>NC_091286.1:468698059-469034621 GCF_032444005.1 Ranitomeya imitator
AAAGTTCCTTCTCACTGGCAGTAATAAATTCAACTCATGAATTTTCAGTGAGTATGTCTTATCTTGAAACTCCTCTTTTAACCTAGATAATGTTTCCTGAGCAGCAACCATTAAAATAAAATTGTATTTTGCTCTTACAAGCCAAGGGTTCTTGTGAGAAGCTAAACTTGCCACTGAAGAATGACAAACTACAATTGACCTTATTCTCCGCGGTTCATAGGATATAAAAAAACACCTTTAAGAAAAAAGACAAGCAATGTGTATTTGTGATGTACAAGCGTCTCAAAACTGTACTAGTAAGTTTTATAACAAACACATCAGTCATGAGCCAGACAACAGCACTTTAATTGCACTCCGTCATGTCAACGGAAAAATGATAATGACTGAAAATTTTTGTGAGGCAAGAGGACAGTCACACACAGCCGCATGCAAACACCAAAAATGACAAAATTTGCAACCTGCATAATACCTTTGGTTGAATTGCTCCAACGGTTACCTTCTGAATAATGGGACATAGTTAACAGATTGACACATGATGCACCAGCACCAGATCCAAAAACTGTTATTCTTAAGGGATCACCACCAAAGAATCCAATGTTTTCACTAGTCCAACGTAAGGCTTGAATGAGATCAAGAAGGCCATAGTTTCCCTTTGCAGCTTGATCGCCGGTGCTTAGAAAACCTGCGCAAAAATAAATATGAACCATTACTGAAATGATTAACTTTAAGGAAAAAAACTATTTCAGACAATAATGTAATTTGTCATATATTTGATATTTGATTTTCGAGCACATTCTTCATAATGTTCATATCTAAAAAGTAAGACATTGAGTATGACATTGTAACGACAGACTTGAATTGATCTACCAACATTGAGAAATGACATGAACTCCAGGATAGAATGTGATTTTAGGACATATAAAATAAAGCAGAAATATTATAAAATAACTGTGATAGCAATAATCATATAAAAATATGCACCATGTAGGCTATGATAGTATATAATATTGTCACCAAATTAGCTTATCTTCACTCAAGATTTTTTTGAAAGCAGCTACAAAGCTTCTTATTACTGTCAGAGGTACAGGACTTTGAGGCCTAGTTATAAAGATTATAGGACGTTTTCATAGGTATTTAAAATTAATATCATACAGGTAAAGAGATTTGCTATGATCTAAATGCATTTCTATCAATAATTTATTCCTCCTATGTCTATAATAAAAGCATTATTGCAATGATACACATGGTGACATTTATGGAAAATATTGTCTTATGTTACAATTGGAGAAAGGAATATAAAACAAACGAAAGATGCATATTCCGATTTTCACACTGATTGACCGGAGCTTCAGTGGTTTAAAATAGATTTTATTCTAGGGTTCTTTGTGCCATAGTACACAGCAGACTTTAAGCACTAGTTAACCCCTTCAAATTCTGGTGGCCCAAGGCTCAAATCAGTTTCATAATACTGCTCCCAGTCAACATTTTCCTCTTGGAGAATGTCAAGGTAGTGTAGCAAGACATATAGCCCAGGAAAGGTTCCTTGGGAAAAATAAGGCAGCAAAGTAACCTCGTACAGGAGATTGGCTTACTCTTCTATGCCACCCCAAGTCAGTGCTGACTTTTGCAACATTACTTGATTTTTTCAGCCAAATTAGGGTATTTTCCAAAAGGAAAAAAACTCCATCTGCAGACAGCTGTTTGTGGGTTCTTGACACTTGTCAATGCAGAGCATTGGATTGTGTGCATTATCTTGGAACATGTTAAACAATGGTGCAAAACAAAAAATCTTTGTAGGTTTTTATTAATAAATCTATCAGAAAAATATTATTCATATAGCCAAAGCAGTTTCTTCTAATTATCATTGCTGGTATTTAATCACATAGGTTGCGGTAATCAATGATGGCAAGTGGTTCTAGAATAGAAGGTTTCAATACTTTTTTATATACCTTTCTACACTTTATTGTCTCCTTCATCTTAGGTAAATAACATAAAAATAATATGTTTATATTTATATGTTATAATAAAGTTGTGCTTTATTGAAAACTTTATTAAACTCGAGACCATCTGGTACTTTAATCTGTCAATTAAGTAGAAGACAAACTTCTAAAATGTTTATAGTTTATTATTCTTCTTCACAAGTTTGTACTTTAATTTCCTTCCTTGTTTTCTTATTTCCATTGTACAACCAAATTATTTTATATTAGTTTGCCTTTTGTTATCCTTTATCTTTTATTGTCGATGTAAGGTATAAGAGTTTGTGTGTACGATGAATTGTACGAGTGATATTCATAGATTTATTTTTCTTTACCTAAGCTCATAAGAAGCTAAATATTTATGCCATTATTAAACTGTCAGTAGAGCTGAAAATAAAATGTATAGAAAAAACGTGATGAAACAGTAGAAATATTGCATGACAAATCTGAATTATTGTACCATACTGCTACACAGAACCTGCGCTATCTCAATAGTACGTAAAAAAAAAACCCTGCATGAAGGCGAACATAACCTCATCACACTGATTACGAAAACTGCTTACTGGGGTTATAGGGCAATGTAAAATACACCCAACATGAAATGTACATAATATCTAACTGATAGACTTATGGATAGCTAATATGAGTTTTAACAGACAGTGCAACATAATTCTTAGAAAATGTTTTATGAATAAAGAAATACAAAAAGGAATCTTATAGCCACAGATTTTTTGCTGCAAAGGTTTCTATGTGAATCAAGACCATAATCTCAAGTTTCAAGTCATATGTAAAGAACATACAGGGCTGATCTTTTAGTCCAGCTAGTGCTTCTGGAGACGAACACCCATAAATTCAGCAGGCTCTCATAGCTACAGAAATTTCTAACATGTGGACGCAAAATGTGGTTTAGGCATACTGTGGCCCTCTGAGGGGAGAGGGGCATTTGGATTTGAGAAAGCAGAATTAGCTGGATTTCTTATGGGGGGTGAGAAGCCATTTTGCTTTTCCAGAGCCTTTGTACTACCAGAAACATGGATGCCCCTATATTTCCTTTTACAGATGATGGACTTGAGTGAATATTTGCTATATTTTTTGGATTGAGTTGAAGCTTTTGTTAGGAACATTTTACATAATATTTGGGATCACATTTATCCAGCACTCTACGCTGGGCTCTTTCCATCTAAATCTCTGAGTGACATGATTCAGATGAAACCCAGAGGGATCTCTTCACTATGAGGCATCAGAATTACTGTGGACTCCATTTGGCCTCTGATCAGTGTTGCCTTTCTTTTCAGAGTTGCACAAAACTGTAGCTGATGGCACTTTTATGCATGCCTGAAAAGACAGACACTGCTGGGTCATAGGTCAGACGGAGTCCACAGTGGCTCCATCTGCCTCATTATAGGGAATCTTCCATCAGGGATACATCTGAATCACGTCTATTAGAGATTTACATGGAAACCACAGTGTAAGCGATCAGCCTAGTGTGCAGGATACGCAGAGCCTTACTGTAATCTCTAGGAGGCAGCATGGAAAAATTAAGAGAAGGTGAAAAATTGGTCTTTTTTGTGGCATTTCTAATGTGGTATAAGTGATTAGACAACTTTGTTATTCTGGTTGGTGTGATTACAACAATACCAGATTTATAGCTTTTTTTTTTTACATTTGCTGCTGTCACACAATAAAGGATGCTTTTATTGCAAACGCTAATTTTTGTATCACTACATTTTGAGAGCTATAATTTTTCCATATTTTTGCTGATGGAGACATGTGACTGTGGGCACCTGACATTTTTTATCCGCTTTCTATTCCATTTTTTGGTAGGCAGAATGAACAAACACCATCAATCCAGGAATTGTTTTTTCCAGTTTTTTTCATGCCATTCTGCCTGTGGTAAAATTGATAAGGCAGCTTTATTCTTTCGCTTTTTTGAGTTTTGTCACTTTTATGCAAAATACACGTGGATGAGAGGTAAGCAAGAGAAAGAAACTGGCAAACCATAAGTGCTTACATTCTAGAGCAGGGGTGTCAAACTGCATTCCTCGAGGGCTGCAAACAGGTCATGTTTTCAGGATTTCCTTGTACTGCACAGGTGATAATTTAATCACCTACACAAATAATGAGTTGATGATTAAATTATCACCTGTGCAGTACAAGGAAATCCTGAAAACATGACCTATTTGCAGCCCTCGAGGACTGCAGTTTGACACCCCTGTTCTAGAGGAGAGAGTGAACGGGGACCCTGCTGAATTTAAGAGTTTACATTAAAAAAAGATGGAGAGAGAGTACCCCGTTCATCATAAGAGCGTACACCGTATAGGACAGAGAGAAAGGGCGAAAGAGGACTCCATTGACCATAAGACCTTATAGGAGAGCAAGATTTACCCAGCGAATCTGGAGCTGGAAAACAACTCTGCTGTACATTCTGCAATCCACTGGAAACAGCTGATCTGTGATGGTCGAGATTAGGGTTGAGTGAAACGGGTCGGCCATTTTCAGAAGTCGCTGACTTTTGGCAAGGTCGGGTTTCATGAAACCCGACCCGACCCCTGTGTGGGGTCGGCCATGAGGTCGGCGATCTTCTGAATCTGGTATCGGAATTCCGATACCGAGTTCCGATATGTTTGCAATATCGGAAATCGATATCGGAATCCATATTTAAGTGTAAAAGAAAGAATTAAAATAAAAAATATTGCTATACTCACCCTCTGACGCGCCCTGGTACTAACCGGCAGCCTTCCTTCCTTAGACTCAGCGCTTGAAGGACCTTCGGTGACGTCGCGGCTTGTGATTGGTCGTGCGACGGCCCATGTGACCGCTCACGCGACCAATCACAAGCCGCTACGTCACCAAAGGTCCTTCAAGCGCTGATTCTTAGGAAGGAAGGCTGCTGGAAAGAAGCAGGGCGCGTCCGAGGGTGAGTATATTCTTGTTAGGTATATACTCACCCTCGGACGCGCCCTGCTTCTTTCCGGCAGCCTTCCTTCCTAAGAATCAGTGCTTGACGGACCTTCGGTGATGTCGCGGCTTGTGATTGGTCGCGTGAGCGGTCACATGGGCCGTTGCGCGACCAATCACAAGCCGCGACGTCACTGATTCTAAGGAAGGAAGACTGCCGGTTAGTACCGGTGCGTGTCAGAGGGTAAGTATAGCAATATTTTTTATTTTAATTCTTTCTTTTATACTTAAATATGGATCCCAGGGCCTGAAGGAGAGCTTCCTCTCCTTCAGACCCTGGGAACCATAATAACCCATTGCAATGCATTGGGTTTCGACTTTTTTATAGGATCGGCCGATTTCACTCGACCCGACTTTTGAGAAAGTCGGGTTTCGTGAAACCCGACCCGATCCTATAAAAGTAAAGGTCGCTCAACCCTAGTCGAGATACAACCACCGAAAATCTCAGCTTCAAAATTAACCTTAGTTTCAGGCATAGATATAGCCATTAACAGCCAAGATGTATCTCATATATCTTTGGCTATTGAATTGCCACTCAACAACGACTTATGAGATACATCCCAGACAGTGGAAGTGTTGTCTCTTTGGGTGGTGGAGACTGCTGTGCAGAACAGTATGTGGACCCTTTGCATGCTAATAGTTCCTCATAATGCACAATTTTAACTGCTTTGCCTGTGCCGCATCACATTTTGCACCAATGATATGTCTGATCCTGCCTCATTAATATATGATGCTTACTGTGTTATAAATAGAGTAAGGCTGGGGCCTGTGCATGACACAGAAGTATTAATGCGTTGTGCATGCATACCAAAGCCATGCTCTGGGCATAATACAAAGTGCCAGGCTTTTCTGGAGTGTTCCTTTAACTGAATGAAATGTAAAATAAATAAAGCTAAAGTCGTATTTAGTTTTGTTTTTTCATATACCTAAATTAAATAATGCTGTAACAATAATTACATGGAAAAAAATAATACCATTGTTAATTAACTCAAACTAATAACTTTGGAAACACCATTTTTATGTCTGAGAAGTTCTGCAAAATATTAAACTGATAACATTTCAATTAGTGGTTTCAAATTTCTAAGACTTTTAAGACCAAATGCTTTCTGATAACAAAGTAATTTAATACAGCAGGAAAATAATTTTCTCTTGTTTATGATATTTACAATTAACTGGACAAACACACTTAAGCAATTTGATGCTTTCGGTTGAAATATTTTTCATCTTTCTTTTTATTTTCAGCTAATAAATCAATAGTATGGTATAACCAGCCAAAAGTCTGCAGATATTTTGCAGTAAATATCGTCATCTCTGTTTTTGGGCCAAACCTGCTCTTTTCCGTTGTTCCGCTTGATTTAACAGCTGGCTTGTAGACTTTGTAGCAACACCGAATATTAATGTCAGTTATGAATGTGGCATTTGTTCTTTTCTGCAATGCCAGCTCACATAGTGACATCTGTAACAGGGTTTTAACTATCTGCCCATTCAAATTATAATATAGTGTCTCCTAGGGCTCATGCACATTTCACAGTCATGTGCATAGTACCCATATATTGCCATACAGTCAGGGCTGAAAGTGTTTGCACCTTTGAAATTGCTCCAGAAAATAAAGTATTTCTCCCACAACATTATTACAGTTGCACATGTTTTGTTATGTACATATTTATTTCATTTTTTTGTACTGGAATAACACAAAAAAACTTGAAATAAAAGGCAAATTGGACATAACTTCACACAAAACCCCCAAAATAGGCAAGACAAAATTGTTGGCACCCTCAAATTAATATTTGGATGCACACCCTTTGGAATGAATAAATGCAATCATTCAATCAATCAATCGATCTTCCTATAACCATCAACAATCTTCTTATACCTCTCAACTGGAGTTTTGAACGACTCTTCTTTCGCAAACTGCTACAGGCTACAGGTCTCTCATATTTGAAGAGTGCCTTCTCCCAAGAGCAATGTCTCCCAAAAGCAATCACTCCGCAGGTGACCCAGACTCATTACTAGCCACTTCAGAACTCTTCTGCTTTTTGTTTCCATTCATTTCTGGGTGCTTTTTGAAATATGATTGTGGTCATTTTCCTTTGCAAAGATCCATGAACTGGGACTCAAACCCAGCTTTCTGACACTAGGCACGACGTTGCGTCCCAAAATCGTTTGGTAATATTCAGATTTCATGAAGCGTTGAACACAGTCTAGGCACCTAGTGCCAGAATCAGTAAAACAACACCAAAACATTTTTAAACCTTCACCATATTTAACTGTAGGTACTGTGTTCTTTTTACTTGTAGGCCTCATAACGCTTTAGGTAAACAGTAGAATGATGCTCTTTACTAAAAAGCTCTATCTTGGCCTCATCTGTCCACAAGACACTTTCTCATAAGGATTTTGGCTAAATCATGATATTTTGGCAATCTGCAGTCTAGCTTTTTTTGTGTCTCTGTCAACACTTGTGTCCTCCTGCCATAGCGTTTCATTTCATTCAAATGTTGACACTGATGCACCCTGAGCCTGCAGGACAGCTTGAATTTCTTTACAACTTGATTGGGGCTGCTTATCCACCTTTCAGACTATCCTCCACTTCAACCTTTCATCAATTTTCTCTGCTATCCACATCCTGGGAGATCAGCTACAGTGCATTCAGTAATGAACATCTTGATTATGTTGCGCACCATGGACAAAATTACATAAGATTATGGTTCCTCAGACAGTTCTCTTCTCCTGTTTCTGTTCTCCATGCCTAGTGTGGCACACACCGACACACATTTGCAAAGATTGAGTAAAATTCTCTCCTTTTTATCTGTGATTTTCATCTTGTCCACAACAGCTACTTGCCACAGGTGAGTTTTAACAAGCATCACATGCTAGACACAAAGTTGTTCACCCACAATTTTGGAAATGTGCTAACTATTTTGTCCTGCCCATTTTGGGGGTTTTGTGTAACATTATGTCCAATTTGAGTCATTTCAGTTTGTTTAGTTGTTCCAATACACATAAAGGAAGTAAACATGATATAACAAAACATGTGTAATTGGAATCATTTTCTGGGAGAAATACTTCCTTTTCTGTAACACTTTATATATAGTAATTACAGGCATCACTGTATAATCCCTTGGAAACATTATTTCTAAAGAATAACAGATGTGGAACATGGCATGCTATGGATCAAAACAGTATTTTCTTTTTCTAGAGATAAAACCTCACACTCCCTGATGAAGCTGGGTGAAACATGCGATGAGGTGCAAGGGCTACACTACAACAAGGTCTTACTACTATTGTATTATTTAAGTTATACCAACAATTATATCCTTGCCTTTTTAGTCACTGGGATTTAGACCATGGGCATGTGATATATACTGCAACCTAGGTATGTTTTGTCATCCTAATTGACTTACTCCGTCATTTATTAATAAATTTGTTATTTCAATATTTTCTTTATATTGATCAATTGTTTTTGTTCTGTGAGATTTTTTGCAGCCCATTTTTTTTTTTTTGTGTTGTTTTGCCCTTATTGATGTAGGTATGTCTCTGGTAGTGTATTATTTATTGATTTTCCTTGAGAATTTAGTTGTCTTTATACATCACCTTATCATGCCTCATGATGAACTGTATTCTCCCCTGGAAAAATTACTTCTAAAGGACAAATGCTGTATAACTTGGTTTGATATGGAGTAAGTCAAGATTTAGTTTTGTTTGAGATAAAATCTCACGTTGACTAATAAATATACACCTAATGACCATATTACCATATTAAACTGTTAAAAGGGGGTATATGAGGGAAACAACCAGTTCATAATCATTGGGGTTTTATCAGAATACATGAAAACAAGGCAAAAATTAAAAAAACAAGAAAAAATAACTATTGGCCTACTGCATTAAGCTATCAGCTTGCTTTCAACTATTGTGGCCTTCAGATAACCTTGAAAATGCTTACTTCATCTCACTAATGGATCACCACTAAAACACAGTTGACAGATTTGCACACTTGTCACATTCTGGCTGGTGAAATTCATGTATTAATATAGGATATATGTATAGAGCCTATCTATCTAGACAATTCCTTTATATAAAGGTCAAAGCGATCACTGAATTATTTATTTTGTATTATTACTTTAGTATACACTGTTCTGCTTTCTCCAAAAGATATATAGGGACAAGCTAAAAGCGGCGGCAGATATAGCGCCCAAACCTTTCCTATTTTAAGGCTTATAAGTAAAGAATAAAAGGACTAGAATCGTCTGCCAACTGACTGTAAGTGCTGTTTTTATGATTATAATTATGTTATTTGGGGGAAACATGGTTCATAGATGTCTTGGCAATTGAAGTTGAGCTTTGACCTTTCGAGCAAATCAAAGTACAACAGTGCATCAGTGTCCTTGTTGCAGAGCAGCAGAACTCATTCCGCACACTTGTCATTGCGCGCTCATAAAGACAGATCTACCATCTCATATTAATTCTCACTCGCAAACAGGTTGTGTCCTCAGGTCAGGAATGAAGTAATCAGCTCAGCATGAACTGCGGGAAAAGTGACAGTAGATTTGGCAGCCCCATATCTAATGGAGTATATCCTATAGCTCTCAGTTCCCCGCAGGGCTCATCCGTAACCTTTATAGTCTCTTTTATTTCACAATAATTAGAACCTGAAAAGGCATTTCTACTTCTTTCATGTATTTATACATTTGGTTTTAATATCTTAGCCTGTAATTTTTTAGCTACACTGAATGGATATATTCAGATTACATGCCACAAATGAGAGAGGAGGGGGAGATTTTATCACTACATTTAAACCTAAAATATTCTCTAGAATGATTAGCTTTTCGATTGTAACAAAAAACTGAAATATTAAGATCGTACATAAAAAAATGACAATCTGTCACTGTCCATATGACATCAAAGTTGAATAGCTACACCCAACCTTGCCTTGACTTCTTTTCTGGATAGGACTGTAATAGCACTTTTTGGCAACTGCTGCAATCATAGTGGTAGTCATGGTAACCAGTATTATGCCTCCCTGTGGTGAAGACATAGGAGAAGCAGAAACCTAAGATGTTTGGAAACCTAAGATGTTTGTTCCACTGTGCTTATGACTGAATTAGAATTCATCATATATGCATGTGTGACATCTCTCACTGTCTGCCCATCTAAACCATATTGTTGTTCTGAAAAAAATGCAAAATATACAAAAAAATCATATATACACCATATATGTACAAAAATATATATAATCATTGTATATATATACATATATATATATAAACACAGTAAATTAACTGTATATAGAAATATATATGGTATATATAAATATATCAGACTCACACACAACTAAATGTAGATCAAACAAATATTTGCCACCTTCATCGGCGGCAGCGAGCCTTCTGCTTATGTTGCAGGTCTATTCTCATTTTATTTGAATGGATGGCCCATAAGCCACAATACAGTTGAGTGGATCCTGCATCCATCAGGAGATGTATAAGCATTTACAGTATGTATATTTTTATATATTTATACACATGCAAAGAAAATCGTACTATGTAAAACTTAATACTGGGCCAATATTCTCAATACACATGCATCAAAAATATCAGCATTCTAGATGTAAGATTGTGAAAAATAGTGTGGTTCTTATGCATCCATGTATGTGTTTCTTTAAAAATAACTATGCATATATGCAGATATAACAGGCACCGATCGCACATTCATTACATACTAACTCCAGTTGACTTTGTATTATATCATCTGTGCAGTAATTGCTGTTCCTTTAGATGTATATACAGCACATATAATGCGTATATGGTATATATATATATATGTATATGCACACATATACTATATATATATATATACACACATACAGTATATGTGTGCATGTATATAATAACATATATGCAGTATATGTGGTGTATATACATCTAAAGAGGTAGCATATGTACAGTTATTCTTATCCAATGCCAGGTAAATCTACTATATAAAGCTGAATGTGTGTGTGTGTGTGTATGTCCGGGATTGGCATCTGCACCGTCGCAGCTACAGCCACAAAATTTTGCACGGTCACACGTCTGGACCCCGAGAGCGTCATAGGCTATATTGTGAGGCGAAATTTTAACCCCGCGCATTCCAATTCACCAAACAATTTTGCCCCTATCTACATAATGGGGAAAAAAGTGAAAGGAAAAGTGTTGGAAGCGTCGCAGCTACAGCAACAAAATTTTGCACAGTCACACGTCGGGACCCTGAGTGCGTCATAGGCTACGTTGTGAGGTGAAATATTAATCCCACGCTTTCCAATTCACCAAACAATTTTGCCCCTATCTACATAATGGGGAAAAAAGTGAAAGGAAAAGTGTTGGAGGCGTCGCAGCTACAGAAACAAAATTTTGCACAGTCACACGTCTGGACCCTGAGAGCGTCATAGGCTATGTTGTGAGGTGAAATTTTAACCCCACGCGTTCCAATTCACCAAACAATTTTGCCCCTATCTACATAATGGGGAAAAAGGGAAAGGAAAAGTGTTGGAAGCGTCGCAGCTACAGCAACAAAATTTTGCACAGTCAAACGTCTGGACCCCGAGAGCGTCATAGGCTATGTTGTGAGGTGAAATTTTAACCCCGCGCTTTCCAATTCACCAAACAATTTTGCCCCTATCTACATAAAAAATGAAAGGAAAAGTGTAGGAGGCAAATTGACAGCTGCCAGATGTGAACAAGGGGGACTTAAAGAATGAGAGCGATGGCGCCAAAGAGTATATACCGTACAGTTGCTAAGGTGGGGCCTCGACATGGGAGGCACGCACCACACACGGGGTTATGAACACACACAAAATGCGCCACACACTACCACGTGCTTGAACACATATTACCCTCAGCACACATTTCACCACAAATACACCAACCTCGCCACATAAAAGTCGAAACACAAAAGTCGCCACTCAAAACTCGCCAGGCGCAGAACTCGCCACATGCAAAAACTAGGCTCTTGCAAAACTCGCCACAAGTGCAAAATTCTCCTCATGAAAAACTCGCCACACGCAAAACTTGCACACGCGGAAAAATTGCCACATGCACAAAAGTTGCAACACATGCAAAAGTTGCCTCACACAAAACTTGCACATACTCAAGGCACCACACATAATACTCGCAACGCGCAAAACTCGCCATGCGCAAAACTTGCTGCACACAACTTGCTACACTAACCTGTCACATGTAACTCAACACACAAAAAGTTGCTACACGCATGTTACTACACATGCATGTCGCCATACGCAACTCAACACACACAACTTGACAAACGAAACTCGCCCTAAAACACACACAAGTCTGGTATTATCCTTCAAAAATAAAAATCTGATTAATAAGCAGACAAACTACAACAATTGCACCATATAGGAAATACGGCAGCTGTCAGTCACATGACCTGTCTATTATGTGTATGTGTGAGCTAATATATACTGCCAGGGGGAGGGCTTCCTGTTGGCTGGGGATTTATCAGGCTGCCAATTTAGCTTACAAATACTGAGGTAAAAATACTGAGCAAATAACGTGTTAACGAGGTCTAATACAGGAGATCACACAGGTATATACTATATACAGGGGAGATGACACACAGATATATACTATATACAAGAGAGATAACACACAGGTATATACTATATAGAGGAGGAGATGACATACAGGTACATACTATATACAGGAGGAGATGACATACAGGTATATACTAAATACAGGAGGAGATGACACACAGGTATATACTATATACAGGAGCAGATTACCTACAGGTATATACTATATACAGGAGGAGATGACATACAGGTATATGCTATATATAGAAGATGACCTACAGGTATATACTATATACAGGAGGAGATGACACACAGATATATACTATATACAGGGGAGATGACACACAGGTATATACTATATACAGGAGGAGATGACATACAGGTATATACTATATATAGAAGGAGATGACATACAGGTATATACTATATATAGGAGGAGATGACATACAGGTATATACTATATACAGGGGAGATGACACACAGCAGGTATATACTATATACAGGGGAGATGACATACAGGTATATACTATATACAGGAGATGACATACAGGTGTATACTATATATAAGGGAGATGACAAACATGTATATACTGAGGTGAAAATGAGAGGTGTGAGGTGAAAATGAAAAGGTGTGAGTGCAAAATGAGAGGAGTGAGGGAAAATAGTGTAGTGATCGGAAAATGACAGATGTGAGGTCGAAATGACAAGTGTTAGGGGGGAATGAGAGGAGTGAGGGAGAAAATGAGAGGTGTGAGGGAGAAAATGAGAGATGTGAGGGGGAAAATGAGAGGCGTGATGGGAAAATAAGAGAAGTGACGTGCTATAACTAACCACAGATATTTACTATGCCCAGGCAACGCTGGGCTCTTCAGCTACTCTAATATATAAAGCTGAATGTGTGTGTGTGTGTGTGTGTGTGTGTGTGTGTGTGTGTGTGTGTGTGTCCGGGATTGGCATCTGCACCGTCGCAGCTACAGCCACAAAATTTTGCAAAGTCACACGTCTGGACCCCGAGAGTGTCATAGGCTATGTTGTCAGGCAAAATTTTAACCCCGCGCATTCCAATTCACCAAACAATTTTGCCCCTATCTACATAATGGGGAAAAGTGAAAGGAAAAGTGTTGGAGGCAAATTGACAGCTACCAGATGTGAACAAGGGGGACTTAAAGAATGAGAGCGATGGCGCCAAAGAGTATATACCGTACAGTTGCTAACGTGGGGCCCCAACATGGCATACTCACCAAACACGGGGATATGAACACACACACAGAATGCACCACACACTACCACGTGGTTGAACACATATACCACCCTCAGCACACATTTCACCACATATAGTCCAACCTCGCCACATAAAAGTCAAAACAAAAAAGTCACCGCTCAAAACTCGCCACGTGCAAAATTTGCCACATGCAAAACTCCCCTTATGGAAAACTCGCCACACACAAAAATTGCTTACGTGGAAAAATTACCACATGCAGAAAAGTTGCAACACATGCAAAATTTGCCTCACACAAAACTTGCACCTACTCAAAATGCACCACACATAAAACTCGCCATGATCAAAACTCGCCTCGCGCAAAACTTGCTGCACACAACTTGCTACACTAATCTGTCACATGTAACTCGACACAAAAAGTTGCTACACGCATGTCGCCACACAAAACTCATCTCTCAAAAGTCGCTACATGCATGTCGCCACACACAACTTCACACACACAACTCGACACATGAAACTCTCCCTGAAACACACACAAATCTGGTATTATCCTTCAAAAATAAAAATCTGATTAATAAGCAGACAAACTACAAGAGCAACAAATGTACCATATAGGAAATACGGCAGCTGTCAGTCACATGATCTGTCTATTATGTGTATGTGTGAGCGAATATATACTGCCAGGGGGAGGGCTTCCTGTTGGCTGGGGATTTATCAGGCTGCCAAATTAGCTTACAAATACTGAGGTAAAAATACTGACCAAATAACATGTGAATGAGGTCTAATACAGGAGGAGATGACACACAGATATATACTATATACAGGAGGAGATGACACACAGGTATATACTATATACAGGAGCAGATGACACACAGATATATACTATATACAGGAGGAGATGACTTACAGGTATATACTATATACAGGAGGAGATGACACATGTATATACTATATACAGGAGGAGATGACATATAGGTATATACTATATAAAAGAGGAGATGACACATAGGTATATAGAGGAGGAGATGACATACAGCAAGTATATACTATATACAGGGGAGATGACATACAGGTATATACTATATACAGGAGGAGATGACACACAGGTATATACTATATACAGGAGCAGATGACACACAGATATATATTATATGCAGTAGCAGATGACACACAGGTATATACTATATACAGGAGGAGATGACACATGTATATACTATATACAGGAGGAGATGACATATAGGTATATACTATATAAAAGAGGAGATGACACATAGGTATATAGAGGAGGAGATGACATACAGCAAGTATATACTATATACAGGGGAGATGACATACAGGTATATACTATATACAGGAGATGACATACAGGTATATACTATATACAGGAGATGACATACAAGTGTGTACTATATATAAGGGAGATGACAAACATGTATATACTGAGGGAAAAATGAGAGGTGTGAGGTGAAAATGAGAGGTGTGAGGTAAAAATGAGAGGTGTGAGGTGAAAATCAAAAGGTGTGAGTGCAAAATGAGACGAGTGAGGGAAAATAGTGGAATGATTGGAAAATTACAGATGTGAGGTCGAAATGACAAGTGTTAGGGGGGAATGAGAGGAGTGAGGGGGGAATGAGAGGAGTGAAGGGGAAAATAAGAGGAGTGAGGAGGAAAATGAGAGGTGTGAGGGAGAAAATGAGAGATGTGAGGGGGAAAATGAAAGGCGTGATGGGAAAATAAGAGAAGTTAGGTGCTATAACTAACCACAGATATTTACTATGCCCAGGCAACGCCGGACTCTTCAGCTAGTCTGTAAAATAAATATAAATCCTGCGTATTTTTTCATCTACAAACTGGAATTGTTATTATTAAAACTTGTCAAAATGAAGATAGCAAATAAAAAAAAACACATAAGTGACTCCCTGTTAAGAAGAGATCTTTCAATGAAAGGTAAAATGACTTGCAAGGTGGTCCTATCTATGCGCACAAAGTAATCTTATTAATAAACATTCTTCAGATCAAATCCCCTTGACATTCACAGTTTACTAATCTTTTAATACAAGAGATTAGTCACTTGTAAAGCTAAGTGGGCAAACCTTCAGGAATTACTATGACTTCCAATAGGAAAAGAAAATCTTTCCTTTAGGCTGAAATTACACAGAGAGTTTTCCTGGAAAAAAAAATACATGTGCAAACAAAATAATAATAATAATAATAATAATAATAGTAATAATAATAATTTTAAAAAATACTAAAGTGATCACAATAAGCAAATGTTAAATATAAAAAACTGACATTTTAAAATGCGGTTTTCATGTATTTTAAAATGCCAGAAATTGACAGTGTGCAAGTGCTTGCTGTTTATTCTGACTTCGTATGACCTTAGAGATATTGTCAGGTAAATAATGTTTTGATACATGTGATACAAGCAGAAGGTTGACACTTGGAACATAGGTAATATACTATAACTATATTGAATTTATTTTTTATGAAGCCTTGAAAGACTCATTCATTGACCTTTTGGATACAGCGCACACTATATAACTTTCCTATCAGTGAAATACCAGGAGTGGTCTGACTATTCTATGCTATATTAGCAGAAAATATGGGCCTATGACCTTTATTAGCAGCTACAATCTGAAAATAGTATATTTTCTAGAACTGAATGAAAGAGCTCTTAAGTTAATTTTTAAAAATGCCATTTGACACATTACATAGAATCTTAAAAAAAAAAGATTAATATGTAGCTATATCAGCGTATTGAAAAAAATGGCATTCTGAACAAAATTTGCTTGATAAACTGCTGCACCTTAGTGTTCTCTTCTTTTTTACCTCACTACTTATATTATAACTCACCCAACTTTAGATGTTAAATAGTTCAGTGCAAAATTGTGTTGCTTCTTGTAGCAAATAAGGTAAATGGCCTAAATCTACCTATGCAAAAGCTTTATGTTCTAACATTAGATTATGCACTGAAGGATGGTTTAAGTAATCCAAAGTAAGGTGAAAATGTAGATATGAAGAAGACCCACAGACTATGAGGTCGATTTATCAAGACTGGCACGGTATACAATCATGCTACACTAGTCTCGCAGGAGTAGATGGCACCAAATTCATTAAGAGGCACATGTCGCTTAATGAATTTGGCGCCTCTTCTAAGTGTCACGTGTCTCCATGCCCAAAGAGGCACACGCCTGCACCAGGAGTATTCCTGGCATTAAAAAGCCAGCATTTATAATTATCTTGATGAGTGGGCATGGCCACACTCTTATACTACCTTGGCTGCAACCAAGCTAAATTTAGAAAAATTTGGTTTGCACAAACATTTTGTGACTTTTCAAAGCTTTTACAGCACTTATTGGTGGCGTAAAGGCTTTGATGAAAAGGGTCCCTGTGTTGTTACATTAAACTTTATGTTAGGTTATTCCTTTAATATCAGTATATCATTATCAGTATATCATTTGTGGGTTTTTTCATTTTTGCGTTTTTCTATTTTGCGCCTCTTCTTCCCAGAGCCATAACTTTTTATTTTTTCTTCAATATGGCCAATATGCGGGATGATTTGTACTTTTGAACGACACCATTTATTTTACCATATAGTGTACTGGACAATGGGAAAAAATTCCAAGTGTAGTGAAATTGCAAAAAAGTGCAATTGCACAATTGCCTTTTTTTATTTCAACCATGTTCACTAAATCCTTAAACAGGCCATGCCATTATGATTTTTCAGGTCATTACAAATTTGTCGATACCAAAACATGTACATTTTTTTATTTAAGTGGTAAAAAAAGAAATCCACAGTTTGTAAAAAAAATTGTGCCAATGCTGGTAGAGATTTTAAATTACAATTGTCATCGATATTCTAGCAATAGTTAAAACAACTGCGATTGTTTAGCAACAGTATACACAAAAAGACTCCAATTGCGTACAAATTAATTGAGGCAAGAATCATTTCAACTACATTTATTGCAATCTCACATTGGTACAATTCAATTAAGAAATAATAAGACTGCAAAGTAATTTATACTCATAGATTAGATGTCATCTGTGAAAAATTACTGATTAACTCCATATAGTCCTCTAGTGTATCGATAAGCTACTTAATGGTGGTCTCCTTACAACCCTGCCTCAGCGGCTCAGTAGCCAATAAATAGAGCAGAACTACTAATACTCTAATTTTAATCTGAATGAGAGAAGAGCTTGCTTTCAATGATCCAATGAGCTAAAGGCAAACAATGTCAGGAACATTTTTGATAATTTCATACTTTCATTAAAACATTATTAATAATCTTTCATACTGTATTTACAGTGAATAGCTAGAGATTTCTGAATATGACGTGATTTGTGACACCAGTGGAGGAAATTCAGAAAATTACACATACTGATATAGTAGAAAATATGTAATGAACTGATGTAGAGTTCATTATCTGACAACTCTTATCTTTAGTTGACATATAGGCAGTAAATAAAAGTTAGTAATAATGACATGGTACAAGTAAAGCTTCCAACGTGGTGGCTCAGTGGTTAGTTCTGTGGCCTTACAGCACTGGAGCCTTAGGTTGAAATCCCACCAAAGACAAGAAATGTATTTGTTCTCCCTGTGTTTGCGTGAATTTCCCCAGGGTTCTCCAGCTTACTTCGACACTTAAAAGATATAATGATATGTAATTTAGGTTGTGAGCCCCAATGGGAACTGATAACTGATATCTGTAAAGTGCTGTAGAAATTAATGATGCTATACTACATAAGCACATAAAGCAAAATAAATAGTGATGAGTGAAAAGTGAAACATTCGAAGTCAGGAAAATAGGCACAAATACTTTCCAATACCCATGTATTCGTACAAAATAATGGATCCAATGCAAGTCAAAGAGAAAGCCAAACATTTTTCTGCTGGACCAAACAAACAGGTCTTGGGGCATGAGAAAAAGACTAAAATGGATGGCATAGATAGAAAGATAGATAGATAGACAGAAAGATAGAGAGAGAAAGGCTCTCCATGAGCTGAAAGGTCGCCATGATGGGCTATTAAACTTGAACACATTTTTAACTCATTTGCAATGGTGTGCTGCCTTTGACTTCTTGGACTCTCATTATAAGGTTTGGTACATGCCTGAGGGGCTTTGCACCCAGAATTTGTTTTTTTCTGTGCTGCTCTCACTTTTTGCTCTAGATAGATAGATATAGATGGAAAGCCGGCAATTCATCTGCCGTGTACGGTAAAATCACAGCGTGACAGGTTAGAATGGGATAGAATAGAAATATACACATAGAATAGATATTTAGATGTCAGTGACACACACATACTGTATATATATATATACATATATATATATATACATATATATATATATATATATATATATATATACATATGTTTATATATTACATCTATCTATCTATCTACAGTTATATGAAAAAGTTTGGGCACCCCTATAAATCCTAAGCTTAATGTTTTATAAAAATTGTTTTTTTGTAACAGCTATTTTAGTTTCATATATCTAATAACTGTTGGACACAGTAATGTTTCTGCCTTGAAATGAGGTTTATTGTACTAACAGAAAATGTGCAAACTGCATTCAAACACAATTTGACAGGTGCATAAGTATGGGCACCCTTATCATTTTCTTGTTTTAAATACTCCTACCTACTTTTTACTGACTTACTAAAGCACTTTTTTTGGTTTTCTAACCTCATTGAGCTTTGAACTTCATAGCCAGGTGTATGCAATCATGAGAAAAGCTACTAAAAGTGGCCACTTGCAAGTTGTTCTCCTGTTTGAATCTCCTCTGAAGAGTGGCATCATGGGCTCCTCAAAACAACTGTCTAATGATCTGAAAACAAATATTATTCAACATAGTTGTTCAGGGGAAGGATACAAAAAACTGTCTCAGAGATTTAACCTGTCAATTTCCACTGTGAGGAACATAGTAAGGAAATGGAAGAACACAGGTACAGTTCTTGTTAAGGCCAGAAGTGGCAGGCCAAGAAAAACATCAGAAAGGCAGAGAAGAAGAATGGTGAGATCAGTCAAGGACAATCCTCAGACCACCTCCAGAGAGCTGCAGCATCAACTTGCTGCAGATGGTGTCACTGTGCATCGGTCAACTATACAACGCACTTTGCACAAGGAGAAGCTGTATGGGAGAGTGATGCGAAAGAAGCCGTTTCTTCAAGCAGGCCACAAACAGAGTCGGATGAGGTATGCAAAATCACATTTGGAGAATCCAATTTCTGTTTGGAAGAAGGTCCCGTGGACTGATGAAACCAAGATTGAGTTGTTTGGTCATACAAAAAGGCATTATGCATGGTGGCCAAAAAACACAGCATTCCAAGAAAAACACTTGCTACCCACATTAAAATTTGGTGGAGGTTCATCATGCTTTAGGGCTGTGTGGCCAATGCTGGCACCGGGAATCTTGTTAAAGTTGAGGGACGCATGGATTCCTCTCAGTATCAGCAGATTCTTGACAATAATGTTCATGAATCAGTGACAAAGTTGAAGTTACATAGTAACATAGTAACATAGTAACATAGTTAGTAAGGCCGAAAAAAGACATTTGTCCATCCAGTTCAGCCTATATTCCATTATAATAAATACCCAGATCTACGTCCTTCTACAGAACCTAATAATTGTATGATACAATATTGTTCTGCTCCAGGAAGACATCCAGGCCTCTCTTGAACCCCTCGACTGAGTTCGCCATCACCACCTCCTCAGGCAAGCAATTCCAGATTCTCACTGCCCTAACAGTAAAGAATCCTCTTCTATGTTGGTGGAAAAACCTTCTCTCCTCCAGACGCAAAGAATGCCCCCTTGTGCCCGTCACCTTCCTTGGTATAAACAGATCCTCAGCGAGATATTTGTATTGTCCCCTTATATACTTATACATGGTTATTAGATCGCCCCTCAGTCGTCTTTTTTCTAGACTAAATAATCCTAATTTCGCTAATCTATCTGGGTATTGTAGTTCTCCCATCCCCTTTATTAATTTTGTTGCCCTCCTTTGTACTCTCTCTAGTTCCATTATATCCTTCCTGAGCACCGGTGCCCAAAACTGGACACAGTACTCCATGTGCGGTCTAACTAGGGATTTGTACAGAGGCAGTATAATGCTCTCATCATGTGTATCCAGACCTCTTTTAATGCACCCCATGATCCTGTTTGCCTTGGCAGCTGCTGCCTGGCACTGGCTGCTCCAGGTAAGTTTATCATTAACTAGGATCCCCAAGTCCTTCTCCCTGTCAGATTTACCCAGTGGTTTCCCGTTCAGTGTGTAATGGTGATATTGATTCCCTCTTCCCATGTGTATAACCTTACATTTATCATTGTTAAACCTCATCTGCCACCTTTCAGCCCAAGTTTCCAACTTATCCAGATCCATCTGTAGCAGAATACTATCTTCTCTTGTATTAACTGCTTTACATAGTTTTGTATCATCTGCAAATATCGATATTTTACTGTGTAAACCTTCTACCAGATCATTAATGAATATGTTGAAGAGAACAGGTCCCAATACTGACCCCTGCGGTACCCCACTGGTCACAGCGACCCAGTTAGAGACTATACCATTTATAACCACTCTCTGCTTTCTATCACTAAGCCAGTTACTAACCCATTTACACACATTTTCCCCCAGACCAAGCATTCTCATTTTGTGTACCAACCTCTTGTGCGGCACGGTATCAAACGCTTTGGAAAAATCGAGATATACCACGTCCAATGACTCACCGTGGTCCAGCCTATAGCTTACCTCTTCATAAAAACTGATTAGATTGGTTTGACAGGAGCGATTTCTCATAAACCCATGCTGATATGGAGTTAAACAGTTATTCTCATTGAGATAATCCAGAATAACATCCCTCAGAAACCCTTCAAATATTTTACCAACAATAGAGGTTAGACTTACTGGCCTATAATTTGCAGGTTCACTTTTAGAGCCCTTTTTGAATATTGGCACCACATTTGCTATGCGCCAGTCCTGCGGAACAGACCCTGTCACTATAGAGTCACTAAAAATAAGAAATAATGGTTTATCTATTACATTACTTAGTTCTCTTAGTACTCGTGGGTGTATGCCATCCGGACCCGGAGATTTATCTATTTTAATCTTATTTAGCCGGTTTCGCACCTCTTCTTGGGTTAGATTGGTGACCCTTAATATAGGGTTTTCATTGTTTCTTGGGATTTCCCCTAGCATTTCATTTTCCACCGTGAATACCGTGGAGAAGAAAGTGTTTAATATGTTAGCTTTTTCCTCGTCATCTACAACCATTCTTTCCTCACTATTTTTTAAGGGGCCTACATTTTCAGTTTTTATTCTTTTACTATTGATATAGTTGAAGAACAGTTTGGGATTAGTTTTACTCTCCTTAGCAATGTGCTTCTCTGTTTCCTTTTTGGCAGCTTTAATTAGTTTTTTAGATAAAGTATTTTTCTCCCTATAGTTTTTTAGAGCTTCAATGGTGCCATCCTGCTTTAGTAGTGCAAATGCTTTCTTTTTACTGTTAATTGCCTGTCTTACTTCTTTGTTTAGCCACATTGGGTTTTTCCTATTTCTAGTCCTTTTATTCCCACAAGGTATAAACCGCTTACACTGCCTATTTAGGATGTTCTTAAACATTTCCCATTTATTATCTGTATTCTCATTTCTGAGGATATTGTCCCAGTCTACCAGATTAAGGGCATCTCTAAGCTGTTCAAACTTTGCCTTCCTAAAGTTCAATGTTTTTGTGACTCCCTGACAAGTCCCCCTAGTGAAAGACAGGTGAAACTGCACAATATTGTGGTCGCTATTTCCTAAATGCCCAACCACCTGCAGATTTGTTATTCTGTCAGGTCTATTAGATAGTATTAGGTCTAAAAGTGCTGCTCCTCTGGTTGGATTCTGCACCAATTGTGAAAGATAATTTTTCTTGGTTATTAGCAGAAACCTGTTGCCTTTATGGGTTTCACAGGTTTCTGTTTCCCAGTTAATATCCGGGTAGTTAAAGTCCCCCATAACCAGGACCTCATTATGGGTTGCAGCTTCATCTATCTGCTTTAGAAGTAGACTTTCCATGCTTTCTGTTATATTTGGGGGTTTGTAACAGACCCCAATGAGAATTTTGTTACCATTTTTCCCTCCATGAATTTCAACCCATATGGACTCGACATCCTCATTCCCTTCGCTAATATCCTCCCTTAAAGTGGACTTTAGACAAGACTTTACATAGAGACAAACCCCTCCTCCTCTCCGATTTTTACGATCCTTTCTAAACAGACTGTAACCCTGTAAGTTAACTGCCCAGTCATAGCTTTCATCTAACCATGTCTCGGTTATTCCCACTATGTCAAAGTTACCTGTAGATATTTCTGCTTCTAGTTCTTCCATCTTGTTTGTCAGGCTTCTGGCGTTTGCGAGCATGCAGTTCAGAGGATTTTGTTTTGTTCCAATCTCCTCACTGTGGATTGTTTTAGAAATGTTTTTACCTCCCTTCTGAGTATGTTTTCCTGGGTCGTCTTTGTTCGAGTCTAATGTTTTTCTTCCCGTCCCCTCTTCTTCTAGTTTAACGCCCTCCTGATGAGTGTAGCGAGTCTTCTGGCGAATGTGTGTTTCCCAGGTTTGTTGAGGTGTAGTCCGTCTCTGGCGAGGAGTCCATCATACCAGTAATTCACACCGTGGTCCAGGAATCCAAATCCTTGTTGTCTGCACCATCGTCTTAGCCAGTTGTTTGCATCAAGGATCCTGTTCCATCTCCTGGTGCCATGCCCGTCTACTGGAAGGATAGAAGAAAAAACTACCTGTGCATCCAGTTCCTTTACTTTCTTCCCCAACTCTTCAAAGTCCTTGCAGATTGTCGGTAGGTCCTTCCTTGCCGTGTCATTGGTGCCAACATGTATCAGAAGAAATGGGTGGACGTCCTTGGAGCTGAAGAGCTTTGGTATCCTATCGGTCACATCCTTGATCATCGCACCTGGAAGGCAGCATACTTCTCTTGCAGTTATGTCCGGTCTGCAGATGGCTGCTTCGGTGCCTCTCAGTAGTGAGTCTCCCACCACCACCACTCTTCGTTGCTTCTTGGCTGTACTTTTTGCTGTCACTTGTTGCTGTGTGCCCTTTTCTTTTTTGCTTGCTGGTATTGCTTCATTCTTAGGTGTGCCATCTTCATCCTCTACAAAGATTTGATATCGGTTCTTCAGTTGTGTGGTTGGTGATTTATCCATGGTCTTCTTGCTTCTTTTGGTCACATGCTTCCACTCATCTGCTATTGGAGGTTCTCTGACACTTTTTGCACCTTCTGTGACCAGTAGAGATGCTTCTGTTCTGTCTAGAAAGTCTTCATTCTCTTTGATGAGTTTCAAAGTTGCTATTCTTTCTTCCAGACCCCGCACCTTTTCTTCTAAAAGGGCCACTAGTCTACACTTCTGACAGGTGAAATTTAATTCTTCTTCTGGTCGATCTGTGAACATGTAGCACATGCTGCAGCTCACCATGTAGGTTGTCACATCTGCCATGTTGCTCCTAGATCCTGCTGACTTGCTGTGTGTTTTCCTTCTTGTGTAATCTACTCAGCCAAGCTCTCTTGCAATAATGTCCTACAGGCAAAAATTACGGCGCGCGGTTTGGTGATGCTTTCGAAGCAGCTGGTCCCGGCTGTACCCAACGATCTTCTAGCTTAGGGAGACTTCGCTTCTCCCAGAAGGCACCTGGAATATGCAAATTAGCCTCCTGAAGCTTGAATCCCTGGTTTGGTGATGCTTTCGAAGCAGCTGGTCCCGGCTGTACCCAACAATCTTCTAGCTTAGGGAGACTTCGCTTCTCCCAGAAGGCACCTGGAATATGCAAATTAGCCTCCTGAAGCTTGAATCCCTGGTTTGGTGATGCTTTCGAAGCAGCTGGTCCCGGCTGTACCCAACGATCTTCTAGCTTAGGGAGACTTCGCTTCTCCCAGAAGGCACCTGGAATATGCAAATTAGCCTCCTGAAGCTTGAATCCCTGGTTTGGTGATGCTTTCGAAGCAGCTGGTCCCGGCTGTACCCAACGATCTTCTAGCTTAGGGAGACTTCGCTTCTCCCAGAAGGCACCTGGAATATGCAAATTAGCCTCCTGAAGCTTGAATCCCTGGTTTCTGAAGCTTGAATCCCTGCAGGGGATGGATCTTTCAGCAAGACAATGATCCAAAACACCGCTCCAAATCTACTCAGGCATTCATGCAGAGGAACAATTACACTGTTCTGGAATGGCCATTCCAGTCCCCAGACCTGAATATCATTGAACATCTGTGGGATCATTTGAAGAGGGCTGTCCATGCTCGGCGACCATCAAACTTAACTGAATTGGAATTGTTTTGTAAAGAGGAATGGTCAAAAATACCTTCATCTAGGATGAGAGCCGGACTGGCCATCTGGCAATTCTGGGAAATGCCAGAAGGGCCTGTCTGGTCATGGGTTGCCTTGTCTACTACGTTGTTAACAGAATCGGTGTTCTTAAGATACCTATACTGTTAAGTGTTGTGATGGAGCACAAAGTCGCTGACTCCGTCACCCAAGCAGGCCACGGGTATCATTAGAAATATTAGTCTTGTAGAAAATCTTCCTTTCCTCCATCCAGGGTAATATTAGTAATATATCCCATCTGGTTCATGGGGACAGGGATAACATGGGCCTCTGTGATTTCAAATGCCAGGGATGAATTTCAGCCACAGTCCAAACCTGTCCAGGACCCAGGAACTCATTAAAAGCTACAGGAAGCGACTAGAGGCTGTTATTTTTGCAAAAGGAGGATCTACTAAATATTAATGTCACTTTTCTGGTGGGGTGCCCATACTTATGCACCTGTCAAATTTTGTTTGAATGCAGATTGTACATTTTCTGTTAGTACAATAAACCTCATTTCAAGGCAGAAACATTACTGTGTCCAACAGTTATTAGATATATGAAACTGAAATAACTGTTGCAAAAAAAAACAATTTTTATAAAACATTAAGCTTAGGATTAATAGGGGTGCCCAAACTTTTTCAAATGACTGTATCTATCTAAGAAAAGCTGGCAGTTCAGCAGCCCCATGTTAGGGTTGGCGGAACGCTCCGAGTATGCATACATGTACTACGGAGGACAGAGAATGAACTTCATTCCAATATTGCAGCCAGCATGCAGCCAACGGGTAAGGAAAGGGTGAATCAAACACCCAAAAACCCCACCCCTATGGATGAAGATTGTTCCCTCCAAATTCAGGTAACAGAGTCCCTTTAAAATTTTTGGAAGTTGGAGTGGAGTTTTTTTTAGATTTGGCTATCTTAGGAGGATATATGTTTGTGCAGGTAACTATTACTGTGCAGAATTATTAGGCAACTTAATAAAAACCAAATATATTAACATCTCACTTGTTTATTTTCACCAGGTAAACCAATATAACTGCACAAAATATAGAAATAAACATTTTTGACATGCAAAAACAAAATCCCCAAAAAATTAGTGACCAATACAGCCACCTTTCTTTATAATGACACTCATCAGCCTTCCATACAAAGATTCTGTCAGTTGCTTGATCTGTTTATGATCAACATCGCGTACAGCAGCCACCACAGCCTCCCAGACACTGTTCTCAGAGGTGGACTGTTTTCCCTCCCTGTAGATCTCACATTTTATGAGGGACCACAGGTACTCTATGTGGTTCAGATCAGGTGAGCAAGGGGGCCATGTCATGTTTTTTTTCTTCTTTGAGACCTTTACTGGCCAGCCACGCTGTGGAGTAGTTGGAGGCATGTGATGGAGCATTGACCTGCATGAAAATCATGTTTTTCTTGAACAATACCGACTTCTTCCTGTGCCAATGCTTGAAGAAGATGACTTCCAGAAACTGGCAGTAGGTCTGGGAGTTGATCTTCACTCCATCCTCAAACCGAAAAGGTCCCACAAGTTCATCTTTGATGATACCAGTACCCCACCTCCTCCTTGCTTGTGTCTGAATCAGAGTGGAGCTCTCTGCCCATTACTGATCCAGCCTCTGGCCCATCCATCTGGCCCATCAAGAGTCACTCTCATTTCATCAGTCCATAAAACCTTTGAAAAGTCAGTCTTAAGATATTTCTTGGCCCAGTCTTGACGTTTTATCTTATGCTTCTTGTTCAAAGGTGGTCGCTTTTCAGCCTTCATTACCTTGGCCATGTCCCTGAGTATCGCACACCTTGTGCTTTTTGATACTCCAGTAACATTGCAGCTCTGAAATATGGCAAAACTGATGGCAAATGGCATCTTGGCAGCTTCACATTTGATTTTCCTCAATTCTCGGGCAGGTATTTTGCGCCTTTTTTGCCCAACATGCTTCTTGCGACCCTGTTGGCTATTGGCCATGAAAAGCTTGATTGTTCGGTGATCAAGCTTCAAAAGTTTGGTAATTTCAAGACTGCGGCATCCCTCTGCAAGACATCTCACAATTTTGGACTTTTCAGAGCCCGTCAAATCTCTCTTCTGACCCATTTTGCCAAAGGAAAGGAAGTTGCCTAATAATTAAACACACCTTATATAGGGTGTTGATGTCATTAGACAACACCTCTCCGCATTACAGAGATGCAAATCACCTGATTTACTTAATTGGTAGTTGGCTCTCAAGCCTGAACAGCCTGGAGTAGGACAACATGTATAAAAAGTATCATGTGATCAAAAATACAACTTGCCTAATAATTCTGCATGTAGTGTATATGTATTAATAGGTGCGTTCGCAACCCGGGGTCCACCGTGCAGGAGAGGAACCTGCTGCTGGCAAATGGTGGCACTATATGGCGGCATAAGCGAACTCTGTTAACTCCACAGATTCGCTAGAAACAAGATGCTGTGCCCTGTTAACCTCACAGAGGTACACAGCTACCAAGCAGAGCAAAGCTGTGGTCATGCAGTCAGAGAAACAGGCAAACAACTCCTCACCCGAGGTGGCGGTATTCTAGCGGCTTATTTCAGCCAAGGTCCTGAATACACAAATACTGTACAAACTCCTCACCGGAGGTGCCGATATTCTAGGGGCTTATTTCAGCCAAACCCTAACCACATTCAGACATGACCACACTGGTGCTGAGCTCATAGACTTTGATTTGATACTATCGCATGGCCGTGCGGCCATGCAAACCTTTTATAGCTGTAGCAGACAAGGACCTTCCAAGTGGTCCAATTGGAGCTGCTACAGGGCCTGAGCGTGTGATCCCCGACCTCCAATGAGAGGTCCTCTTGTGGGCATGCTCAGTGTGTGCAAAGCAGGACTTAGACCCAGAAAAACCTGCAAATCAGCTCACAGCTGTATACTAAGCTTTTACTGGCTATTTTAATGGGGGACCCAAAAAATTGACATAGGGTTCCCCTATAATTAATAACCAGCAAAGGATATGCAGGCAGCTGTGGGCTGATATTAATAGCCTAGGAAGGAGCCATGGATACTGCCACCCAAAGGCTAAAAACATCAGCTCTTAGCCGCCCCAGAAAAGGTGCATCTCTAAGATACGCCTATTCTGGCACTTAGCCTTGCTCTTCCCACTTGCCCTATAGCGGTGGTAAATGGGGTGATAGTTGGGGGTTGATATCACCTTTGTATTGTCAGATGACATAAAACCCAGAGGTTATTAATGTGGAAGCATCAATACGACACCCCCATTACAAACCAGAAAAGTCATATCGTTTAAAACTCACACAGAAAAAAGTTATTTCATTGAAAGTATGGCAGACTCCTTTAATAAATCTTAATTGAACCATACTTGACTATGACATCGCCTATTCCACTGATGCCATTGTCTTCTGCAAAAGAGCTAAGAAAAAAAATATTCTTCACCTTTCCACAGAGAAGATGATAATCCATTTGTCCTGTGATGGGTCTAGCTCTGCTACACCTAGATAGCAGGCTACATGGTTGCATGATGTGAACATATAGCCAGTCATCCATCAGAGACACTGAGCAGCATCTGCTCTCGCTGCCCAGTGTCTTGCGGTGAACTCCTAGGACCTGTCTGCCATCACCACGAGTGTGAGAATGTTCTCATGCTCCCGGTGCCATCTGAAAGGTCCTAGGAGTTCACAGCCAATGAACTCACTTCACCTATCTGACGTCAACATGAGCGCCAATGGAAATTTTCCCACAGCGCTCATGCTACCATGAAATTGGTACCGGATATGTCAGGGCCCATGTGTGCGATATGTGTTGCACACGTGTGGCAACCTTGTGTCGCCCGAGTGCCGGCTCAGTACCTCATAGCAGGCACCAGGGAAGCAGCGGTACAGCATGGGACAGAATGATGGATAAGTGAGGGATATTGTTGTATTTTTATTTTTGTTTTACTTACAGGAGACAAGGGATTCAGTGGAATTAGGCGTTAGGTGAGCATAACGGTGTTTGTTATTTTTAAGTAAAAATGGAAAACTGTGTTTTGCTTTATTTCTAATAAAATACTTTTTACTGGCTGTTTCTTTATTTACCAAGTAACTATAGGATTAGTAATGGATAGGTGTGTTATAGACACCTCTCCATTACTAAGTCATGGCCATCAGCTTGATGTCACGTGACAATGCAAAGGTGACATCAACACCACAAATATGAACCCTACTGCTACAGGGCAAGTGGGAAGAGCCGCACAAAGCACCAGAATTGGCACATCAAATAGATGTGCCTTTTCTAAGAGGCTGCGGGCTGCTAAGTTTAGGCGGGGGTGGCAATATACATGTCACTTTATCAGCCTGAGAATAGCAGCCCCCAGCTGTCTGCTTTAACAAGGCTGCTTGATAAAAAATGGGGTACTCCACGTCGTTTTTTTATTTATTTAAATAATTAAAAATACATCATGTGGACCACTCTATTCTTGATAACCAGACTTGCTGAAGCTGACAGCTGAGGGTTGCAGCCCCAAGCTGTGAGTTTTGCCTTGCTGGCTATAATAAAGAGAGGGGAATCCATGCCATTTAAAAAAATATATATTTATTTACAGCGCAGGAGCTAGCTGATGAATACTCCAAACAGCGGCTCCTGCTCTCACTGTTATTAGCATCATCAGGCGTCGGTTGATGGGAGCTGTAGTCCTATCAGCTGACACCAGTGACCTGGGGTGAACTTTATACGTCTGATCACAGCTGCACGCTCACGCTGTCGTTTGACAGCTCTCTGACCATTGCTGATGATTTCCCTGCCTATCTGAATTAGCGTTTGCCATGCTGTCATGCACATGACAGTGCAACAAACACCTGATGTTCGGGCAGCCAATCGCAGTAATGCCACACTAAAGATGGTGCCGGCATTACTATGATTGGCAAGGAAATAAAGTGCCAAACATGCTGGGTTACTCAAATATACCGATGCAAATTGAAAATTACTCGCCAAGTAACAAATAACCCGAATGCAGTACTATTCATTTGAGAAACGAATTTGTCAAATATATTCACTCATCACTAACAATAAATTAAATAAAGTTGATCTTGTCTTTGGACATAGCGGTTCCAGTCATCCTGATATGTTATCTTTGCCTTTTGCATACAGTATTGCCTCACACTGTGAAAGAAGAAATTTCCTGTAACAAAGTGTTCCCCAACCGCTGTGTTCTAGTTACAACTCTCCCATTATTAACCTTATACTCTAGAAATTGATTCATGTTGTCTTATTTCTCCACTTTTAATATGTCTTTCTTCAATTTGTATAGACGATGTGGCTTTTGACCATCAGTCAAAGTTTCATGAGGTTCTCATCATACAAAAGGTCAGGTACCTCTGTCATTACAGTTTTTTTTCCAGCAGCATTAAATAGTGCAGTAAACTGGCTATACATGTTAGAGAGGAATATTTGTCCTTGTGTACTGAGTCTTGCTAACCAAATTCAGTCATGGCCAAAAGTGTTGGCACCCTTAAAATTGTTCCACAAAATGAAGTATTTCTCCCTGAAAATGATTGCAATTATACATCTTTTGTTAACCACTGGTGTTGAGCGATACCTTCCGATATTTGCAAGTATCGGTATCGGATGGTATCGGCCGATACCGGCAAAATATCGGATCTCGCCCTTACCGAGTTCCGATACCAATACAAGTCAATGGGACACAAATAACGGAAGGTATCCTGCATAGTTCCCAGGGTCTGAAGGAGAGGAAACTCTCCTTCAGGCCCTGGGATCCATATTAATGTAAAAAATAAAGAATAAAAACAAAAAATATGGCTATACTCACCCCTCCGAAGAACCCTGGCTGTCACCGATGCAAGCGTCTGCCTCCGTCCTTAAGAATGCTGTGAGTGAACCACCTTCGATGATGTCGTGATCAGGTGACCGGTCACCTGACTGCTCACGTGACCGCTCACCTGACCGCGACGTCATCGAAGGTCCTTCACTCACAGCATTCTTAAGGACGGAGGCAGACGCTTGCAGCGGTGACAGCCAGGGATCTTCGGAGGGGTGAGTAAAGCCATATTTTTTATTTTTATTCTTTATTTTTTACATTAATATGGATCCCAGGGCCTGAAGGAGAGTTTCCTCTCCTCCAGACCCTTGGAACCATACGCACCGCACACTCCGATACCGATTTCCGATATCACAAAAATATCGGATCTCAGTATCGGAATTCCGATACAGCAAATATCGGCCAATACCCGATACTTGCAGTATCGGAAAGGCTCAACACTATTAACCACATGTTTAATGTGAGAAAAAATGCAAATTAGATATAATTTCACGTGAAGCCATCAAAATGGACCCTTCAAAATTGTTGACACATTTCCACAATTGTGGGTGAAAATTTTTTGTTTCAAGCATGTGATGATCACACAAGCTCAACTGTGGCAAGTACTGGGGAAAAGAAAGCCACTCCAAACATTTCTTGTTGCATGGATAGGGCCCCAACATGTTCATATAAAAAATCCAAAAAATATGGGACTCGGTCTGGTTTAATTTACAGTTTGAGGCAAAGTGTGGCTGCAATATGCTTACCTCTTTCTGAGACACAAGCTTATGCTTGAATCAAAAAGTGCCAGATATGCAAATGTTATATGTTTGGACCTTTCTGAAACTATTTAAAGTTATATACCGTATCACTGGGGAGGTGAAGTTTTAACAACTGAAACATTTTCTTTACACTTTGCTACAATCTGCAAATAAATTCACCAGATTAAGTGCCAGATTTTTGGGATTTTTTCACCTTTGGCAAGTATCAGGTGTGGTCAATATGAAAATCACACCTGAAACCAGATAAAAAAGGAAGAAGTTGACTCAATCTTTGCACTGTGTTTGTGTGTGCCTCTAAGCATGGAGAACAGAAAGAGGGCAAGAGAACTGTCTTAAAACTTGAGAATCAAAATTGTTGAATGATATCAACAATTTCAACGCTACAAGTCAATCTTCAGAGATTGTCCATGGTGCACAACCACCATGGTGCACAACCCAATCAAGAAGCTTTCAACTCATGGCACTGTAGCAAATCTGAATGGATGAGGAGAAAAATTGATGAACGGTTGCAAAGCAGAATAGTCCAGTTGGAGACTAAGCAGACCCAATGAAATTCTAAAGAAGTTTAACCTGTTCTGCCTGCTCAGGGTGCATTAGTGTCAGCACAAACTATCCATCAACATCTGAATGAAATGAAACCCAGGAGGACATCACTGCTGACAAAAAGAGATATACAGTAAATACAATAAGCTAGACTGCAGTTTGCCAAAATGTATGTGAGTAAACCAAAATCCCTCTGAAAAAGTGTCTTGTGGACAGATCAGACCAAGATGGAGCTTTTTGGTAAAGCACATCATTCTACTGTTTACTGAAAATGAAATGAGGCCTACGAAGAAAAGAATAGTGCACCTACAGTCAAATATGGTGGAAGTTCAAAGATGTTTTGGATAGTTTTGCTGCTATAGCACTAGGAAAACTGGCACTAGGTACACTGACTGTGCGCAAAGCATCATGAAATATGAAGATTACCAAATGATTTTGGGTCTCAATGTAATGTTCAGTGTCAGAAAAATGGGTTTGCATCTTAGGTCATAGTTCATTAACCCCTTTCTGCCATCTGACATACTATTCCATCTATGTGACCCATAGATGAAATAGTAAGCGATCAGCCACGCTCACGGGGCAGCGCGGCCGGGTGTCAGCTGATTATCACAGATGACACCACCGCTGATAGCCTGGACTAAGTACCAGGAGCAGTCACGGACTGCTCCTGGCAGTTTAACCCGGGGAACATTGCCATCAAATAAGATTACAGCATTCCGGTGGCATAGCAAAGCATTGCTTAGGGAGGGCGCTCCCTGCATGCTTCCCTGAGACCCTCTTAACATCACGATGTGATCACGTTGTTCTGAGGCTCACCCTACCTGCAGACCCCTGGATCCAAGGTGGCTGTATGGTCCTTCCAAATCCTACAGGGAGGTGGCTTGTCAGTGCCTGCTGAGAGCAGGACCTGAGAAGCCTCCTTCACTGCCTGTCAGATCAATGATCTGACACAGTGCTGTGCAAAGTGTCAGATCAGCGATCTGACTTCATACAGTGATGTCCCACCCTTCGGACAATGTAAAAAAGTAAAATAAAAATGATACTGTATAAAAACATTTTTTTTTTTTAAATCCGAAATAAAGAAAAAAAAAATATTGTTCCAATAAATACATTTCTTTATGTACATAAAAAAACAAACAATAAAAGTAAACATATTTAGGAACATAACAACCCGACCTATAAAAATGTCCCACTAGTTAATCCCTTCAGTGAACAACGTAAAAAAAAACGAGGCAGAAAACAATGTTTTATCATCTTACAGCCAAACAAAAAGTGGAATAACACGCGATCAAAAAGACAGATATAAGTAAAAATAGCGCCGCTGAAAACGTCATCTTGTCCGGCAACAAAAAAGAGCCGCCATACAGCGTTACAAGCAAAAAAATAAAAAAGTTATAGCCCACAGAATAAAGCAATGCAGAAACAATTATTTTTTTATGTAGAATATTATTTATTGTATAAAAGCACCAAAACATAAAAAAAATATAAATGTGGTATCGCTGTAATCATACTAATCCGAAGAATAAAACTGCTTAATCAATTTTACCACACGCGGAATGGCATAAACGCCCCACCTAAAAGAAATTCATGAATTGCTGGTTTTTGTTCATTCTCCCTCCCAAAAATCATAATAAAAAAATAAAAAGCGATCAAAAATGTCAAGTGCCCGAAAATGTTACCAATAAAAGCATCAAATCGTCCCGCAAAAAACAAGACCTCACATGACTCTTTGGACCAAAATATGGAAAAATTATAGCTCTCAAAATGTGGTAATGCAAAAAATATTTTTTGCAATAAAAAGCATCTTTTAGTGTGTGACAGCAGCCAAGCATAAAAACCTGTTATTAAAACCCACTATAAATAGTAATTTCCTCCACTAAAGGTATAATATATGGCTTAACCTGTCCCTGTGGGAAACTATATATAGGCCGGACCATACACCCAATACATGTAAGGATCGGAGAACATTTGCATAACATCAGCAATGAGTGTATGGGACATCCTCTATCCCAGCATTTTTTAAAACATCATGGTGGCTCAATGAAAGACATTATAGTTACCAGACTTAAAATAGTCAAAAAAGATTGGCATTGAGGTAATTTTATCCATCAAATGTCTCGTGAAGAAACTAGATGCATATTTGAGATGAACACCTTGGCACCTAACGGTTTAAATAGCGAAATAGAATTGTTTGCTTTTAACCAATAATCAAGTAACAACAGCTCCGGCACATTATAAAAGGCACACACTATGCACACTGAACCATCCCTGAGGAAGGAATCAGCGATTCCGAAACACGTAGGACAATTGGTTCTGTGTGTGACCGGTAGCCGGTCACGTGTTATATCACGTGACAGTGACGTCACGCAAGGTCCTGCAGTCACACTGCGCCTTGCCAGCTTCATCTTTTTGACCAAGCCATTACTGCCAGTGCACGGCAGATCTGCATTTCCCAGGAGGCACGCCAGTCACCGGCCGGGACGGCATCGTGACACAGAGCTTTAACAAGGAGCTGAATGAACGTTGCCCAATTACATATTAAAAGGTCCTTTCCGGATGCAGGATGCACTATCCGAATGCAGTCAAATGATAGAGGTAACACCTTATTCGTACATATGAGACTACTGATGTGGGTCCAAGATGGTAGTTCATATATTTATAATTTTAACCAAATTTTTAGCGCAAATACATAAAGATTTTCTTTACACTAAGCATAAAAACCTGCTATTAAAAGCCACTATAAATAGTAAATCAAACCCCCCTTTAACACCCCGTTTGTTAGGGAAAAATAATAATAAGAAAAAAATGTATTTATTTCCATTTTCCAATTAGGGATAGGGTTAGGGTTTGTGCTAAAGTTAGGGTTAGAGTTGGGGCTAAAGTTAGGGTTAGTGTTGGGGCTAAAGTTAGGATTAAGATTGGGGTTAAAGATAGGGTTAAGGTTAGGATTAAAGTTAGGGTTGGGGATAGAGTTGGGGTTAGGGTTTGGATTACTTTTATGGTTGGGGTTAGGGTTGGGATTGGGGTTGGGATTAGGGTTAGGGGTGTGTCAGGGTTAGGGGTGTTGTTAGGGTTATGGCTAGGGTTTGTATTATGGTTAGTTGTGTGTTGGGGTTAAGGCTGTGTTGTGGTTAGGGGTGTGGTTAGAGTTGGGAATAGGATTAGGAGCATGTTCAGGTTACAGGTGTAGTTAGGGTTATGGTTACGGTTGGGATTAGGGTTAGGGGTGTGTTCAGGTTAGGGTTGGAGTTAGAATTGGGTGATTTCCACTGTTTATGCACATCAGGGGCTCTCCAAACGCAACATCACGTCCGATCTCAATTCCAGCCAATTCTGAGTTGAAAAAATAAAATGGTGCTCGTTCCCTTCCGAGCACTGCCGTATGCCCAAACAGTGGTTTACCTCCACATTTTGGGTATCAGTATACTCAGAAAAAATTGGACAACAACTTTTGCAGTTTTTAATTTCTCCTGTTACACTTGGGAAAATAAAAATTTGGGGGCTAAAAAATCATTTTTGTGGAAAAAAAATGATTTTTTATTTTCACGGCTCTGCATTATGAATTTTAGTGAAACAAGTGGGTGTTCAAAGTTCTCACAAAACATCTAGATAAGTTCCTTGGGGGGGTCTACTTTCCAAAATGGGGTCACTTGTGGGGGGTTTCTACAGTTTAGGAACATCAGTGGCTCTGCAAAAGCAACATGACGCCACCAGACCATTCCATCAAAGTCTGCATTCCAAAACGCCACTACTTCCCTTCCAAGCCCCGTTGTGTGCCCACACAGTAGTTTTCTCCAACATATGGGGCATCAGCGCACTCAGGACAAATTGTGCAACAACTTTTTGGGTCTGACTTCTCCTGTTAACCTTGGAAAAATACAAAACTGGGGGCTGAAAAATAATTTTTGTGGAAAAAGGATTTTTTTATTTTAACGGTTCCGCGTTATAAACTTTAGTGAAACACTTGGGGGTTCAAAATTCTCACAACACATCTAGATAAGTTCCTTGGGGGGTCTAATTTCCAATATGGGGTCACATATGGGGTTTTCTACTGTTTAGGTACCTCATGGGCTCTGCAAACGCAACGTGATGCCCGCAGACCATTCCATCAAAGTCTGCATTCCAAAACTGCACTCCTTCCCTTCTTAGCTCTGCCATGCGCCCAAACGGTGGTTCCCCCACACATATGGGGTATCAGCTTACTCAGAACAAATTGCACAACAACTTTTGGGGTCCAATTTCTCCTGTTACCTTTGAGAAAAGAAAAAATTGGGGTCGAAACGATCATTTTTGCTGAAAAAATATGATTTTTTATTTTTACGGCTCTACATTATAAACTTCTGTGATGCACTTGGTGGTCCAAAGTGCTTACCACACATCTAGATAAGTTCCTTAGGGGGTCTATTTTCCAAAATAGTGTCACTTGTGGGTGGTTTCTACTATTTGGGCACATCAGGGGCTCTCCAAATGTGACATGGTGACCAATCTCAAGTCCAGCCAATTTTGTGTTGAAAAATCAAAAGGCGCTCCTTCCCTTCTGAGCTCTGCCGTGCACCAAAACAGTGGTTTACCCCCACATGTGGAGTATCAGCATAGTCAGGACAAATTGTACAACTTTTGAGGTCCAAATTCTCCCGTTACTCTTGGTAAAAGAAAACAAATTGGATCTGAAGTAAATTTTTTGTGAAAAAAAGTTAAATGTTCATTTTTTAAAAACATTCCAATAATTACTGTGAAGCACCTGAAGGGTTAATAAACTTCTTGAATAAAGTTTTGAGCACCTTGAGGGGTGCAGTTTTTAGAATGTTGTCACTTTTTGGTATTTTCCATCATATAGATCCCTTAAAGTGACTTCAAATGTGATGTGGTCCCTAAAAAAAATTGTGTTGTAAAAATCAGAAATCGCTGGTCAACTTTTAACCCTTATAAATTCCTAACAAAAAAAATGTGGGTTCCAAAATTGTGCTGATGTAAAGTAGACATGTGAGAAATGTTACTTATTATGTATTTGTGTGACATATCTTTGTTATTTAAGGGCATGAAAATTGACAGTTGGAAAATTGCAAAACTTTCAACATTTTCACCAAATTTCAGTTTTTTTCACAAATAAACGCAAGTCACATCAAAGAAATGTTACCACTAACATAAAGTAAAACATGTCATGAGAAAACAGTGTCAGAATCACCGGGATCCATGGAAGCATACCAGAGTTATTACCTCATAAATGGACAGTGGTCAGAATTGTAAAAATTGGCCCTGTCATTAACATTCAAATCACCCTTGGGGCTAAGGGGTTAAGCAGGACAATGACCCTTAAACATGGTTCAAGAAGCATCCATAAATGGATGGAAACAAAGCGCCAATTGACATCAGCATTTGAACATACAGTTAGGGCCAGAAATATTTGGACAGTGACACAAGTTTTGTTATTTTAGCTGTTTACAAAAACATGTTCAGAAATACAATTATATATAACTAGCTGAAGAGCCCGGCGTTGCCTGGGCATAGTAAATATCTGTGGTTAGTTATAGCACGTCACTTCTCTTATTTTCCCATCACGCCTCTCATTTTCCCAATCACATCTTTAATTTTCCTCCTCACAACTCTCATTTTCTCCCTCACACCTCTCATTTTCTCCCTCACTCTTCTCATTCATAACACATCATTTCGACCTCACATCTGTCATTTTCCGATCACTACACTATTTTCCCTCACTCCTCTCATTTTGCACTCACACCTTTTCATTTTCACCTCACACCTCTCATTTTCACCTCAGTATATACATGTTTGTCATCTCTCTTATATATAGTATACACCTGTATGTCATCTCCTGTATATAGTATATACCTGTATGTCATCTCCCCTGTATATAGTATATACCTGCTGTGTGTCATCTCCCCTGTATATAGTATATACCTGTATGTCATCTCCTCCTATATATAGTATATACCTGTATGTCATCTCCTCCTATATATAGTATATACCTGTATGTCATCTCCTTCTATATATAGTATATACCTGTATGTCATCTCCTCCTGTATATAGTATATACCTGTGTGTCATCTCCCCTGCATATAGTATATATCTGTGTGTCATCTCCTCCTGTATATAGTATATACCTGTATGTCATCTTCTATATATAGCATATACCTGTATGTCATCTCCTCCTGTATATAGTATATACCTGTAGGTAATCTGCTCCTGTATATAGTATATACCTGTTTGTCATCTCCTCCTGTATATAGCATATACCTGTATGTCATCTCCTCCTGTATACAGTGCCTACAAGTAGTATTCAACCCCCTGCAGATTTAGCAGGTTTAATAAGATGCAAATAAGTTAGAGCCTTCAAACTTCAAACAAGAGCAGGATTTATTAACAGATGCATAAATCTTACAAACCAAAAAGTTTTGTTGCTCAGTTAAATTTTTATAAATTTTAAACATAAAAGTGTGGGTCAATTATTATTCAACCCCTAGGTTTAATATTTTGTGGAATAACCTTTGTTTGCGATTACAGCTAATAATCGTCTTTTATAAGACCTGATCAGGCCGGCACAGGTCTCTGGAGTTATCTTGGCCCACTCCTCCATGCAGATCTTCTCCAAGTTATCTAGGTTCTTTGGGTGTCTCATGTGGACTTTAATCTTGAGCTCCTTCCACAAGTTTTCAATTGGGTTAAGGTCAGGAGACTGACTAGGCCACTGCAACACCTTGATTTTTTGCCTCTTGAACCAGGCCTTGGTTTTCTTGGCTGTGTGCTTTGGGTCGTTGTCTTGTTGGAAGATGAAATGACGACCCATCTTAAGATCCTTGATGGAGGAGCGGAGGTTCTTGGCCAAAATCTCCAGGTAGGCCATGCTATCCATCTTCCCATGGATGCGGACCAGATGGCCAGGCCACTTGGCTGAGAAACAGCCCCACAGCATGATGCTGCCACCACCATGTTTGACTGTAGGGATGGTATTCTTGGGGTCGTATGCAGTGCTTGAAAAACCCAATAACAATAGTACGGAATCTCAGAGACATATAAACACCAAAACAGAAAACAGAGATCCCTAAAAAATAACTTTTAATAATACCATTAAAAAACTATATTTATCCAAGATATTAAAACAGTATTAAATGTACCTAATGGACCCTAGCATGAACTACAATGAGTCCTACCTGGCAGTGGAGGTTGGCACCCTACTTTTCTGCGGTTGGCGCCCCCACTCCTCGACGGCTAACCCTTTAAGGCCCTATTAAGGACCTAGAATAGAAGAAAGGCTAAATACGCCCTACTCTCAACACCTATACTAATCACCTGCCTGCCAGTGGAGGTTGGCACCCTACTTTACTGCGGTAGGCGCCCCCACTCAACGGTGGCTAGCCCTAGGGTCCCTAATAATCCCTAACATAAAGGATAGACAAACAGATATTGTCCCACAAACACCGCGATACCCGTAGAAGAGAGAGAAAAAAAAAAAAAAAAAAAAGCACAAAACGAGAAAATAAGATCCCAGAAATAGATAAATAATAAATTTGGAAATCATAAGAAATAGCACTGTACTCTAATGCTATACCACAAAGGGTAAGCCAATAATGTTATAGTGGAGGCACTATGTTAGCCTCCAGGTGATATGATACTGCCCAAATACGGGTATGCTGGGTGCAGCAATTTTAATGTCCACAGACAGAAACCCAGCACTCAACTGAGGAACCACTCTCGTGACATTGTATATCAGTATTTGATGTCAAAATAACAACTAGTATGTGTCCATAAATATGGCACAACAACCATGACACAGAGTGGACAAAAAAGACAAGCTACAAGGCAGCACCTGGGATCACAATCACCACTAAACAATAAAGTGGCGAAACTTCATCAAAATATATAACACATGAGAATTTAAGGACACAATCGTCCTCATGGTGCAGAAATAGACAGTCAGACTTAGATGTCACCAATATACTCATCTATTTGTTGTATTCTCATGGTTTGAACCCGGCTGCTGCCACAAAATCCAGAGCGGTACTATGGACCTAACCAGCATCTGTCAGATGGTCCCCAAGCAATGCCCGACGCGTTTCCCCCCCATAGGGAATGGCGGGGGTTCATCAGGGGTAATGCAGTCACATAAAAGATGAAGGTGCCGTTACAGCACCTTCATCTTTTATGTGACTGCATTACCCCTGATGAACCCCCGCCATTCCCTATGGGGGGGAAACGCGTCGGGCATTGCTTGGGGACCATCTGACAGATGCTGGTTAGGTCCATAGTACCGCTCTGGATTTTGTGGCAGCAGCCGGGTTCAAACCATGAGAATACAACAAATAGATGAGTATATTGGTGACATCTAAGTCTGACTGTCTATTTCTGCACCATGAGGACGATTGTGTCCTTAAATTCTCATGTGTTATATATTTTGATGAAGTTTCGCCACTTTATTGTTTAGTGGTGATTGTGATCCCAGGTGCTGCCTTGTAGCTTGTCTTTTTTGTCCACTCTGTGTCATGGTTGTTGTGCCATATTTATGGACACATACTAGTTGTTATTTTGACATCAAATACTGATATACAATGTCACGAGAGTGGTTCCTCAGTTGAGTGCTGGGTTTCTGTCTGTGGACATTAAAATTGCTGCACCCAGCATACCCGTATTTGGGCAGTATCATATCACCTGGAGGCTAACATAGTGCCTCCACTATAACATTATTGGCTTACCCTTTGTGGTATAGCATTAGAGTACAGTGCTATTTCTTATGATTTCCAAATTTATTATTTATCTATTTCTGGGATCTTATTTTCTCGTTTTGTGCTTTTTTTTTTTTTTTTTTTTTCTCTCTCTTCTACGGGTATCGCGGTGTTTGTGGGACAATATCTGTTTGTCTATCCTTTATGTTAGGGATTATTAGGGACCCTAGGGCTAGCCACCGTTGAGTGGGGGCGCCTACCGCAGTAAAGTAGGGTGCCAACCTCCACTGGCAGGCAGGTGATTAGTATAGGTGTTGAGAGTAGGGCGTATTTAGCCTTTCTTCTATTCTAGGTCCTTAATAGGGCCTTAAAGGGTTAGCCGTCGAGGAGTGGGGGCGCCAACCGCAGAAAAGTAGGGTGCCAACCTCCACTGCCAGGTAGGACTCATTGTAGTTCATGCTAGGGTCCATTAGGTACATTTAATACTGTTTTAATATCTTGGATAAATATAGTTTTTTAATGGTATTATTAAAAGTTATTTTTTAGGGATCTCTGTTTTCTGTTTTGGTGTTTATATGGGTCGTATGCAGTGCCATCCAGTCTCCAAATGTCACGTGTGTGGTTGGCACCAAAGATCTGGATCTTGGTCTCATCAGACCAGAGAACCTTGAACCAGTCAGTCTCAGAGTCCTCCAAGTGATCATGAGCAAACTGTAGACGAGCCTTGACATGACGCTTTGAAAGTAAAGGTACCTTACGGGCTCGTCTGGAACGGAGACCATTGCGGTGGAGTACGTTACTTATGGTATTGACTGAAACCAATGTCCCCACTGCCATGAGATCTTCCCGAAGCTCCTTCCTTGTTGTCCTTGGGTTAGCCTTGACTCTTCGGACAAGCCTGGCCTCGGCACGGGAGGAAACTTTCAAAGGCTGTCCAGGCCGTGGAAGGCTAAAAGTAGGTCCATATGCCTTCCACTTCCGGATGATGCTCCCAACAGTGGAGACAGGTAGACCCAACTCCTTGGAAAGGGTTTTGTACCCCTTGCCAGCCTTGTGACCCTCCACGATCTTGTCTCTGATGGCCTTGGAATGCTCCTTTGTCTTTCCCATGTTGACCATGTATGAGTGCTGTTCACAAGTTTGGGGAGGGTCTTAAATAGTCAGAAAAGGCTGGAAAAAGAGATAATTAATCCAAACATGTGAAGCTCATTGTTCTTTGTGCCTGAACTACTTCTTAATACTTTAGGGGAACCAAACATAATTCTGGTGGGTTGAGGGGTTGAATAATAAATGACCCTCTGAAAAGACTTTTCACAATTTAAAAAAAAAATAAACAAAGAAAAAACATTCTTTTTTGCTGCAGTGCATTTCACACTTCCAGGCTGATCTACAGTCCAAATGTCACAATGCCAAGTTAATTCCAAATGTGTAAACCTGCTAAATCTGCAGGGGGTTGAATACTACTTGTAGGCACTGTATAGTATGTACCTGTATGTCATCTCCTCCTCTATATAGTATATACCTGTGTGTCATCTCTCCTGTATATAGTATATATCTGTGTGTCATCTCCCCTGTATATAGTATATACCTGTGTGATCTCCTGTATTAGACCTCGTTAACACGTTATTTGCTCAGTATTTTTACCTCAGTATTTGTAAGATAAATTGGCAGCCTGATAAATCCCCAGCCAACAGGAAGCCCTCCCCCTGGCAGTATATATTAGCTCACACATACACATAATAGACAGGTCATGTGACTGACAGCTGCCGTATTTCCTATATGGTACATTTGTTGCTCTTGTAGTTTGTCTGCTTATTAATCAGATTTTTATTTTTGAAGGCTAATACCAGACTTGTGTGTGTTTTAGGGCGAGTTTCGTTTGTCAAGTTGTGCGTGTTGAGTTGTGTGTGGCGACATGCATGTAGCGACTTTTGTGAGCTGAGTTTTGTGTGGCAACATGCGTGTAGCAACTTTTTGTGTGTCGAGTTGCATGTGACAGGTTAGTGTAGCAAGTTGTGTGCAGCAAGTTTTGCGCATGGCGAGTTTTGCGCGTGGTGAGTTTTATATCTGGTGCCTTTTGAGTATGTGCAAGTTTTGTGTGAGGCAACTTTTGCATGTGTTGCAAATTTTGTGCATGTGGCAATTTTTCCGTGTGTGCAAGTTTTGCGTGTGGTGAGTTTTCCATGAGGTGAGTTTTGCACTTGTGGCGAGTTTTGCGTGAGCCTAGTTTTTGCATGTGGCGAGTTTTGCGCGTGGCGAGTTTTGAGCGGCGACTTTTGTGTTTCAACTTTTATGTGGCGAGGTTGGTGTATGTGTGGTGAAATGTGTGCTGAGCGTAATATGTGTTCAAGCACGTGGTAGTGTGTGGCGCATTTTGTGTGTGTGTTCATATCCCCGTGTGTGGTGAGTATCCCATGTCGGGGCCCCACCTTAGCAACTGATCGGTATATACTCTTTTGCGCCATCGCTCTCATTTTTTAAGTCCCCCTTGTTCACATCTGGCAGCTGTCAATTTGCCTCCAACACTTTTCCTTTCACTTTTCCCCATTATGTAGATAGGGGAAAAATAGTTTGGTGAATTGGAAAGCGCGGGGTTAAAATTCACCTCACAACATAGCCTATGATGCTCTCAGGGTCCAGACGTGTGACTGTGCAAAATTTTGTTTCTGTAGCTGCGACGCCTCCAACACTTTTCCTTTCACTAACCAGGGATTTTCACTAACCAGGGATTCAAGCTTCAGGAGGCTAATTTGCATATTCCAGGTGCCTTCTGGGAGAAGCGAAGTCTCCCTAAGCTAGAAGATCGTTGGGTACAGCCGGGACCAGCTGCTTCGAAAGCATCACCAAACCAGGGATTCAAGCTTCAGGAGGCTAATTTGCATATTCCAGGTGCCTTCTGGGAGAAGCGAAGTCTCCCTAAGCTAGAAGATCGTTGGGTACAGCCGGGACCAGCTGCTTCGAAAGCATCACCAAACCAGGGATTCAAGCTTCAGGAGGCTAATTTGCATATTCCAGGTGCCTTCTGGGAGAAGCGAAGTCTCCCTAAGCTAGAAGATCGTTGGGTACAGCCGGGACCAGCTGCTTCGAAAGCATCACCAAACCAGGGATTCAAGCTTCAGGAGGCTAATTTGCATATTCCAGGTGCCTTCTGGGAGAAGCGAAGTCTCCCTAAGCTAGAAGATCGTTGGGTACAGCCGGGACCAGCTGCTTCGAAAGCATCACCAAACCAGGGATTCAAGCTTCAGGAGGCTAATTTGCATATTCCAGGTGCCTTCTGGGAGAAGCGAAGTCTCCCTAAGCTAGAAGATCGTTGGGTACAGCCGGGACCAGCTGCTTCGAAAGCATCACCAAACCGCGCGCCGTAAGGTTTTTGCCTGTAGGACATTATTGCAAGAGAGCTTGGCTGAGTAGATTACACAAGAAGGAAAACACACAGCAAGTCAGCAGGATCTAGGAGCAACATGGCAGATGTGACAACCTACATGGTGAGCTGCAGCATGTGCTACATGTTCACAGATCGACCAGAAGAAGAATCCAATTTCACCTGTCAGAAGTGTAGACTAGTGGCCCTTTTAGAAGAAAAGGTGCGGGGTCTGGAAGAAAGAATAGCAACTTTGAAACTCATCAAAGAGAATGAAGACTTTCTAGACAGAACAGAAGCATCTCTACTGGTCACAGAAGGTGCAAAAAGTGTCAGAGAACCTCCAAAAGCAGATGAGTGGAAGCATGTGACCAAAAGAAGCAAGAAGACCATGGAGAAATCACCAACCACACAACTGAAGAACCGATATCAAATCTTTGTAGAGGATGAAGATGGCACACCTAAGGATGAAGCAATACCAGCAAGCAAAAAAGAAAAGGGCACACAGCAACAAGTGACAGCAAAAAGTACAGCCAAGAAGCAACGAAGAGTGGTGGTGGTGGGAGACTCACTACTGAGAGGCACCGAAGCAGCCATCTGCAGACCGGACATAACTGCAAGAGAAGTATGCTGCCTTCCAGGTGCGATGATCAAGGATGTGACCGATAGGATACCAAAGCTCTTCAGCTCCAAGGACGTCCACCCATTTCTTCTGATACATGTTGGCACCAATGACACGGCAAGGAAGGACCTACCGACAATCTGCAAGGACTTTGAAGAGTTGGGGAAGAAAGTAAAGGAACTGGATGCACAGGTAGTTTTTTCTTCTATCCTTCCAGTAGACGGGCATGGCACCAGGAGATGGAACAGGATCCTTGATGCAAACAACTGGCTAAGACGATGGTGCAGACAACAAGGATTTGGATTCCTGGACCACGGTGTGAATTACTGGTATGATGGACTCCTCGCCAGAGATGGACTACACCTCAACAAACCTGGGAAACAGACATTCGCCAGAAGACTCGCTACACTCATCAGGAGGGCGTTAAACTAGAAGAAGAGGGGACGGGAAGAAAAACATTAGACTCGAACAAAGACGACCCAGGAAAACATACTCAGAAGGGAGGTAAGAACATTTCTAAAACAATCCACAGCGAGGAGATTGGAACAAAACAAAATCCTCTAAACTGCATGCTCGCAAACGCCAGAAGCCTGACAAACAAGATGGAAGAACTAGAAGCAGAAATATCTACAGGTAACTTTGACATAGTGGGAATAACCGAGACATGGTTAGATGAAAGCTATGACTGGGCAGTTAACTTACAGGGTTACAGTCTGTTTAGAAAGGATCGTAAAAATCGGAGAGGAGGAGGGGTTTGTCTCTATGTAAAGTCTTGTCTAAAGTCCACTTTAAGGGAGGATATTAGCGAAGGGAATGAGGATGTCGAGTCCATATGGGTTGAAATTCATGGAGGGAAAAATGGTAACAAAATTCTCATTGGGGTCTGTTACAAACCCCCAAATATAACAGAAAGCATGGAAAGTCTACTTCTAAAGCAGATAGATGAAGCTGCAACCCATAATGAGGTCCTGGTTATGGGGGACTTTAACTACCCGGATATTAACTGGGAAACAGAAACCTGTGAAACCCATAAAGGCAACAGGTTTCTGCTAATAACCAAGAAAAATTATCTTTCACAATTGGTGCAGAATCCAACCAGAGGAGCAGCACTTTTAGACCTAATACTATCTAATAGACCTGACAGAATAACAAATCTGCAGGTGGTCGGGCATCTAGGAAATAGCGACCACAATATTGTGCAGTTTCACCTGTCTTTCACTAGGGGGACTTGTCAGGGAGTCACAAAAACATTGAACTTTAGGAAGGCAAAGTTTGAACAGCTTAGAGATGCCCTTAATCTGGTAGACTGGGACAATATCCTCAGAAATAAGAATACAGATAATAAATGGGAAATGTTTAAGAACATCCTAAATAGGCAGTGTAAGCGGTTTATACCTTGTGGGAATAAAAGGACTAGAAATAGGAAAAACCCAATGTGGCTAAACAAAGAAGTAAGACAGGCAATTAACAGTAAAAAGAAAGCATTTGCACTACTAAAGCAGGATGGCACCATTGAAGCTCTAAAAAACTATAGGGAGAAAAATACTTTATCTAAAAAACTAATTAAAGCTGCCAAAAAGGAAACAGAGAAGCACATTGCTAAGGAGAGTAAAACTAATCCCAAACTGTTCTTCAACTATATCAATAGTAAAAGAATAAAAACTGAAAATGTAGGCCCCTTAAAAAATAGTGAGGAAAGAATGGTTGTAGATGACGAGGAAAAAGCTAACATATTAAACACCTTCTTCTCCACGGTATTCACGGTGGAAAATGAAATGCTAGGTGAAATCCCAAGAAACAATGAAAACCCTATATTAAGGGTCACCAATCTAACCCAAGAAGAGGTGCGAAATCGGCTAAATAAGATTAAAATAGATAAATCTCCGGGTCCGGATGGCATACACCCACGAGTACTAAGAGAACTAAGTAATGTAATAGATAAACCATTATTTCTTATTTTTAGGGACTCTATAGCGACAGGGTCTGTTCCGCAGGATTGGCGCATAGCAAATGTGGTGCCAATATTCAAAAAGGGCTCTAAAAGTGAACCTGGAAATTATAGGCCAGTAAGTCTAACCTCTATTGTTGGTAAAATATTTGAAGGGTTTCTGAGGGATGTTATTCTGGATTATCTCAATGAGAATAACTGTTTAACTCCATATCAGCATGGGTTTATGAGAAATCGCTCCTGTCAAACCAATCTAATCAGTTTTTATGAAGAGGTAAGCTATAGGCTGGACCACGGTGAGTCATTGGACGTGGTATATCTCGATTTTTCCAAAGCGTTTGATACCGTGCCGCACAAGAGGTTGGTACACAAAATGAGAATGCTTGGTCTGGGGGAAAATGTGTGTAAATGGGTTAGTAACTGGCTTAGTGATAGAAAGCAGAGGGTGGTTATAAATGGTATAGTCTCTAACTGGGTCGCTGTGACCAGTGGGGTACCGCAGGGGTCAGTATTGGGACCTGTTCTCTTCAACATATTCATTAATGATCTGGTAGAAGGTTTACACAGTAAAATATCGATATTTGCAGATGATACAAAACTATGTAAAGCAGTTAATACAAGAGAAGATAGTATTCTGCTACAGATGGATCTGGATAAGTTGGAAACTTGGGCTGAAAGGTGGCAGATGAGGTTTAACAATGATAAATGTAAGGTTATACACATGGGAAGAAGGAATCAATGTCACCATTACACACTGAACGGGAAACCACTGGGTAAATCTGACAGGGAGAAGGACTTGGGGATCCTAGTTAATGATAAACTTACCTGGAGCAGCCAGTGCCAGGCAGCAGCTGCCAAGGCAAACAGGATCATGGGGTGCATTAAAAGAGGTCTGGATACACATGATGAGAGCATTATACTGCCTCTGTACAAATCCCTAGTTAGACCGCACATGGAGTACTGTGTCCAGTTTTGGGCACCGGTGCTCAGGAAGGATATAATGGAACTAGAGAGAGTACAAAGGAGGGCAACAAAATTAATAAAGGGGATGGGAGAACTACAATACCCAGATAGATTAGCGAAATTAGGATTATTTAGTCTAGAAAAAAGACGACTGAGGGGCGATCTAATAACCATGTATAAGTATATAAGGGGACAATACAAATATCTCGCTGAGGATCTGTTTATACCAAGGAAGGTGACGGGCACAAGGGGGCATTCTTTGCGTCTGGAGGAGAGAAGGTTTTTCCACCAACATAGAAGAGGATTCTTTACTGTTAGGGCAGTGAGAATCTGGAATTGCTTGCCTGAGGAGGTGGTGATGGCGAACTCAGTCGAGGGGTTCAAGAGAGGCCTGGATGTCTTCCTGGAGCAGAACAATATTGTATCATACAATTATTAGGTTCTGTAGAAGGACGTAGATCTGGGTATTTATTATGATGGAATATAGGCTGAACTGGATGGACAAATGTCTTTTTTCGGCCTTACTAACTATGTTACTATGTTACTATGTTACTTTTTTCACCATTATGTAGATAGGGGCAAAATTGTTTGGTGAATTGGAAAGCGCGGGGTTAAAATTTCACCTCACAACGTAGCCTATGACGCTCTCAAGGTCCAGACGTGTGACTGTGCAAAATTTTGTTTCTGTAGCTGCGACGCCTCCAACACTTTTCCTTTCACTTTTTTCACCATTATGTAGATAGGGGCAAAATTGTTTGGTGAATTGGAAAGCGCGGGGTTAAAATTTCACCTCACAACGTAGCCTATGACGCTCTCAGGGTCCAGACGTGTGACTGTGCAAAATTTTGTTTCTGTAGCTGCGACACCTCCAACACTTTTCCATTCACTTTTTTCCCCATTATGTAGATAGGGGCAAAATTGTTTGGTGAATTGGAACGCGCGGGGTTAAAATTTCGCATCACAACGTAGCCTAAGACGCTCTCGGGGTCCAGACGTGTGACTGTGCATAATTTTGTGGCTGTAGCTGCGACGGTGCAGATGCCAATCCCGGACATACACACATACACACACACACACACACACACACATTCAGCTTTATATAGTAGATATGGGCTGAAAGTGCACACTCCCAGCTGCAATATGATAGTTTCCACATCCAAATCGGAGAAAGGGTTTAGGAATCATAGCTCTGTAATGCATAGCGTCCTCTTTTTCAAGGGACCAAAAGTAATTGGACAATGGGCTCTAAGGGCTGCAATTAACTCTGAAGGCGTCTCCCTCGTTAACCTGTAATCAATGAAGTAGTTAAAAGGTCAGGGGTGGATTCCAGGTGTGTGGTTTTGCATTTGGAAGCTGTTGCTGTGAGCAGACAACATGCGGTCAAAGGAACTCTCAATTGAGGTGAAGCAGAACATCCTGAGGCTGAAAAAAAAGAAAAAATCCATCAGAGAGATAGCAGACATGCTTGGAGTAGCAAAATCAACAGTTGGGTACATTCTGAGAAAAAAGGAATTGACTGGTGAGCTTGGGAACTCAAAAAGGCCTGGGCGTCCACGGATGACAACAGTGGTGGATGATCGCCGCATACTTAATTTGGTGAAGAAGAACCCGTTCACAACATCAACTGAAGTCCAGAACACTCTCAGTGAAGTAGGTGTATCTGTCTCTAAGTCAACAGTAAAGAGAAGACTCCATGACAGTAAATACAAAGGGTTCACATCTAGATGCAAACCATTCATCAATACCAAAAATAGACAGGCCAGAGTTAAATTTGCAGAAAAACACCTCAAGAAGCCAGCTCAGTTCTGGAAAAGTATTCTATGGACAGATGAGACAAAGATCAACCTGTACCAGAATGATGGGAAGAAAAAAGTTTGGAGAAGAAAGGGAACGGCACATGATCCAAGGCACACCACATCCTCTGTAAAACATGGTGGAGGCAACGTGATGGCATGGGCACGCATGGCTTTCAATGGCACTGGGTCACTTGTGTTTATTGATGACATAAGAGCAGACAAGAGTAGCCGGATGAATTCTGAAGTGTACCGGGATATACTTTCAGCCCAGATTCAGCCAAATGCTGCAAAGTTGATTGGACGGCGCTTCATAGTACAGATGGACAATGACCCCAAGCATACAGCCAAAGCTACCCAGGAGTTCATGAGTGCCAAAAAGTGGAACATTCTGCAATGGCCAAGTCAATCTCCAGATCTAAACCCAATTGAGCATGCATTTCACTTGCTCAAATCCAGACTTAAGACGGAAAGACCCACAAACAAGCAAGACCTCAAGGCTGCGGCTGTAAAGGCCTGGCAAAGCATTAAGAAGGAGGAAACCCAGCGTTTGGTGATGTCCATGGGTTCCAGACTTAAGGCAGTGATTGCCTCCAAAGGATTTGCAACAAAATATTGAAAATAAAAATATTTTGTTTGGGTTATGTTTATTTGTCCAATTACTTTTGACCTCCTAAAATGTGGAGTGTTTGTAAAGAAATGTGTACAATTCCTACATTTTCTATCAGATATTTTTGTTCAACCCTTCAAATTAAACGTTACAATCTGCACTTGAATTCTGTTGTAGAGGTTTCATTTCAAATCCAATGTGGTGGCATGCAGAGCCCAACTCGCGAAAATTGTGTCACTGTCCAAATATTTCTGGCCCTAACTGTATATATATATATATATATATATATATATATATATATATACAGTACATATTTTACATATTTAATGCTATACTGTATGTGATGAACGTATTGATGTTGATGGTGATGTGGAACTACACAAATTCCCTGTGTTGTCATACATTCAACTCAGTATAAAAAAAACATATATAAAAAAAATTAATGACCATTTGGGTATTTGGCACCAATAACTTTCTGTATCGATCCATGAAATTAAGATTGCTAACGTCATTAGTTAATAGGAGAACATTTCTCAGAAAATGATAGAATGGCTGAGTGACAATTACTCATGCTTTTATTAGAACCTGCAATGCGATTTTGATGATCCTCTTTTTAAAGCAGGTAGTTACAATTTAGCCCTATTCAGGAACTGGTTTGGGAAAACAAAATCATAGCTCTTTCATCACACAATGTGTTTTATTTTTATGCATTTTAGGTGTGTTTTAAGGCATTGCCTGCTTGGAGGAAATGTTTTGAAATATTTGTTTAGACAAGTAATAACTTCCTACACATAAGCTATCTACAATGTCAAGGTTTTATGGATATGACTAAGCCTGTTTGGACATCAGTGGATGTTCCCAAGTTGTCTTTTGAGTGGATCATAGCTTTGCAGTCTAATTACAATCTCCATACTTACTCGCTGCTAGGGGTAGTGGATGCTACTCCTTGAGTAACAGTTCTGGTGGTATAGCATCATTCTACTGCTACATGTTACAATTTTTCATGGTAACCAGAGTATCCATAGTAGCAGCAGGGCAGCAATAGTGCAGCTTCATCTATTACATAGCATCTGTCATGCACTATATAGACTTAGCAAGAGAAGACAGAAGTAGTTAAAAACTTCTATTTGCTTCCAAGGGCTCCCAGTCTGTTTCTGCTAAATTACAGGAGCTTTAATGCAGCAAAGCCAATAAAAAGAATGTGACTTGCACTGCCAATCCACCAAAAGAAGGGAGACACTTATTAAGAGGTTACAGTTAATAGGGCTTCATAGGCTTACTATAATAACTACTTTTTTAGATAGGTCCTCAATATCAGGTCACTAGGGATCCGATTACCTGTACCTTGACTTACTTAGCTGTTTTAAGCTCAGACAGTGGATAGATGTCAAAAGTGAACTGATCAAAACAGAGCAGATCCGTTTACTGTGCAATGGACATTTTGAAGAATTTCAAAGCAACTCTTATTAAAGTAAATGTGAGCTGAGATTCAGTACAAGGGAAAGACCAGTGTTGAAGAAAAGCTGCTTGAAGGGGTGTACTTGGTGTTGGACCCTCACCGATCTGATATTGACAACCTATCCTGAGTAAAGGTCATTGATATCTTAAGGTGAAACACTCTAATATAACATATGGCTTACAATATGTCTCACGTCTTCTGGCTGTTGAAGCCCAGGTAAATAAAAAATAAATAAATTCAATTAAAAAAATGATAGGCCTTAGATGAAGTGTTGGATGTGTTTACTCTGAATATTATGCCATTGTGTGGTCGGAAGTCATCTTCACCTGTGATGGTGAAAGGATGCACCAGCTTGCAGCAACATTGAGGTGTTACAAATTTGCCAACTAATTACCCTCTGTTCAAGAGCTGGGTCTTTGGCTGCAAACACAATCTGGGACCCTACCTTTATATACAGGCAACAGTTAATGCCTTTTCATTCTTGATTTTGTGAAGAACCAACAGCAACCATTTAGGCAATTTTATTGTCTGCCATCATAGGTCATCACCATTGCTAGTTCAACATCTAGTTTTCAATTAGGGAACCCTGATTACTCAGACAAATTTATATTAAAATTCTTCGAACAATCGTATTAGATGTAACATACGTTTTCTTAGCTTGTACCTAAAACATAAGCATCTAAAAGATGTGCTAATTATGTTTGCAAAACCAATGAGTTCATTAATCGCTCTGACAGATACAAATCATTTGGCATGTTCCATGCTGTTTTCCTATCTTTTACAATATCTGCAGAAAACATTTAAACCCTGCTGTTTGGCTGAATGTCAGAAATTATTAATTGATTTAGAAAAAAAAAAAAAAACTTTTTTCTCATGAAAAAACAAATGATTGCTTTAAAGATCACTTAATGCATTTGTTTCACACATAATGTAATTCCGTTATTGATTCCTTTAGGGATGCAGTCCATCAGCTTCCAAGGGATAACGAGAAATATATATACTATATGATCTCACAACGCAGACTGAATACATGAAGTATCCTTGCCAACAATATATTGTTTCTGGTTTGATACTAGAGACAAAAGTAAGAAAAGTTCTCACTAAATAATAAACTCTTCTTTCAAGTTAACGAAATACAATTTTACCATTACTAAGTTGTATCAGTTTGTGCAAAAGTATAGCAGCTGGCCTATGGACTAGACAGCACAGTATACTGCACCAAAACGCAAGATATAGTAAGAAAAGTGCCCAAAGTATCATGCATGTGTCTGTATCGTGCAAATTATCCTATGCTCACCCTGCTTTCAGTGTGTTGTTTGTATACACCCTTTTACATTTATGCAGATTTTGTTAAGGGATCCAATTTCAATAAAAATGAATACAATATCTCCAAAATATAGCATAACTGTACATAGAATACAATTCGCATCACAACCACGTGCTCATCCTTCTTCACTCATCTTAGGATATTTTGAACCAAGAGGGAAAGTAAGAAAAGATACATTTCTAAGTCCAAGCTAATGCTCTTGGAACTCACATAGAACGCAATATGATTGCGTATTCGGTGTCATAAATGTAAAGTGAACAAAGCCTAAGACATAACCTCAATTACTGTATCTGTCAAATTGATAAAATTATATTTTTACATAGTATTTTTAAGATAATCAATAATCAGTATGAGTTTAATCAGAGTACTAGTCTAAGCTTCATTGCGATTGGGTGCTATGGGTGACAAGAAGAGATTACCTATAACACAGTCATTACGCAGTCAGGAAAGTTTGAATACATGGACATACTTTTATCAGTGCTCTTCCGATCACCGCTAGAGAAGACAGAACAGGGCAAATTTATCAATATATTTATACCAGTTGGGTTGAAAGCCATAATTGTGAAAGCTTTGTCCTACTTTTTCCAACATAGTTGTATGTGTCTGAAAATGCCCTGGGTCTGTGAAACTCATCTAGCAAACTTTTATAACCTGGGTTTATCTATACATTTAACTTGAAGTTGTAAGTAACGTTCATTACATTCTGGGAATGTCTCTTGTTGATGAATGTGCTTTACGTTGGGCAGAGAAACCGGCATTCTGTTTACTTCTTGTATCAAAAATTCTAAATCGCCCTCAAAGAATCTGTGCCAAAGAGAAAATGTAGCCCTGATGCTTATAGCAACCAAAGTTTTCTTGGCAGTGGATTAAGCTTTCGTAGGTAACAAAGTCATTATACGTGAGATATATTGGTTTCATGCAGCTTTTTGTGCACTTTGACCTAAAGTTAAAATGAGTATGTGCATCATCAAATATCTTTGACAAGTTAATAGGTACAGTAGGCTACTACTGTAAGGACAATTGGATAACACTACAGTGAAACAAAGAAGGAATCAAGCACCATGCCAATTCTGCTTAGTTCTGAGATTTCACTCGTATTGATTTCAATGAAAGCACCATCAGCATTTAACCTCATCCAAACATCCATGCATCACGGTCTGAGTATGGATTGTGATGCATGGACTGGCCACTGGACTGCTGAACCGAACATGACAGCATCATAGGCATATATGAGGCTGCCAAGGTCAGATCAGGAGGCCTGCGCCATTCCAAACATTGCGTTCCATACTTATACTATATATGTTTCATGGACATCTGAATGAAGCTTAAAGGTGTTGTCCAGTGAAAATTAGTTACCCCTTATCTTCAGGATAGGGGATAAATTGCTAATCTATGGCGTTCCAACTGCTGGGATCCGCTATGTCCAGCAGAACGGGGGAATTTTTATCTTGGATGGAGTACTTTTATGCCTTTTACAAAATGGAGTGCCAAGTAAGATGCCCAACCAATGCTCTATTCATTCGCCATTGGGCTGCTGGAAAAAAATGAACACACACTCGGCAGTCCCACTGAGAATGAATTTAGTGGCAGTCAAGCATGCACACTGCTGCTCCATTCTAAAGGGTACAAAAGTGGCCCATTCTGCAGATCAGTGAAGGTTCCAGAATTCAGACACCCACAGATCCACAAGTTGTCACCAATCAATTGAATAAGTGATAACTTATTTTCACCAAAGAACTGCTTTAAGTCAGAATTGTGTCTGTGCCCTTTCATTCTTGTAATTGTTGGAGATATTTTAGCTACCGGATTGGTGATAAATGTAAAATTGTTTAGGGTCTTACTTCTGGGACCCCAACTAAACATGAGAACAGAGTCTCAAATCCTCTGTGTGAATGGAGTAGGGGGTCACACATATGCACTACTACTCTATTCATTGTTTAGGAGACTGACTGAAACATTCTAGTCCAGTACTTGTCTATCTTTTAGAATGAATGGAGTGATCACTGATATGTGACAACTACTCCATTCAAACGTGAATCAAAGGACCCTCTTTTGTGATCTATGGAGCTCCCATGGGAGGGATCCCCAGTGATGACATTTAGCATGACCGCCTCTTGAGAATAACTTATAAATGTAGTTTCCTGACTAGTTTTTTAAAGGTGAATATACCCTATAAAAAAAAACCAACTAATTTCTTTATTATTGATTACATTATCAGAGAAAGATTTTGAGGGTCAAAAGAAATTACCCTCACCCGACTCTGACTTACAGTATACAGCGAGTGTATGCGATCATAAATATTTATATAAACACTTACAAAATTGACATTCTCTCATATCACAAATTAAATGCTACAAAACTACAGAGAATAATGAAGATGTATAAAAGACATCATTTAGAAAGTGAGACTTTTTAAAATGCTTGATCATTTTAAGTTATGCCATATTAATAAAACATATGAATCAGACTTGCCTAACGTTTGCTTTCCTGCCTCCAGCATTTCTGATTATACCACAGTCCAACAAACCAAAAAAAGAAATTCCAATCATTAATAGCTGCAAAACATATCATAAGTCTACTGTTGTTTGGGGCATTATTTAGGTGATGGGGGAGAAAAGACACTGCAATATTCCTTCACATAATGGAAGTCATCATTTCATTTCATAAATAGTTAATTGCAGAAAATAATTTAAGTCAACTTCTAGCAGAGAAATATATTATGCCAATACATTACGCATATTGTGACTGAACTGAAATAAGTGAGATGCCAAGGAAAATATATTTATCAAGAGTTACATATAAAAACAAATGAGAGATGGTAAAGTCATCCTATATGTTATTTCAAGCAAATTAAAAGATTTGCTAATAGGAATTGATCCTAATCCAAGTCATGAAACATTTTATCTGGGCATCGCATCATGGCTAGTAGAGACACCCGGATGAAATCAATAATATAATGTGTGTGATATAAAATGGGTACTGTAGCTGGACATAAATAATAAGCAATTGTCAACAGATCCTAGCAGAATGAACAGGATCAGATTTGTTCAAAAAGCTGATGAACACCACCAAAAGAGACAAGAGCCCCTCTTCTAGCACAATTTGAACATTGTATATTTGATGAATTATTAAAATGGAGCTTTTCAGCAGGTTTTTAGTGCTTGAACAAATTTCACCACCTTTATCAGCGCCTGTGCTACATTTCACAAGGTGACATATTATCCCCTGACTCCCACTGCATACCCCTAAAAAATACCTTTTGAATTGCTCCTGGGCTGTATGTCTGTATGCAAATCTGGATGGTCTGGTCCAATGGGCATCATTTATGCGGCGTTTATCCCTCCTCTCTGTTGCTAATCGCTGACTTTGTTTGATGTGACTGATGCATCCTGCATCACCCACATAGCTGAATGAAATCTCATGCCTGTGTAAGGATGTGGACTGTTTTGCTCTGTTGCTACCACTGAAGACCACGGACACACTATGTGGATTCCATCATGTGGTTTTATATGTGAAATTAACATGTGTATAATGTAATGTGATATAATGTATCATGGTGACGTACAGTATATGAAGTGTTAGAGCATAATGTCAATATAGCATGAGGATAAGATTAAGACAGCATAGGATTTAGAACAGGTTAGCATGTAGATAGGAAATGGTTATGGTAAGGTTTAATGGGAGAACACTAGTGCTTTGAAGAAAGAGGAGCACTTCCTGATTAAAGGAAGTTCAGTGTCAGCCAGTGAAGTGTGGAGTAGTATTCAGGTTCAAATGGGGTGGGTTGCTAGGGACAGCATGGGCCAAACATTCAGGACATTGGGCAGCCAAATGGAAATCCAAGATGGATATTCCCACAACGTCTGGCTCAGGTCAGGTACCATGGAGTGGGCCTGGTCTTCCAACATCATGACGTCAGTGGACATGGAGTTACATGGAGGGCAGGTGGCCAGTCCCAGGTGAAAAGCCGATGTGGACAAATAATCCTTAAGGCTGATGGAGTCAATGAGCCTGGGGGAAGTCTAGAATGAACGTGTGGCAAAATTGAAGAGGAGTTCTGCTAAGGAGGAAGGAAGGGCGAATTGCTGTTCCCTATCCCACCTGTACCCACCTGATAAACTTACAAAAGTTTAGTAAAAGTTTGATTATTGCAAAGAACCTGGTGTCCCATGCATTGTGTGTGGCGGCTCCTGAGAGACAGCATCCAGGAGGCAGCAGAAACCTGAGGTCTACAAGTGAGTAAGATACACCCCACACCCTAAACCACACTGGGACTGGGACACCAGCAGCACTTTACACTTGCGTAGGGACATCGCTAACTCTTATGGGTGCACTTTGCCCTACTGTGAGGAGCATAAAACATATCTGCGCTTGACCACAGTAGGGCAAAGCAATGTGCACCTGTGTGAGCCAACGATGCTCCACCGCACGATGCTCCACCGCAGTTGCGAGATTTATTTCAGTTACGAAGGTGACGCACGACCTCTCATCCACAACAATCAAATTCGGAAGATGGTGATTATAGCAGAGAGGATGGACAGATGCTGCATCAATGACTCCCATTGGACTGGACTGTTCGAATTTATATTTTGTGCATTAGCAATTCAAATTTTTTTTGGTGGTTATATAGGCATATATATAGGAATGCAGTACAGGCGCTATTGAAGATGGTGGTAATTGATCAGACACTAAAAACCTGATCACAGGTTCCCTTTAAATTCATTGAAATTCTTGCTGCTAATTCTGTCTTGAGAGGACTGGTGGTATCTGATCTGCTAACAATTGGGCAATTTCCCCTTTTGCAATCCCTTCAATTGGGCACTTAGTATATATTACAAGTTAATACAATTAATTATAATTTGTCTGTAGTTATACCATGCAGCAAATATACTGCTAAAGGGAATTTCTGACTTCAGAAAAAGCTGCAGATGTTCAAAATTCAACAAAAACAGAAAAAAGTTCTTATGTATGGCATATCAACTGAATATTTTAAGATTTATACACCACTTACAAAAAGATAGATATATTTGGCTTTAGGGTGAAATTTCAGGATGAACCTAAAAAACTCTCTATCCTTTCTAGGTGAACTTAATGTAACCTTCTGTAAACTTTTCAATGCCCATGTCTAACTGTTCAATATTTCAGTACTTTCTGCACAGCTTGCTGTGCTCTAACAAGGAGCTCAATAGAAGACCATGGAGAAATCACCAACCACACAACTGAAGAACCGATATCAAATCTTTGTAGAGGATGAAGATGGCACACCTAAGAATGAAGCAATACCAGCAAGCAAAAAAGAAAAGGGCACACAGCAACAAGTGACAGCAAAAAGTACAGCCAAGAAGCAACGAAGAGTGGTGGTGGTGGGAGACTCACTACTGAGAGGCACCGAAGCAGCCATCTGCAGACCGGACATAACTGCAAGAGAAGTATGCTGCCTTCCAGGTGCGATGATCAAGGATGTGACCGATAGGATACCAAAGCTCTTCAGCTCCAAGGACGTCCACCCATTTCTTCTGATACATGTTGGCACCAATGACACGGCAAGGAAGGACCTACCGACAATCTGCAAGGACTTTGAAGAGTTGGGGAAGAAAGTAAAGGAACTGGATGCACAGGTAGTTTTTTCTTCTATCCTTCCAGTAGACGGGCATGGCACCAGGAGATGGAACAGGATCCTTGATGCAAACAACTGGCTAAGACGATGGTGCAGACAACAAGGATTTGGATTCCTGGACCACGGTGTGAATTACTGGTATGATGGACTCCTCGCCAGAGACGGACTACACCTCAACAAACCTGGGAAACACACATTCGCCAGAAGACTCGCTACACTCATCAGGAGGGCGTTAAACTAGAAGAAGAGGGGACGGGAAGAAAAACATTAGACTCGAACAAAGACGACCCAGGAAAACATACTCAGAAGGGAGGTAAGAACATTTCTAACACAATCCAAAGTGAGGAGATTGGAACAAAACAAAATCCTCTAAACTGCATGCTCGCAAACGCCAGAAGCCTGACAAACAAGATGGAAGAACTAGAAGCAGAAATATCTACAGGTAACTTTGACATAGTGGGAATAACCGAGACATGGTTAGATGAAAGCTATGACTGGGCAGTTAACTTACAGGGTTACAGTCTGTTTAGAAAGGATCGTAAAAATCGGAGAGGAGGAGGGGTTTGTCTCTATGTAAAGTCTTGTCTAAAGTCCACTTTAAGGGAGGATATTAGCGAAGGGAATGAGGATGTCGAGTCCATATGGGTTGAAATTCATGGAGGGAAAAATGGTAACAAAATTCTCATTGGGGTCTGTTACAAACCCCCAAATATAACAGAAAGCATGGAAAGTCTACTTCTAAAGCAGATAGATGAAGCTGCAACCCATAATGAGGTCCTGGTTATGGGGGACTTTAACTACCCGGATATTAACTGGGAAACAGAAACCTGTGAAACCCATAAAGGCAACAGGTTTCTGCTAATAACCAAGAAAAATTATCTTTCACAATTGGTGCAGAATCCAACCAGAGGAGCAGCACTTTTAGACCTAATACTATCTAATAGACCTGACAGAATAACAAATCTGCAGGTGGTTGGGCATTTAGGAAATAGCGACCACAATATTGTGCAGTTTCACCTGTCTTTCACTAGGGGGACTTGTCAGGGAGTCACAAAAACATTGAACTTTAGGAAGGCAAAGTTTGAACAGCTTAGAGATGCCCTTAATCTGGTAGACTGGGACAATATCCTCAGAAATGAGAATACAGATAATAAATGGGAAATGTTTAAGAACATCCTAAATAGGCAGTGTAAGCGGTTTATACCTTGTGGGAATAAAAGGACTAGAAATAGGAAAAACCCAATGTGGCTAAACAAAGAAGTAAGACAGGCAATTAACAGTAAAAAGAAAGCATTTACACTACTAAAGCAGGATGGCACCATTGAAGCTCTAAAAAACTATAGGGAGAAAAATACTTTATCTAAAAAACTAATTAAAGCTGCCAAAAAGGAAACAGAGAAGCACATTGCTAAGGAGAGTAAAACTAATCCCAAACTGTTCTTCAACTATATCAATAGTAAAAGAATAAAAACTGAAAATGTAGGCCCCTTAAAAAATAGTGAGGAAAGAATGGTTGTAGATGACGAGGAAAAAGCTAACATATTAAACACCTTCTTCTCCACGGTATTCACGGTGGAAAATGAAATGCTAGGTGAAATCCCAAGAAACAATGAAAACCCTATATTAAGGGTCACCAATCTAACCCAAGAAGAGGTGCGAAACCGGCTAAATAAGATTAAAATAGATAAATCTCCGGGTCCGGATGGCATACACCCACGAGTACTAAGAGAACTAAGTAATGTAATAGATAAACCATTATTTCTTATTTTTAGTGACTCTATAGCGACAGGGTCTGTTCCGCAGGACTGGCGCATAGCAAATGTGGTGCCAATATTCAAAAAGGGCTCTAAAAGTGAACCTGGAAATTATAGGCCAGTAAGTCTAACCTCTATTGTTGGTAAAATATTTGAAGGGTTTCTGAGGGATGTTATTCTGGATTATCTCAATGAGAATAACTGTTTAACTCCATATCAGCATGGGTTTATGAGAAATCGCTCCTGTCAAACCAATCTAATCAGTTTTTATGAAGAGGTAAGCTATAGACTGGACCACGGTGAGTCATTGGACGTGGTATATCTCGATTTTTCCAAAGCGTTTGATACCGTGCCGCACAAGAGGTTGGTACACAAAATGAGAATGCTTGGTCTGGGGGAAAATGTGTGTAAATGGGTTAGTAACTGGCTTAGTGATAGAAAGCAGAGGGTGGTTATAAATGGTATAGTCTCTAACTGGGTCGCTGTGACCAGTGGGGTACCGCAGGGGTCAGTATTGGGACCTGTTCTCTTCAACATATTCATTAATGATCTGGTAGAAGGTTTACACAGTAAAATATCGATATTTGCAGATGATACAAAACTATGTAAAGCAGTTAATACAAGAGAAGATAGTATTCTGCTACAGATGGATCTGGATAAGTTGGAAACTTGGGCTGAAAGGTGGCAGATGAGGTTTAACAATGATAAATGTAAGGTTATACACATGGGAAGAGGGAATCAATATCACCATTACACACTGAACGGGAAACCACTGGGTAAATCTGACAGGGAGAAGGACTTGGGGATCCTAGTTAATGATAAACTTACCTGGAGCAGCCAGTGCCAGGCAGCAGCTGCCAAGGCAAACAGGATCATGGGGTGCATTAAAAGAGGTCTGGATACACATGATGAGAGCATTATACTGCCTCTGTACAAATCCCTAGTTAGACCGCACATGGAGTACTGTGTCCAGTTTTGGGCACCGGTGCTCAGGAAGGATATAATGGAACTAGAGAGAGTACAAAGGAGGGCAACAAAATTAATAAAGGGGATGGGAGAACTACAATACCCAGATAGATTAGCGAAATTAGGATTATTTAGTCTAGAAAAAAGACGACTGAGGGGCGATCTAATAACCATGTATAAGTATATAAGGGGACAATACAAATATCTCGCTGAGGATCTGTTTATACCAAGGAAGGTGACGGGCACAAGGGGGCATTCTTTGCGTCTGGAGGAGAGAAGGTTTTTCCACCAACATAGAAGAGGATTCTTTACTGTTAGGGCAGTGAGAATCTGGAATTGCTTGCCTGAGGAGGTGGTGATGGCGAACTCAGTCGAGGGGTTCAAGAGAGGCCTGGATGTCTTCCTGGAGCAGAACAATATTGTATCATACAATTATTAGGTTCTGTAGAAGGACGTAGATCTGGGTATTTATTATGATGGAATATAGGCTGAACTGGATGGACAAATGTCTTTTTTCGGCCTTACTAACTATGTTACTATGTTACTATGTAATAGCAAAATTCAAAACAGGTGGTCGATCCATGAATCAGCCAATACATTTTGTGGTTCAATTAGAATTGTTATTTAAACAGTCATCCTCCACATCATGCTCTTCACATTTTGACATCATGAGACCAAGATAACACTTAACAATTGATCAACACTACCTCGCCATTGAAAGTCTTCAAGCAAAATGTTCTCAGACGGAAGAGTGTCATCAGCAGATTACGGTCTAAGAGGTAATGTTTCTCCTTATGAAGAGTGACATACCATCTTTGACTTGTCAAGATAAGGAGGCTTATTCACTGTGCAATGCTCCTCTGGGAAATTTAATATGCAAATTTCCTCTTCAGAGAAAAAGAGGACTTAAACTCTATAGCGCTACCTGTTGGAAGTAGCGATCCTACAGACTACAACAGAGATACAGAGAGACTGGAAGATTAACAGAAAAGTAGAGAAGTGAACATCTTTTGGACACATCCCACATGTGAACAATCCCCATCGGAACCGGATGATGAATGAAACATAACTCCAGTCACATTTAAAGAAGGTGAGAGGCACCAAGCGTCATGTCAGACCATTCAAGACCATTTACATCAGCAAAGTTTGCATTCTTGATGACCTGCAAGTGTACCCGACGATACCACCAGGAACAGCCACATGGGTCAGGGAATCACCTATGCTGGATGAGGGCCGAGTGGGCCTTAATGCTGTTCACTGATGAAAGTCGATTTACGCTGAACAGAAATTATGGCCACCATTGATGTTGGAGATGTCAAGGAGAGCACTATGCATCAGCCACTGTTGTAACCAGTGGTGTTGGTGTTACAGTTTGGGTAAGTGTGTCTGGTCAATATAGAACTGCCCTACACTTTGAGAAAAGTACAGTGACAAGCCCGTACTTCTTGAATAACATCATAAATCCAGTCATTGCGCCTCTGCACAAACAACACATGAATAATTTCATCTTTATGGATGACAATGCTCCAGCTCATCGAGGCCAGATCATTAGTGAACGGCTGCTGGATACTGGTGTACCTCAAATTGAATTTCCTGTATGTTTTCCAGACCTGAGTCCTATAGAAAATCCATGGGATCAGCTGAGTCGCTCTGTAGAGTCTCAAAACTCTGTACCCCAGAACCTCCATGAGTTCAGAGCCGCTCTTCAAGAAGAGCCCATACCTCAGTAGATAAAAACTCAACTTTTGAACAGCACAAGACATCATTGTCAAGCTGTATTTGATTCTCAAAGCCACATGACAAGTTATTGAGACATTGACATTTTTTGTTGGGGTAAACCCACCACTGTTGTTGGATTTTATTTCAATCAATTGTTTGGGTTGAGGAAATCATCATTGCTTGCCTCTACTGAAATGCCCTACTTACATGATAAAATATTACTGTAGAGTGAACTTTTGACATTATCCATATTTTTCACCCGAAAGCTAAAAATTCCCTAACTTTTTGTGAGTAGAGTATGTTTGAAAATGCTGGCTACATCTCTGGGACCCAAAGCTATTTGTAGAACAGGACAGAACATTTACTTCTGCTGGATCTCCAAAAATGTCCAAACAAGCTTTCTCAGCTTTTTTTAAACTTCCATAGAAATGGATGCACAGAGCCGGATAGGTGCTGTCACCTCTACACTAACAGCCACCACAAGATGTGGGTCAGGAAGTCAGTTCTTGTACTCATATCTGTCTCGAGATAAATTGGCGCTATAATAATAAATAAAATTAATAATAATCTATATTTATTGGGAAGACACTGGCGCTCACCCTGAAACACGACCTCCTCAGCTGCTGGATTTCAACCAGGGTAGTGCCAACCCCTGTACACAAAATCAAAATATAGGAAAAATATAGAAACCGCGCTAGAGGACAGGCAGAGAAATGGTACATGATAAATACACCAAAATGCAGTACAGGACCTCCAAAAAGATAAATGTCCCGCAGGACAACAAAGTCCCTTAACCCGATGAACTAATAGATGCCAAAATCGAAGAACCAGGCTACAGTTACCCCCCGCACAGAGATATGTACAGCTGCCGGCTTACCTATACCGGATGCAAAATATGGCATGCGATGTGCTGCTGGATCGTGGTGCACAGAATGCTGGTGTCGGCTGCGAGCAGAGGGTATAGTACTGTCCGTGCCCGGTGGCGAGGTGCAAAGTGGTGGCCAGGCGCGCTCCTATTGGAATGTCCGGGGTTAATAATGTGGGAGGTGCATAATCAGGATGGAAGGGTTTATATGGCTGGGGAGCGAGAGCAGTGGTAACCCTGACGAAGAAGCGCGCAGTCGCTTTGAAACGCGTTGGTTGATTCCTGCTTCCTTCCCCCTGGCTTTGTTGAGCGCTTGAGCGCTCCATACTGAGTGACGTCACTAGTAGGAGGAGCTACTTTTCCCTTCGATTCCTCGTGGTTCCCGGGACGCGCTACCGGCCGGAGCGCGCCTGGCCACCACTTTGCACCTCGCCACCGGGCACGGACAGTACTATACCCTCTGCACGCAGCCGACACCAGCATTCTGTGCACCACGATCCAGCAGCACATCGCATGCCATATTTTGAATCCGGTATAGGTAAGCCGGCAGCTGTACATATCTCTGTGCGGGGGGTAACTGTAGCCTGGTTCTTCGATTTTGGCATCTATTAGTTCATCGGGTTAAGTGACTTTGTTGTCCTGCGGGACATTTATCTTTTTGGAGGTCCTGTACTGCATTTTGGTGTATTTATCGTGTACCATTTCTCTGCCTGTCCTCTAGCGCGGTTTCTATATTTTTCCAATAATCTATATTTGCTGTGCATCCTGCCAAGGCTTCGCAAGTGACTGTTGTGAAAGTAGAAAAGTGAACATTTATGTGAGTGGTGATATCAATGTATAAAAGTTCTTTATTATCAAACTACACCACACACAAACATTCAAACTACTTTTCCCAAAGGTAGTAATCATTACTTATGTATGTGCTGTGTTATATATTATAATGCATATACCCTACTGGAATTGTCCTTGAAACGAAAAAGACAGTATGAAAGAGTGAAGTAAGAAACACTGACAGATGTTATGGTCTCTGCTTTTTATGATCTCTCTGGCAAATGACTGCTTCCATTCATGTGTGCAATGGCCACTTCTAATGTCCCTTTGAACTTATGACTTATCCAGTAAGGAGGGTGTAATCTCAACTGTGTAGTGTAAAAAGACCCAGTCTCAATACAACACATTAATGGATGTAGAACTTATATTGTGTGAGACTTTGAGTCAAATGACATTAGTGCTAATACCTTGCAGGTCACTCCATGTAAAACTGTATTCAAGGAAGCTGTGAATCTTTTGAAAGCAAAGAAAGCCCAGTCATATTTCTTTATCTTGATACCAAAGTGTTAGACCTTTCATAAAGCTCATGGTTCTTCTGAAGAAACAGTCACACGCAGTACGCATAGGCTCAGATTTCAATGAAATAATGAGTCATGTATGTGGGACAAAAATGGTGCAAGAATTCAGAAAAAAAGAGTGCTCTCTCTATTATAAAAATAATCTGAACCCTACAAAGTAGGCTTTAAAAAACCCTTCAGCATTGTACATACAGTATAAAACTAAAAGTAATATAAGGGGATATATTAGATAGACAAGCAGACAGACAGATAGATATGGGATAGATAGATAGATAGATAGATAGATAGATAGATAGATAGATAGATAGATAGATAGATAGATAGATATGGGATAGATAGATAGATAGATAGATAGATAGATAGATAGATAGATATGGGATAGATAGATAGATAGATAGATAGATAGATAGATAGATAGATAGATAGATATGGGATAGAAAGATAGATAGATAGATAGATATGGGATAGATAGATAGATAGATATGGGATAGATAGATAGATAGATAGATAGATAGATAGATATGGGATAGAAAGATAGATAGATAGATAATAGATAGATAGATATGGGATAGATAGATAGATAGATAGAGAGATAGATAGATAGATATGTGGCACCCCTAGGGGTATTTGCCACAAAAATAGTTACTGACAGTAAGTACAAATACTAAAATAGCAAGACTGCACTACCACCTCCGGCCAGAAGGGGGAGCTCCAGAGACTCCCCTTGATCCATTCTGGTCTGAGAGAAGAAATGGCAGTTGGGCTAAGGAGCTGATAGTGAGAGGTCATACAGTTGAATCTCTAACAGCCCTGTGACTGTTACCAGGCCTAAATCACCGGCCTGAGGAGAAGAGGGATAGAGAAAAAGGACATTGTGAGAACCGGGTAGCATTAATCACTACCCAGAACAGGCGCAAAGACGGATACCGGATCCGTGGCTGTATTCATTATATATAATACAGCAACCGGAAAAACGTGAGGTGATATCAGCTTCACTAGGGCCGGACGCAGCAACAGACACAGAGTTCAGCGGTACTCCCAGAGGGGGTAAACCGATAAAAGGACTCGGGTTGCCCGTCGAACCAGGACCCGGAGGGGACAGATTGGGCCGGCAGCCAGTTCACATACAGCAGCAGGGCCACACAGAAATTGCGCACAATAAGAGGCGAAGACCCCGGCAGGGTCAAAGTAACTCAGAGTTCCCATACAGACTCCGGTGACAGGACTGGTTGTAAATCCTTTTATGTTAAAGTAAACTGGTTAAACGTTTCAGTGCCTCAGTCTTTCATTTGGACAATAGCCATCTATCCAGGATCGAGATCGTCACCGCTGGGAGAACCTGCTGCTGATCAAGTAAGTGCCTGTCCCCTCATGATACCCCTTACACTGTGCATTGCCTGAGGCCACAGCACCGGGTCAAGCCACCCGTGACATCCCCCTCAAGAGACAGACTCCATTGGTCCGGTGCTGGGTATCCCGGTCTCCTGGGCGTCACAATTGGCGTCACGAACAGGATCTAGCCAGCCCGTATACCGGGTATTGTGTGCCGTGATTGGAGCCCAAAACTGTGAAAACTGGGATGAAAAATCTTGAAAATTGACTTTATTAAAGAAAAATCCATTCCCCATTGAAAACTATTGAAAGTGACTTTTCCCCATTGGTTATAATGGAGTAAAGATGGCCGCCATCCCCTGAGGTAATCACTTCATAACCGTTAGGCACGAGACTGTTAATTGAGCTACGCCATCACCTGAGCCCCAGTCTAACTGAAAAACTTCAGAATCCGCCATTACAGAGCGCGGTGGGTGGGAGCAGCAGGGGGCGTGTCATTGTGGGCGGCACCAAGCTGAGCGCTCTGACATCAGAGCAAGGGGAAAATCGATCCTGCTGCACAGCGGAACGAATCTACACTATCCCGACGGAAGCGGAGGACCGGAAGGGTCCGGATTAACTAAGGGGGCACAGTATGTTGCAGCACGGAGACGCCGCAGCACTCGGCAACGCTAATGCAGCTGAAAGACAGAGTGTCAACAGAGAGTCCGGCAGCGCAGCGGTGCAAGGAGTGGCGCCCATCATGCCGGTGCTGATGCCATATACCCCGGGTGGCCCATGGCTTCCAATGTATGAAGGTGAGCCTAATACCCTTGACGATTTCAGAGAAAAGATGCTGGCCCATTTTGACATGTTCCCTGTGTGTGAAGTTCAGCGTGTTAGTCTCCTGATGATGCAGTTAAGTGGCCATGCTAAGCGAGAAGTCACAGCATGGGCAGCTGATCTAAAAGGCACTGTTGAACGCATATTTGCTGGATTAAAAGCTACATTTGAAACCACGGCCAGCAGCAAAGCTAAAATACGATTCTTTAGTTGCAAACAAAAAGCTAATGAGGGCGTGAGAGACTTTGCCTTAAACCTGCAGGAAGCCCTTAAATCACTTACACTGGCTGAACCCATTTTTAACACCGGAGCGGATAAACTGCTAAGAGATCAATTTATTGAGGGACTCTACACCCCTTCTCACCGGGGGCATGTGAGCATGCTTGTTTTTAAGAACCCTGAATTGTCATTTGCCCAATTAAAGGAGAGCGCTATACGTCTCCAGCTGGCAGAGGCACCTCGGGATCAGGATCCTGCGCAACCCATGGCAGAGGCACCTCAACAACAGGGAGTGCCAGTGACATCAGCTATGTCTGGGGCCATTGCTAAGCCCCTGGGGCCCAGTACTAATGAGGCTCTTCAACAAAAGCTTGACTCTTTAGCTGATGTTGTTGCTTCAATGGCTAAAACCATGCAGGAGATGAGAGGACACAAGATGGAGTTGGCAAACTGTAGAGAGGATGTTCCATGGATGAGACCCCGGAGATACCCGACATGGAGAGGACGACCCTGCGACCGCTACCAACCGGATGGACAGCCCATTTGCCGCCGTTGCCAGCAGCCGGGCCACTTTGCACGAGATTGTGATTTAAACGGGAATCCCCTGGGAATGCGGGCCGCTTCGCAGGAATGAACTTTCAAGGCCCAACACCCTGGCACGACAGGTACATCGGAGGACGACCCATTATCCCTATCGTGCTGGACGGAATTCCCCTCAACGCTTTGCTGGACACAGGTTCCCAGATTTCATCTATACCGTATATCCTTTATAAGAGGTACTGGGCTGATGCAGATATTGATAAAGGGCCCTCTGATGTTGAACTAGATATATGGGCCAGTAATGGTAAGTTGGTACCGAAACTAGGAAATCAGGGAGATGACCATAAAGATTGGTAAAGTAGAACTGAAGAAACAGGGTATAATTGTTGTTGATGTTGACCGGCGGAACTGTGAACCAACTGTATTGATAGGAATGAATGTGTTAGAGAACTGCTTTTCCGAAGTCATTTCTGTCTTACAGCAAATTGCTGAAACTGCCCAATCCTGCCAGCAGAGAGTTCTCCGGAGGGAAATAAAAGTATTGATGTTAAGGCAACAGGTAGAAGTTGCAGGTGGAGAAATCGGCAGTGTGAGGGTAAGTGATCCAACGTCTATTGTAATCCCACCAAAAACAGAAATGCTGGTATGGTGTAGAGCAGCCATTGGTACTAAGGGACGAGATTATCAAGCCTTAATAGAACCAGTGTACACCGACAGCAGGCCCACTATACTCACAGCACGAGGGATAGTCGAGGTACACCGGGGACGAGTGCCGGTACGACTTTTGAACTGTGGAGAGGAAGAGGTCACTTTGCCAAGGTATGCTACAATGGCAAAGCTATATACTGTTGACAACAATGCCATCACAACCATTGAGCCCTTAGAACCAACCTGTCAGGTGGAAGGCAATGGCTCAGATGGAGAAATGGAGGATTGGTGCCAACAGCTACACATGGGCATAAATTCAACACCTACCCATCAAAAACAAGGGGTGTATAGGCTAGTGACGGAATATGAACAAGTCTTCAGTAAACACCCATTGGACTTCGGACGGATAGAAGGGGTAGAACACACAATCCCCACAGGTGACCATCCCCCAATAAAAGAAAGATATAGACCCATACCGCCCGCTCACTATCAATGTGCAAAAGATATGCTGAGGGAAATGAAACAGGCCGGGGTAATAAGAGACAGCTGTAGCCCCTGGGCGGCCCCTCTAGTGATTGTCAAAAAAAAGGACGGAACCATGAGAATGTGCGTAGACTACCGGAAGATTAATAACATCACCCATAAAGACGCCTACCCCTTGCCTAGGATAGAAGAGTCCTTAACTGCTTTGAAATCTGCTAATTATTTTTCCACCTTAGACTTAACAAGCGGGTATTGGCAAGTCCCTGTGGCTGAGAGAGATAAGGAAAAGACGGCATTCACCACACCAATGGGTCTATGTGAATTTAATCGCATGCCGTTCGGACTCTGCAACGCATCCGGTACCTTCCAGCGGCTGATGGAATGCTGCCTCGGACACAAGAACTTCGAGACCGTCCTCCTGTACCTAGATGATGTGATCGTCTACTCAAAGACTTACGAACAACACTTAATAGACCTGGCAGAAGTGTTCGAAGCCTTATCCAGGTATGGCATAAAAGTCAAGCCATCCAAATGTCACCTTCTCAAGCCAAAGGTACAGTACCTGGGACACATCGTGAGTTCGGAGGGAGTAGCACCAGATCCCGAGAAAATAAGCACCATAAGGGATTGGCCAAGACCTACCAGCGCAAAAGAAGTGAGACAATTCCTGGGAATGGTGGGTTACTATCGCAGATTTATAAAAGGATTTACCAAGTTGGCAGCACCCTTGCAAGACACCTTGGTAGGGCAGACGAAGAAACCTTCAAACCGAAACCCTCCTTTTCAGTGGAACGACGAAAGGGAAGACTCCTTTGAACAACTAAAGAAGGCACTAACCGGAGAAGAGGTTCTGGCATACCCAGATTACCATAAACCTTTCATCCTCTACACCGATGCCAGTAATGTGGGACTAGGAGCGGTGCTGTCACAAAAGCAAGAAGGTCGGGAGAAAGTCATCGCCTTTGCAAGTAGAAAGCTCCGGCCTACTGAAAGAAATTCAGAAAATTACAGCTCCTTCAAATTGGAACTACTGGCAGTAGTTTGGGCTGTGACGGAGCGTTTCAAACACTATCTGGCCGCTGCAGAATTTATTGTCTATACTGACAACAATCCGTTGACCCACCTGGACACAGCCAAATTAGGTGCGTTAGAACAGCGATGGATAGCCCGGTTATCTAATTACAACTTCATAATCAAGTATCGAGCAGGTCGCAAGAATGGAAATGCCGATGCCCTATCCCGGATGCCACACTTGAGAGATGTAGAAGAGGAAACGGGGGAGCTTGAAGAAATTGAACTACCAGCCTTCCATCGTCCCAAGGCAAAACATCATCAGTCAAGTACCTATCAGAAACAACAAGAGGTGAATTTTAGTCCGTTAGCACACCATAGATGGGCTGACACCCAAGACAGCAATCCGGCTGTGAAGTTGGTGAAGGAACTGTTGACTGAGCAAAGTGCATATCCCTATGAGGATGCCCCAGAAGAGACGCATCAACTCTGGAAAGAGAGAGGCAAAATGTTCCTGTATCAAGGGAAGCTCTGTAGAAGATACACCAATCCGAAAACACATGAATTGGTTTGGCAGATTATTGTGCCTAAACAAGATGTGAAGATGGTCCTCGAAGCTTACCATAATGGTGCTGGTCACTTCGGTTGGAAAAAGTTAGAAGTACTTCTAAGAGAAAGATTTTATTGGGTCGGGATGAGAAAATCAATCGAACAGTGGTGCAGAAATTGTGGCCCGTGCAACCTCAGAAGAAACGATCAAAAGAACCAAAGAGCACCACTGCAGCCCATAATCACCAAACAACCACTTGAACTTGTAGCCATGGACCACGTGAAGTTGACACCAAGCCGGTCCGGCTATGTCTATGCCTTGACCATCGTGGACCATTATTCACGTTTCTTGGTAGTAGTACCCGTAAAAGATCTGACAGCAAAAACAGCAGCCAAAGCGTTCCAAACGTACTTTTGTAGACCCCATGGATATCCGGAACAGGTTCTCACCGACCAAGGTACAGCCTTTGAATCAGAGATCTTAAGAGAATTCTGTAATATGTATGGTTGCAAAAAGATCCGGACGACGGCCTATCATCCACAAACAAACGGCTTATGCGAGAAGATGAACCATATTGTAATAGACCTACTAAAGACTTTACCTGAGACAGAAAGGAATCAATGGCCAGAGAAATTGCCTGACTTGGTGGATCTGTATAATCATGTCCCGGTGAGCTCCACCAACTGCACCCCAGCTTACCTTATGCGTGCAAGACCCGGCCAATTACCAATCGATCTAGAAATGGGAATTCTGAAACCAGACGCAGAAGTTCAAGACTCCAATTGGGATATCATACGGCAAAAGCAGTATCGCCAAGTGCAAGAGAGTGTGGAAAGAAGCCTTCAGCAAACTAGAGAAAGACAAGAGCGAACTTTCAACCAGAATGCTCTAGCGACCCCATTAAGACCGGGTGACCAAGTGCTCAAGAGAAATCGTCGAACCAATAAACTGGACAATCAGTGGGAAGCCGTACCCTACACAGTTTTACCAACAAGAGTGGATAATCCTAAAATGTGTCTCATTAGCAAAAACGGAGGCTTAACATCTGTACTAGTGTCAAGAGACAATCTTAAATTATGTCCGGAAGCATTGAAAGAGCCAGACGTTGTCCAGCCAGAACCAGAAGTTATTCAACCCATACAGGTTCAACCAGTAAAGGAAAAAGAAGAGGAAGTGTATCACACCTGTATAGGAGACTTTCCCAAAACCCTACTAACATACCATGGTGCAGTAGTGGTTCCCATGGTGGCCTTTTACCCAACACCGAACCCAATACCAGAAGTCCCAAGACAGGAAGAGGCTGACCCCGTACTACAGGAGGTTCCAGGCCAGGAAGAACAGATTCCTGGTCAGAGTAATCCCATTCACGGTGGACTTGCCAACTCCATAGTCGTGGAATTATCTTTAGCAGAGCGGGCAGATACTACATCCGCAGTAGACAGTAGTACACCACATGAAGAGACACCGCTATTACGTAGATCACAGCGTAGTACCCAGGGTCAATTACCGGCCAGGTATGCAGATTACCAACTATAAAGCTCATAATGTGAATTGTATATATGTTATGCCGTATATAGTTAAACAGAAAATGTAGTATAGTCATTGCTATCAGTCTGCAACGTTTAAGCCCAGTGCCTACAGAGACTTGTCTGTATGAACTTATTGCATATTCTTGAACTTTTTATCAGCCCGGAGGCACTAAATCAAAGCTCCGGAAAGACTGCTTTTTGAACTTTGCTTTTTGCTCTTTTTGAACTTTCTTTAGACTTTATATTGATAACTCCGTTGGAAAAATGGAACTAAATTCCTGGACACTAAGTACAGTGCCGTTCCTAATACCTTCAAGGATAGAACTGTATTAATGGACGCTATTTGAAGTGACTTTTTACAGAACTCTATTTTTGTTTCCTTGAGTGGTTTTTGTAACTTTTCATTTTTAAGACTCTGTGCATATTAATTGTTATTTCAAAATGTTATTGTCCCACAGTCCCGGAGTACTGTTCTTAACTAAGGGGGAATGTGGCACCCCTAGGGGTATTTGCCACAAAAATAGTTACTGACAGTAAGTACAAATACTAAAATAGCAAGACTGCACTACCACCTCCGGCCAGAAGGGGGAGCTCCAGAGACTCCCCTTGATCCATTCTGGTCTGAGAGAAGAAATGGCAGTTGGGCTAAGGAGCTGAAAGTGAGAGGTCATACAGTTGAATCTCTAACAGCCCTGTGACTGTTACCAGGCCTAAATCACCGGCCTGAGGAGAAGAGGGATAGAGAAAAAGGACATTGTGAGAACCGGGTAGCATTAATCACTACCCAGAACAGGCGCAAAGACGGATACCGGATCCGTGGCTGTATTCATTATATATAATACAGCAACCGGAAAAACGTGAGGTGATGTCAGCTTCACTAGGGTCGGATGCAGCAACAGACACAGAGTTCAGCGGTACTCCCAGAGGGGGTAAACCGATAAAAGGACTCGGGTTGCCCGTCGAACCAGGACCCGGAGGGGACAGATTGGGCCGGCAGCCAGTTCACATACAGCAGCAGGGCCACACAGAAATTGCGCACAATAAGAGGCGAAGACCCCGGCAGGGTCAAAGTAACTCAGAGTTCCCATACAGACTCCGGTGACAGGACTGGTTGTAAATCCTTTTATGTTAAAGTAAACTGGTTAAACGTTTCAGTGCCTCAGTCTTTCATTTGGACAATAGCCATCTATCCAGGATCGAGATCGTCACCGCTGGGAGAACCTGCTGCTGATCAAGTAAGTGCCTGTCCCCTCATGATACCCCTTACACTGTGCATTGCCTGAGGCCACAGCACCGGGTCAAGCCACCCGTGACATCCCCCTCAAGAGACAGACTCCATTGGTCCGGTGCTGGGTATCCCGGTCTCCTGGGCGTCACAGATAGATAGATAGATAGATAGGTATGGGATAGATAGATAGATAGATAGATATGGGATAGATAGATAGATAGATAGATAGATAGATAGATAGATATGGGATAGATAGATAGATAGATATGGGATAGAAAGATAGATAGATAGATAGATAGATAGATAGATAGATAGATATATAGATAGATATGGGATAGATAGATAGAGAGATCGATAGATAGATAGATAGATAGGTATGGGATAGATAGATAGATAGATAGATAGATAGATAGATAGATAGATATGGGATAGATAGATAGATAGATAGATAGATAGATAGATATGGGATAGATAGATAGATAGATATGGGATAGATAGATAGATAGATAGATAGATAGATAGATATGGGATAGATAGATAGATAGATAGATATGGGATAGATAGATAGATAGATAGATAGATAGATAGATAGATAGATATGGGATAGATAGATAGATAGATATGGGATAGATAGAGAGATAGATAGATAGATAGATAGATAGATATGGGATAGATAGATAGATAGATAGATATGGGATAGATAGATAGACAGATATGGGATAGAAAGATAGATAGATAGATAGATAGATAGATATGGGATAGATAGAGAGATAGATAGATAGATAGATAGATAGATAGATAGATAGATAGATAGATAGGTATGGGATAGATAGATAGATAGATATGTGATAGATAGATAGATAGATAGATATGGGATAGATAGATAGATAGATAGATAGATATGGGATAGATAGATAGATAAATAGATAGATAAATAGATAGATATATATGGGATAGATAGATAGATAGATATGGGATAGATAGATAGATAGATAGATATGGGATAGATAGATAGATAGATAGATAGATAGATAGATAGATAGATAGATAGATAGATAGATAGATAGATAGATGTGGGATAGATAGATAGATAGATATGGGAAAGATGATAGATAGATAGATAGATAGATAGATAGATAGATAGATATGGGATAGATAGATAGATAGATGTGGGATAGATAGATAGATAGATATGGGATAGATAGATAGATAGATAGATAGATAGAAAATCTTGATAGATATGGGATAGATAGATAGATAGATATGGGATAGATAGATAGATAGATATGGGATAGATAGATAGATAGATATGGGATAGATAGATAGATAGATAGATAGATAGATAGATAGATAGATAGATATGGGATAGATAGATAGATATGGGATAGATAGATAGATAGATAGATAGATATGGGATAGATAGATAGATAGATAGATAGATAGATAGATAGATAGATATGGGATAGATAGATAGATAGATAGATATGTTTCACATATTTCTCAAGCTTGAGAAAGGCTCATTTGGAGCCGAAATGTTGCACGGAGATGTGGGCTTAAAGGGACTCTGTCACCTGAATTTGGCGGGACTGGTTTTGGGTCATATGGGCGGAGTTTTTGGGGTGTTTGATTCACCCTTTCCTTACCCGCTGGCTGCATGCCGGCTGCAATATTGGATTGAAGTTCATTCCTGTCCTCCATAGTACATGCCTACACAGTGCAATCTTGCCTTGCGCAGGTGTGTACTATGGAGGACAGAGAATGAACTTCAATCCAATATTGCAGCCAGCATGCAGCCAGCGGGTAAGGAAAGGGTGAATCAAACACCTGAAAACTCCGCCCATATGACCCAAAACCAGTCCCGCCAAATTCAGGTGACAGGTTCCCTTTAATAAACACCTGCACATTATCTCAAAGAAAATTGAGTGCTGCCTGTTTTTGTGAAACATATGGACTGAAAACAACCAGTGGACGGGTTGACTGGGCTTTGCACCCGAAGATAAGTAGAGGATTTGTGCTGTTCAATTTTTTTCTATTAGATAGATAGATAGATAGATACATAGATGTGGGATAGATAGATAGATAGATAGATAGATGTGGGATAGATAGATAGATAGATAGATAGATAGATAGATAGATAGATAGATAGATAGATGTGGGATAGATAGATAGATAGATAGATAGATAGATAGATAGATAGATGTGGGATAGATAGATAGATAGATAGATAGATAGATAGATAGATAGATAGATAAGAAAGATAGCAGCGCAAACTTGAGCAGATTTTAGGTGCAATACTTCCTGAATAATGCGGTTGTCCAACACAAAATATAAATGGAATTTTTCCTTGAACTGGAGTGCTGTCTGATTTTTTTCCATTTAAATAGATAAATACATTGATAGATTTGTAGGCTTTTAGCATGAGAGATATATGAAGGATAAATATATGGTTAGGTTCCCATCAAGGAAAGTTCACCTTGTCATGATTGATGGAATCTTGTAAACTGACCAATTTATGCGCTAAGTACCTTCATTTGTATAAGTATATTCCATACAGCAGTAATGCAGCTCAATAGATACAGTACAGACCGAAAGTTTGGACACACCTTCTCATTTAAAGATTTTTCTGTATTTTCATGACTATGAAAATTGTACATTCACGCTGAAGGCATCAAAACTGTGAATTAATACATGTGGAATTATATACTTAACAAAAAAGTGTGAAACAACTGAAATTAGGTCTTATATTCTAGGTTCTTCAAAGTAGCCACCTTTTGCTTTGATGACTGCTTTGCACACTCTTGGCATTCTCTTGATGAGCTTCAAGAGGTAGTCATAGGGAATGGATTTCACTTCACAAGTGTGCCCTGTCAGGTTTAATAAGTGGGATTTCTTGCTTTATAAATGGTGTCAAAACAAAAAATAGGAGTACTAAGTCCAATTGTATAAGAAAATGTACATTTTATTAATCACTACAAATAAAGTATTACAGACTAGGATCAGGTAGTGATGGCTACAATGTCCAGACTTTCTGATAATATAATAGTCAGTCAATAAGGTGCTTAGTGCATAATTATATTTGAGGGAATCAGTATTAAGGGCAAAAGTATTACCAAAGATCATTGTAAAGGGGCGCTTGATCAATGGAGCCCATAGTCCCCCCCACATCAAAATTGCTTACCCATAGTATATCAGAGCCCGGGCACGCGCCACGCCAACACCGACGCGCGTTTTGCCTTTCTTTCTCAAGGTGCGGTAGTGTGTCATGCATAAGGCTACATATAAATACCCCAAACTCCAGGTGTACAGTGATACCGGCGCATGTATCCAGAAGTACGCGCCAGGTGTTGCATCACTTCCAGCAAGGCGTGCTGATAATGCGTGTTAGCCAGGTCCGTTGCCGCAGACGTTGCTGACACACACTCGTCATCACCCAGCGCCATGGAGATGTCCCGGATCACGTAGTCTGCAGACACTAAGTACTAAGAGAACTAAGTAATGTAATAGATAAACCATTATTTCTTATTTTTAGTGACTCTATAGCGACAGGGTCTGTTCCGCAGGACTGGCGCATAGCAAATGTGGTGCCAATATTCAAAAAGGGCTCTAAAAGTGAACCTGGAAATTATAGGCCAGTAAGTCTAACCTCTATTGTTGGTAAAATATTTGAAGGGTTTCTGAGGGATGTTATTCTGGATTATCTCAATGAGAATAACTGTTTAACTCCATATCAGCATGGGTTTATGAGAAATCGCTCCTGTCAAACCAATCTAATCAGTTTTTATGAAGAGGTAAGCTATAGACTGGACCACGGTGAGTCATTGGACGTGGTATATCTCGATTTTTCCAAAGCGTTTGATACCGTGCCGCACAAGAGGTTGGTACACAAAATGAAAATGCTTGGTCTGGGGGAAAATGTGTGTAAATGGGTTAGTAACTGGCTTAGTGATAGAAAGCAGAGGGTGGTTATAAATGGTATAGTCTCTAACTGGGTCGCTGTGACCAGTGGGGTACCGCAGGGGTCAGTATTGGGACCTGTTCTCTTCAACATATTCATTAATGATCTGGTAGAAGGTTTACACAGTAAAATATCGATATTTGCAGATGATACAAAACTATGTAAAGCAGTTAATACAAGAGAAGATAGTATTCTGCTACAGATGGATCTGGATAAGTTGGAAACTTGGGCTGAAAGGTGGCAGATGAGGTTTAACAATGATAAATGTAAGGTTATACACATGGGAAGAGGGAATCAATATCACCATTACACACTGAACGGGAAACCACTGGGTAAATCTGACAGGGAGAAGGACTTGGGGATCCTAGTTAATGATAAACTTACCTGGAGCAGCCAGTGCCAGGCAGCAGCTGCCAAGGCAAACAGGATCATGGGGTGCATTAAAAGAGGTCTGGATACACATGATGAGAGCAATATACTGCCTCTGTACAAATCCCTAGTTAGACCGCACATGGAGTACTGTGTCCAGTTTTGGGCACCGGTGCTCAGGAAGGATATAATGGAACTAGAGAGATTACAAAGGAGGGCAACAAAATTAATAAAGGGGATGGGAGAACTACAATACCCAGATAGATTAGCGAAATTAGGATTATTTAGTCTAGAAAAAAGACGACTGAGGGGCGATCTAATAACCATGTATAAGTATATAAGGGGACAATACAAATATCTCGCTGAGGATCTGTTTATACCAAGGAAGGTGACGGGCACAAGGGGGCATTCTTTGCGTCTGGAGGAGAGAAGGTTTTTCCACCAACATAGAAGAGGATTCTTTACTGTTAGGGCAGTGAGAATCTGGAATTGCTTGCCTGAGGAGGTGGTGATGGCGAACTCAGTCGAGGGGTTCAAGAGAGGCCTGGATGTCTTCCTGGAGCAGAACAATATTGTATCATACAATTATTAGGTTCTGTAGAAGGACGTAGATCTGGGTATTTATTATGATGGAATATAGGCTGAACTGGATGGACAAATGTCTTTTTTCGGCCTTACTAACTATGTTACTATGTTACTATGACATGTGCACAACAGTTTACTAGGAGAATAGAACAGGGTAAGTATACCTACTGTTCGTGATATAAAGAAGTGCAAATGAAATTAAAGAGACATAAGTGCACTAAATATCAAAAAATCATCACATTATATAAAGTGTAGTCGACGCATACTAAGTGCAAATAGAAATATTAAGAATCCACATATTACCTATTATATCACTATAAACTATATTACATATATAAATATGGTGATAAACATCAAAACCACCAATATGGTAATGGATAATTAAAAAATGGTGCAATAGGTATCCAATAATTAGCGCCCATTGTTGAGGTGTTGGAGACCTAGGTTTCACATGATTGGCCCAAATCGATCTCATCTCTATCACTTCACACATCACGATGGTACAAAATACTTGATCACTCAGAAACTAACAAAGATAAAAGATACAAAGAATAATGAAAAATTAATTGAAGCAAAAAGACACAATACACAAGAACACAACACAAGAAATCGGGAATTCATATTCACAGATATGAGCTAAATCTGAACTGCTCATTGAGACTGGCTGGCGTAACGGTATTAAGTATCGCGATCCACCTGCATTCTCTCTGAGCAAGCACACACTTTGTGTCACCCCCCCTTATGCCAGAATGGATCCTGTCAGTCCCCCAAGCCTGGAACCCAGTTGGATTGCATTTATGTTTAAGACGATAATGCTTAGGAATTGTTTTCAACACATTCACATCTTCCACATCACGAGCGGCCTCAATATCGCTAACGTGTTCGCGAATGCATATTCGCAATTCATGTGACGTTAGATCAACATATGCCAGCCCACATGGACAAACCGCATAGTAAACTACATGTGTGGTATTGCAGGTAATGTGGTCTCTGATTTTAAATTCTTTGAGGCCGTCTGACGATGTGAAAGATGTAGCACGCCTGAGGTTTCTACACGCTAAACAATCTCTACATGAAAAAAGACAGTTCTTAATATACCAGCCCCAAATGGGCTAGAGGTCTTTGCAACATAATGGCTTTTAACTAGCATATCTTTCAAGTTGTTACTCTTTCTTGCTGTCATGAGGGGTAGTTGTGGAAGACACCTTTTCATGATAGGGTCTGTTTTGAGGAATGACCAATGTCGTTTAAGTATTGATCCCATCAATACTTAAACCCAATTGAGATGGATTGGGGTGAGCTGGACCGCAGAGTGAAGGCAAAAGGGCCAACAAGCTCTAAGCATCTCTGGGAACTCCTTCAAGATTGTTGGAAGACCATTCCCGGTGACTACCTCTTGAAGCTCATCAAGAGAATGCCAAGAGTGTGCAAAGCAGTTATCAAAGCAAAAGGTGGCTACTTTGAAGAACCTAGAATATAAGACATAATTTCAGTTGTTTCACACTTTTTTGTATATAATTTGTATATAATTCCACATGTGTTAATTCATAGTTTTGATGCCTTCAGTGTGAATGTACAATTTTCATAGTCATGAAAATATAGAAAAATCTTTAAATGAATTGTGTCCAATCTTTTTGTCTGTACTGTAGATAGATATAGATAGATAGATAGATAGATAGATAGATAGATAGATAGATAGATAGATAAAGACTGACTTTCCTACTTGCTTAATTTAATATACAGTATATACAGACAAATTCATATCAACAATTTACTATCAGGTAACATTTCATGGACAACAAGAAAAAAATATTTTTACCAAGTAATTTATAGAAATGTGTTTCTTTTCATTTCTATAACTGAAGTGCTCTGGGCAGACTGAGTAGTCACCAACATAGAAAGTGTTGCTGCCCTGGTGTATAGTATACATTGCTCTGCAGTGGAGCATATGTCCTTGTAATTCAGAGATTGATGTACTGTAGTGTTTTCCTTAGAATAGAACAAGGAAGACTACAGTGAATAAGATCAAAGGAAGACAACCATTTACTTTATCAAGGTAAAACGCTTTGGATTCATTTACTACTCATAACATTAAAGGGGATTTCCATCTTCAGAAAATGCTTGTGCCCACATGCTACAATCTGTTGCACTGAGTCTTCATGAACAGCGCTGCAGCCCATCAATGAGCTCACTGATTGCTATTGTCTGCATTGCTGATATAATTGAGCTCAGCAGCCCTAAGCTGCTCATGCAGTCTAAGGGTATGTGCACACGTCTTCTGGAGGACTGTGGATTTTTCCGCAGCGGATTTGGAAAAACTGCAGTGCAAAACCGCTGCAGTTTTTCCTGCGGATTTATCGTGGTTTCTACTGCGGATTCCGCCGTGGCTTTACACCTGCAGTTTTCTTTTGGAGCAGGTGTAAAACCGCAGCGGAATCCGCACAAAGAATTGACATGCTGCGGAAAATAAACCGCTGCGTTTCCGCGCGGTTTGTTCCGCAGTATGTGTACTGCAGATTTCGTTTCCCATAGGTTAACATGGTACTGTAAACTTATGGGAAACCGCTGCGGATCCGCTGCTGTGGAAACGCTGCGGATCTGCCTGCAAAATCCACAGCGTGTGCACATACATGTGTCATGCTCTGGGTGTTTGGTGGTGCGGGAGCTCCGCCGACCTTTTGTGAAAGCCCGGAGCCTCTGCACTTCCATGGTTTACTTTGCGGGAGACTCCAGGAAAATGACTGCCGTGGCGGTGCATGCACAGTTGGAGATCTTCTCACTAAGATCTCTGGAGATGAGATCTCAGCTCCAAGATTTCCATCTGCACATGTGCTGCTCCGGGCAGCCATTTTCCCAGAGTCCACTACTTAGTAAACCATGAAAGTGTGGGGGCTCCAGGCTTTCACAAAATGTCAGCGGAGCCCCCGCACCACCGAACACCCGCAGCATCACACATCCAAACACCCAGTCTGGGGTCCGCAGCAATGCCCCACTCCTGCCTCTGCCAGCAGCGACCCTGGGACCCCGCTTCACAGCAGCCACCACCCCCGGAAATCAATAAGATACATGGATTGTAAGAAGCACCACCATTTTATTTAAAAACATTTTTTTCCTATTTTTCTCCTCAAAATTTGGTGTGCGTCTTATAATCCAGTGCGTCTTATAAGCTGCAAAATACAGTAAGTTGGTATACGTGCTGGGTTTTGTCTGATAAATAATGTTTTAAACGTGTAGCTGTCAAACTCTACAAGATGTAATGTACGTAAAGTACACTGTGAAATGACTCATGCGGACTGTTTGAACATGATGCCAAGGCCAACATACCTTAGAATGGACTATAAATGTTCAATCAGTGCAGTTATTTACACAGATACAGAGACCTATCCAATTGGCTCATGTGCGTGGTACTGTAGATAAATTCACTAGTGAATACTGTTCTATTGAATTGAATGGACCTGAGCAGCAGGACCGGGCAAAGGCACACTCATATGTATATGATAGAACAGCTACATACTTGTGATATTCTTGGGTTTGGGAGATGTCACTTGTACCGATCAAACAATAATGGCTTATCAAAAGGATAGGTAATCAATTTCAAATCACTGAAAAACTCCAGCAATGAAAATCAGTTTTGTAGTAATATATTACATTTGCACCAGCTTCCATAAATAATTTTATAATGAGACGTGCCCCTTATATAAGAAAACCTGAACAGGGCATTGACTCTTAAAGGGAGCTATTTCAATTAAAAATGTACATTAGGAAGTTGAGACAAACAACAAAGCTACATTTTTATTTTAGCTTTGTTGGTTATGTTCCTTATGTTTACATTAAGACTTAGATAAAATGCATCCGAACGTTTCCTCGGCCAACTGCTATTTCTCTTACCCCCACCACCCCATATGCAAGCATGATAACTATATTCTCTATTTGGAGAGAGGGATGTAAGCCACTGTCAGCTAAATCTATATTCTATATGTCCTTTCTGACATCAGACATACTATCCGTCCATGTGCCCTGGGCCAGTATGCCCATGAACGGGATAGTACATCACAGACGATCAGCCGCGCTTATAGGGGGAGCACGGCTGATCGTGGCAGAGTGTCAGCTGATTCTCACAGCTGACACCCAGCACTAAGTGTCAGGAGGAGGCACGGACTGCTCCCGGCACTTGATCACTGTGTTTGATGTACTTGATCACCCTGATCACTGTGAGCAAACATGATCGCAGCGTTCTGGAGCCGACTGTTAGGGGTCGAGTTCCTGCTTCTGCACAGGGGGAATCTCGGGCCGCTTCTGCTGCGGTCTCCCATTCCTCTCCTGCCGCAGGTAAACCTGCTCAGCAGAGACATCGGTCCATGCGTCTGGCTCAGTCTCACTCTGTGCTTAGGCTTGCTGTTGCTTCTCCAGCTTTTGCCATTAAAGCCAGTGCTGGGCAGCAGCGAGCGGACGCTTTTGGGACTAAGTCCTCCTTTTTCCCTTCTGAGCATGCCCAGGGTTAGATCTCCCGTTGGAGATCAAGGGTCACATGCTCAGATGCTGCAGTGGTTCCCATTGGTCCTCCTGGCAGGTCCTGAAAGGGCTAACTTCTGTGGCAGCTGCCCATTGGTCCTTTATTGGAAGGTCCTGAAAGTACTACAGCTATATAAGCTTCGCATGACCGCACGGCTATGCGCTAGTGTACAATTGTATACGTGTGTTTGTTGTGAGTGCAAGTCGTTCATTAAATACCTCTACCCTATTGTATGACTGTTCGCGTATGGAGTATGGCTGCTATCTAGCGCCCGACTAACCACTCAATGTGTCACACACGTATCAGCGTCTATTGCTGTGACCACCAGTGCGGCGCCACGCGCCAGTAGTGCGCTTCCTGACCCACGTCTGGGTGCTTAGTGGTGTCTGCCAGCACGGCACAGTTCGCACTTCGGTGCTCTAATTATAAGAGTTGCCTAACACACCCTGTTGCGGTGTTGTGTCAGCAAGTGGTCTAATCGGACTTCAATCCTGAGTCTTGGGGTTGTGTTCGCTGACTCCTTGCTTGCACTCTTTAGTGCGGTATTGCGGACCTGTGGCTTTACCGGGTTCACTTCCACCGCCATATTACGCTGCCATTTACTAGCAGCAGGTTTTCACCTGCACGGTGGACCCCGGACTGCGAACGCATCTATTACATCTTTCTTGGTGCGTTCCGCCAGTCCTAACACCGACAGAGGGGGATAACAGCCCCTCTGCCTTTGGATCGGAGACCCAGCAGCATGACGTGGGGTCCCTATCGCTGCCATGGAGACCCGATGTTGTCATGATGTCATCCGGGTCTCCAGAGCTGAGAGACTTCCTGTCATGCGCAATGCATGTCAGAAAGTCTCTCAGTGACAGTGTACAGAAGCTGCAGTGCTGACAGCTTCTATAGCATGCAGATCTGCATGCTATAGAAGCGATCAACCTGCAGAAAATGAGTGTCCCATAGTGGGATATAGTGAAAAAGTAAGAATACATTTAAAAAAAATTTTAAATAATTGTAAAAATATTTTTAAAAATAATAAAAAATAATAATGAAAAATCAATATTTATTCCATCAATAAAGAAATATTTGAATAAAAAAAAAATCTAAAACAATAAAAGTACACATATTTGGTATTGCCGCATCCGTAATGGCCTGACCTATAAAACTGTCCCACTAGATAGCCCCTTTAGTGAACACCAATAAAAAAAATGCTTTATCATCATACTGCCAAACAAAAAGTGGAATAACACACGATCAAAACGACGGATATAAATAAAAGCGGTACCACTGAAAACATCATCTTGTCCCCCAAAACACAAGCCACCATATAGCGCCATCACCGGAAAAATAAAAAAGTTATAGCTCTTAGAATAAAGGTATACAAAAATAATTATTTTTTATATAAAAAAGTTTTAATTGTATAAAAGCTCCAAAACATAAAAAAAGTTATAAATGAGGTATCGCTATTATCGTACTGACCTGAATAATAAAAATGATTTATCAATTTTACTACACGCGGAATGGTGTATAAGCCCCCCAAAAGAAATACATGAATTGTTGTTTCTTGTTCATTCTGCCTCCTAAAAATCGGATTAAAAAGCGATCTAAAAATGTCACATGCCCAAAAATGGTAACAATAAAAGTGTCACCTGGTCCCACAAAAAACAAGACCTCACATGACTCTATAAGCCAAAATATGGAAAATTATAGCTCTCAAAATGGGGTGATTCAAAAACTATTTTTTTCTATAAAAAGTCTTTTAGTGTGTGACATCTGAAAAACATAAAATCCCGCTATAAAATCCCACTATAAATAGTAAATCAAACCCCTGCTTTATCACCCCCTTAGTTAGGGAAAAGTAATAAAATTTCAAATTTATTTCCATTTTCCAATTAGGGTTGTGGTTAGGGTTGGGGTTGAGGCTAGTGTTGGGGTGGAGGTTAGAGGTTGGGTTAGAGTAGGGGCTGGGGTTAGGGTTGGGGCTAAAATTAGAGTAAGGGTTGGGGCTAAAGTTAGGGTTAGGGTTGGGGCTGAAGTTAGGTTTGGGGCTAAAGTTAGGGTGAAGGTTGGGGCTAAAGTTAGGGTTACGATAGGGATTAGGATTAGGGTTGGGATTAGGGTTAGGGTTGGGATTAGGGTTGTGTAGGGATAGCTTTGTGGTTAGGGTTATGGCTAGGGTTGGGATTAGGGTTAGGGGTGTGTTGGGGTTAGGTTTGGAGTTAGAATTGAGGGGTTTCCACTGTTTAGGCACATCAGGGGCTCTCCAAATGCGACATGGTGCCTGATCTCAATTCAAGCCAATTTTGCATTGAATAGTCAAATGGCGCTCCTTCCCTTCCTAGCTCTGCCATATGCCCAAATGGTAGTTTACCCCCACATATGGAGTATCAGAATACTCAGAAAAAATTGCACAACAACTTTCGGGGTCCAATTTCTCCTGTTATCCTTGGGAAAATAAAAAATTGTGGGCAAAAAGATCATTTTTGTGGAAAAAAATATGATTTTTTATTTTTATGGCTCTACCTTATAAACTTCTGTGAAGCACTTGGGAGTTCAAAAAGCTCACCACATATCTAAATAAGTTCCATAGGGGGTCTTCTTTCCAAACTGCTGTCACTTTTGGGGGATTTCCATTTTTTAGGCACATCAGGGGCTCTCCAAATGCGACATTGCGTCCAAACTTAATTCCAGACAATTTTGCTTTGAAAAGTCAAACGGTGCTCCTTCCATTCCGAGCTCTGCCATGAGCCGAAACAGTAGTTTTCCTGCATATATGGGGTATCAGCTTACTCAGAACAAATTGGACTACAACTTTTGTGGTCCAATTTCTCTTTATACCATTGGTAAAATAAAACAAATTGGATCGGAATTACATTTTTTGTGAAAAAAGTTAAATGTTAATTTTTTTAAAACATTCCAAAAATTCCTGTGAAGCACCTAAAGGGTTAATAAACTTCTTGAATGTGGTTTTGAGCACCTTGAGGGGTGCAGTTTTTAGAATGGTGTCAATTTGAGGAATTTCCTATCATATATATCTCTCAAAGTGACTTCAAAGTGATGTGGTCCCTAAAAAAATGGTGTTGTAAAAATGAGAAATTGCTGGTCAACTTTTAACCATTATAACTCCATAACAAAAAAATTTGGTTCCAAAATTGTGCTGATGTAAAGTAGACATGTGGGAAATGTTACTTATTAAGTATTCTGTGTGATTTAAGGGCATAAAAATCAAAGTTGGAAAATTGTGAAATTTTCAACATTTTTGCCAAATTTAAATTTTTTTCACAAATAAACGCAAGTCATACTAAAGAAATTTTATGACTAGCAAGAAATACAATATATCTCGAGAAAATGTCAGAATCACCAGGATCCGTTGAAGCTTTCCAGAGTTATAACCTCAAAAATGGGTAATGGTCAGAATTGTAAAAATTGGCCTGGCAATTAACACGTAAACCCTCCCCGGGAGTAAAGCATCTGTCAGAAGGTTTTTGCTATGTAATCAGAAGACTGCATGATGTAGGGGTTAAAACACTGAATTCAGAGATGGGTCACTTTTTTGGCTGTGTGCTGCTGCTTATTTACAATGACAGTGTTATCATATGATATTATCACTGCTAGACTTGGTCTCCTGAGACTCTTAGTCCGACCACTCCTCCTTCCTGTGATAAGCTGCTCAATGTCAATAGATAATGTACACTGAAAGCTGTGGGGTGGGCGTGAATAGCTTTCTGAGCTTTACTCTATTTTACATCTAAGAGCTGTGAATGCCTTACAACTCCTGCACCATGTAAACTAAGTGATATACTGTTGGAATCAGAGTCTCTTTTCCTAAATTAGAGCTGTAGATTTATAAGAAGATTTTGTATATTAACCCCTTCCCGAACTGTGACGCCACGTAGGCGTCATGAAAGTTGGTGCCAATCCGACCTGTGACGCCTATGCGGTGTCATTGCAGGATCGCGCTCCTGCAGGTCGGATGAAAGGCTTAACTGGCATTTCACCCACCCTGCTGGTACAGGAGGAGTTGTACTTGGGCCCGGGAGGTGGATTCCCCCCCCTTGTGGCTATGATCGCTCTGCTTGGCTGTTGAAAGTGAAACAGTCAACCAGAGCAATCTGCAAAGTTTTACCTGTGGATTTTTCAAAAACGGTGTGGAAAAATCTGCACATGAATCCACAAAGTGGGCACATAGCCTTAGAGATAGGGTTGGAATTAGAGTTAGGGTTTGAATTAGGGTTAGGGTTGGAAATAGGGTTAAGATTAGAGTTAGGGGTGTGTTGGGGTTATTGTTAGGCTTGCGGTTAGGGTTATTGTTAGGGTTGGGATTAGGTTTAGGGATGTATTGGGGTTAGGGTTGTGGTTAGGGTTAGGATTGGGATTAGGGTTAGGGTTGGGATTAGGGTTAGGGTTGGGATTAGGGTTAGGGGTGTGTTGGTGTTAGGGTTGTGATGAGGGTTATGGCTAGAGTTGGTAATAGGGTTAGGGGTGTGTTGGGGTTAGTGTTGGAGTTAGAATTGAGGGGTTTCCACTATTTAGGCACATCACTGGTCTCCAAATGCGACATGGCGCCACCATTGATTCCAGCCAATCTTGCGTTCAAAAAGTCAAATGGTGCTCCCCCCTTCCGTGCCCTGACGTGCGCCCAAACAGTGGTTTACCCAAACATATGGGGGGGTAAGCGTACTCAGGAAAAATTGCACAACAGCTTTTGGGGTCTTAATTCTCCTGTTACCCTTGGGAAAATAAAAAATGGGGGCTAAAAATTTATTTTTGTGGGGGAAAATTTTTTTTTTTATTTTCACGGCTCAGCGTTATAAAATTCTGTGAAGCACTTGGGGGTTCAAAGTACTCACCACATATCTAGATAAGTTCTCTGGGGGTCTAGTTTCCAAAATGGGGTCACTTGTGGGGGATTTCTACTGTTTAGGCACATCAGGGGCTCTGCAAATGCAATGTGATGCCTGCAGACCATTCATCAAAGTCTGCATTTCAAAACGTCACTACTTCCCTTCCAAGCCCCGACGAGTGCCCAAACAGTGGTTTACCCCCACATATGGGGTATCGCCGCACTCAGGACAAACTGTAAAACAACTTTTGGGGTCCAATTTCTCCTGTTACCCTTGTGAAAATAAAAAAATTGCTGGCTAAAATATAATTTTTGAGGAAAGAAAAACTATTTTTTATTTTTTCGGCTCTGCGTTATAAACTTCTGTGAAGCACTTGGGGGTTCAAAGTGCTCACCACACATCTAGATAAGTTCCGCAGAGGGTCTAGTTTCCAAAATGTGGCCACTTGTGGGGGATTTCTCCTGTTTAGACACATCATGGGCTCAGCAAACGCAACGTGATGGAATGGTCTATCAAATGCATTTCAAAACGTCACTACTTCCCTTCCGAGCCCCGAAGTGTGTCCAAACATTGGTTTACCCTACATATGGGGTAGTAGTGTACTCAGGACAAACTGGAAAACAACTATTGGGGCCCACTTTCTCAAGTTACCCCTGTGAAAATAAAAAACTGCGGGCTGAAAAAGATTTTTGAGGAAAGAAAACATATTTTTTATTTGCACAGCTCTGCGTTATAAACTTCTGTGAAGCACTTGTTGGTTCAAAGTGCTCACCACACATCTAGATAAGTTCCATGTGGGGTCTAGTTTCCAAAATGGGGTCACTTGTGGGGGGTTTCTACTGTTTAGGCACATCAGGGGCCCTGCAAACATAACATGATGCCCAGAGACCATTCCATCAAAATCTGCATTCCAAAACATCACTACTTCCCTTCCGAGCCCCGACGTGTGCCCAAACAGTGGTTCCCCTCCACATATGGGGTATCAGCATACTCAGGACAAACTGGAAAACAACTATTCAATTCAACTATTGGGGTTCAATTTCTCCTGTTACCTTTGTGAAAATAAAAAATTTGGGGCTAAAAAATAATTTTTGAGGAAATAAAAATAATTTTTTTTCACAGCATTGCATTATAAACTTATGTGAAGCGCTTGGGGGTTCAAAGTGCTCACCTAACATCTAGATAAGTTCCTTGCGGGGTCTAGTTTCCAAAATGGGGTCTTTTGTGGGGGAGCTCCAATGTTAAGACACACAGGGGCTCTCCAAACGTGACATGGTGTTCGTTAATGATTGGAGCTAATTTTTCATTCAAAAGTTAAATGGCGCTCCTTCCCTTCCAAGCCTTGCCGTGTGCCCAAATAGTGGTTTACCCCCACATGTGAGGTATAAAAAAAATGGTTTTGTAATTTTTTTGTAAAAATGAGAAATTGCTGCTCACATTTTAACCCTTATAACTTCGTAGCAAAAGAAAATTTTGTTTCCAAAATTGTGCTGATGTAAAGTAGACCTGTGGTTAATGTTATTTATTAACTATTTGTGTCACATAACTCTCTGGTTTAACAGAATACGAATTCAAAATGTGAAAATTGCAAAATGTTCAAAATTTTTGCTAAATTTCCATTTTTTCACAAATAAATGCAAAAATTATTGACCTAAATTTACCACTAACATGAAGCCCAATATGTCATGTAAAAACAGTCTCAGAATCGCTAGGATCCGTTGAAGCGTTCTTGAGTTATTACCTCATAAAGGGACACTGGTCAGAATTGCAAAAAAATAGCCAGGTCATTAGGGTCAAAATAGGCTGGGTCATGAAGGGGTTAAAGCGATTGTCTAGGACTACACTGTTGACGAAAAGTCATTAACATTTGGATGGTAGGGGTCTGACACCTTGCACCTTCAACAGTCAGCAATTCTGTTTATTGGGCCTTTCTCAGATACTGTAGCTGAGCTTCTACTGAAGTGAATAAGGCATGACCTGTGTAGGACCTGTGGAAGCGCAGTAGCACGAAACGGCCATCGTCTGTTACAATTCACATTCTCCCTTGCTGAAGATTCTTCCGTTTCAATAAAGGACTGATTTTTAGGACGCTGAGTGCTCTCAGTTTTCTTCTTTCTTTGGAATTTTCTTACATACTTTTTTCAGATTGAGCACCCGATCCTTTTGGGGCGTGGCTGTGTTGAGTGTGAGGCGCAGTGAACCTTTGTTGCAGTGGTGCGGATTCTTTGCTCTTTTTATTGTGGCTGTAACAAATGAGAATGGCTACCATACAGTGTTAGAGAGTAGTGTTGAGCATTCCGATACCGCAAGTATCGGGTATCGGCCGATATTTGCGGTATCGGAATTCCGATACCGAGTTCCGATATTTTTGCGATATCGGGAATCGGGATCGGGATGAATATTCACGTGTAAAATAAGGAATAAAAATAAAAAATATGGATATACTCACCCTCGGACGCGCCCTGGTTGTAACCGCTGCAACCGGCAGCCTCCGTTCCTAAGAATGAGCGAGTGAAGGACCTGCGATGACGTCGCGGCTTGTGATTGGTCGCGTGAGTGGTCACATGAGCGGTCACGCGACCAATCACAAGCCGCGACGTCATCGAAGGTCCTTCACCCTGCATTCTTAGGAACGGAGGCTGCCGGTTACACCGCTAAGGTCCAGGGTCCGCCGGAGGGGTGAGTATATCCATATTTTTTTTATTTTTATTCTTTATTTTTTACATGAATATGGATCCCAGGGCCTGAAGGAGAGTTTCCTCTTCTTCAGACCCTGGGAACCATTCCAGGATCACTTCTGATATTTGTGTCCCTTTGACTTGTATTGGTATCGGGTATCGGTATCGACGATATCCGATATTTTTCGGATATCGGCCGATACAATCCGATACCGATACTTTCAAATATTGGAAGGTATTGCTCAAAACTATTAGACAGTTGTAGTGTTCTGGTTCCGTACGCTGTGTACTTCTGCTCTCCACAGGACCTACTAACATTTGATGGTGGGAGTCTTGGATGTCAGAACGATGATGATATAATACTAATTACCGATTTTAATAATAGGTCATAAATTTCACTGTCCTGGACAACCCCTTTGACAGTTACAGTTATGCTTTATGTGAGTTTTAAAAACGATCTATAAAGTGAGCTAATATCATAAATTCTTGTGAAAGTTTTATCGGCTTTTCTGTTAAAAACAAATGATTTCAGAAATTGCATTATTATTATTTATTTTTATTTTTCTACCTGTTTTTTTAGATGCAAATATTCATTTTAACATCTTTAAGTAAAACTCACTTTATAAATGTTATGCAGAGGAAATGATTTGTGGGGAAAATCTGCTGCCTGAAATTATATATAATTAAATACTTCACTTTGAATCCCTGTGATTCTAGAATTGCAAGTCAATGAACATTTCAACAAGCTGGGAACGTCTCTTGAGATCCACATTTCAAACTTGTCTGGAAATGCAAAAGCAGCTTTTACCCTGGAGTGTGCAAGCACTCAGCTTCTTGGAAAATCTCAGTATGGTATGTCGTTACAATTTAGACAGCACAAGTATGAAATTTTTGTATGTTTCTGTGGAATGATGTTCCTAGCCCCAGTCTGTAGAAATGAAACAAAAATGCACAGGGGATTTTAGAAAAAGCTACATTTTACCTCCTCCTGGCACAAATCCTAGCATGCAGAGTAGTCACCCACAGCTTTAGGATGTAGCAGCTATAGATGTATTTAAAAAGGTCTAGCATAACAAACAATGCAACCTAAGGCCACTTTCACACTGTCATATTTTGGTTAGTATTTGAAGCAGTATTTGTAAGCCGAAATTAGGAAAAGAACCTATGCAAAGTATAATGGACATATTTGTACCGCCTCCATGCTTCAAGCTCATTCCTTGTTTTTGTTCACGAATACTAATGCACATTGCTGGTGAAAATACACACGTTGGAAAGTGAACTATGGCTAAAAATCAAAAGTAAAGTCCTTTAAATAATCCAAGCATGGTAAAAAAAAATCTTGGCATTCGTGGGTGCATTCGTGCACAATTATTCGTGTATTTTTTTCAAAGTACTTTTTTTTCTAAGTACTCGGCAGTTATAACATGGCAGAATATAATCAAGCATCTCTTCTCTCTTCATACAGGTAAACTGATCATTCATTCTCTGAGCTGAAATATCCTGCATGTCTATTGCTCCAGTCCCTGACAGCAAGCAGCTTGGATGGTAAACTGATCATTCATTCTCTGAGCTGAAATATCCTGCATGTCTATTGCTCCAGTCCCTGACAGCAAGCAGCTTGGATGGTATCTGAGTCATTCTATCTTCGGCATTGAATCCTGCATGTATCTACATATGTTATCAGTTTACCAATAGTCATCCTATTATGCATTTGTTTGTGTTTATAGATATTTAACTGACTTTTGCATGTCTTTACTCAGAGAGATCACATAACTGTTTCAAAGCGGTTTATGATCCATGTAGACCTGGACATTTGTTTATCTGATCACTACATTTATTGTGTCCTGTTGTCTCAACTGAGTTAGATTGATTGCTAATGAGCTTTAACCAAAAAAAAAAAAAAAAAGGGGAGATCTAAGAGCTAGCCTTCTATAAATGTAGACTTAGCTTGGGGATGCATTCGTGCATTCGTGCACAATTATTCGTGTATTTTTTTCAAAGTACTTTTTTTTTCTAAGTACTCGGCAGTTATAACATGGCAGTTAGACAGGGCAGGAGACAGGTAAGACAATCTAAATCTAATCCATATACACTTGAAACAGCACAAATACTCACCATATGTATTTGTATAATCTATATCCTGGCTGCTGCATTCACTCATATTCACAGCCCTCGCAATAACTCTCTACACTCCATCCATATCGGCCCCTCTATCCTTCCCTCTCCTATGTATAGCACTCACGCTCTGTTCACATTGCTTAACAGCACAGATCCATTCAGTCCCACCATCCAACACAAGAGACGCTCTCACAAATCACTTAACCATCTGCTCACTCTTTCGATCCTCCTTCTCCTAGTCGCTGGAGACATATCTCCAAACCCCGGCCCCCCATGTTATAGCCAGTCAAACCTCCCAATTGTTACACCCAGAAACCCCTCTAACCTTATTAATATTCCCTGCATGCCTTCTGTCTCTTTGAATTGTGCCCTTTGGAATTCTCGCTCTGTATGTAATAAACTCTCCTTCATTCATGACTTCTTCCTTTCTAATTCTCTTAATCTCCTGGCTCTTACTGAAACCTGGATCCAGCAGTCAGATACCACCGCTGCTGCTGCTCTTTCCTATGGTGGACTACATTTTTCTCATACCCCAAGATCAGACAACAGAGCAGGTGGAGGCGTTGGTCTGCTCCTTTCACCCAAATGTACCTTCCAAGTTATCCCCCAAGTGCCCTCACTTGTCTTCCCTTCCTTTGAGGTCCATGTGGTCAGACTCTACATCCCCTTCTCCATGCGAGTGGCGGTGGTGTATCGTCCTCCCGGCCCCTCTCATCAGTTCCTGGATCACTTTGCCACCTGGCTTCCACACTTTCTCTCCTGTGACACCCCCACCCTTATCATGGGTGATTTCAACATCTCCATTGCTTCTCCCCTCTCCCCATCTGCTTCTCACCTTTTATCTTTATCCTCCTCTTTCGGCCTCTCGCAGCATACTAACTCTCCAACGCATGAAGATGGAAACTCCCTTGACTTGGTCTTCTCCCGGCTTTGCTCAGTGGATGATTTCACAAACTCCCATTTCCCTCTCTCTGACCACAACCTTCTTTCATTCTCTATCAAGAACTGTCATCCAGCTCAGGTCACCCCCATTTTCCACACTTATAGAAACATACAGGCCATTAACACCCAGAAACTTATGAAGAACCTGCAGTCCTCATTGGCCCCAATCTTCTCCATCTCATGTCCTGATTCTGCTCTGAAGCATTACAATGAAACACTGCAAAGTGCTCTGGATGAAGCTGCTCCTCCTATACATAAAACAACTCGGCACAGACGGCAACAACCGTGGCACACGCTGCAAACACGTTTCCTGCAGCGGTGCTCCAGGTGCGCAGAACGTCTGTGGAGAAAATCTAATCTACCCAAAGACTTCATCCATTATAAGTTCATGCTAAAGACATACAATTCTGCCCTTCACCTCTCCAAACAAACCTATTTCAACACCCTCATCACCTCCCTGTCCAATAACCCTAAACGTCTCTTTGACACATTCCAGTCCCTACTCAACCCAAGAGAGCAGGCCCCAACCACGGATCTCCGCGCTGACGATCTGGCCAATTACTTCAAAGAAAAAATTGACCACATTCGACAGGAAATCATCTCCCAATCTCTTCATACCATGCACTGTCCTCCCTCCCCCACTGCATCTAGTTCACTCTCTGACTTTGAACCAGTTACAGAAGAAGAACTAAGCAAGCTCCTTGCATCCTCTCGCCCAACCACTTGCACCAGTGACCCCATTCCGTCACATCTCCTCCAGTCCCTTTCCCCGGCTGTCACCTCTCACCTAACAAAAATATTCAACCTTTCCCTCACTTCCGGTATTTTTCCCTCATTTAAGCATGCCCTCATACATCCATTACTTAAAAAACCATCCCTCGACCAAAACTGTGCCGCTAATTATAGACCTGTCTCTAATCTTCCCTTCATCTCTAAACTCCTCGAACGCCTGGTCCACTCCCGTCTTACCCGCTATCTCTCAGATAACTCTCTTCTAGACCCTCTTCCATGTGGCTTCCGCTCTTTACACTCTACTGAAACTGCCCTCACTAAAGTCTCTAATGACCTACTAACAGCTAAATCTAATGGTCACTACTCCATGCCTATTCTCTCGGATCTCTCTGCAGCATTCGATACTGTGGATCATCAGCTCCTCCTCACTATGCTCCGCTCCATCGGCCTCAAGGACACCGTTCTCTCCTGGTTCTCCTCCTATCTCTCTGACCGATCCTTCACTGTATGTTTTGCTGGTTCCTCCTCCTCTCACCTTCCCCTTACTGTTGGGGTTCCTCAAGGATCAGTCCTAGGCCCCCTTCTCTTCTCATTGTATACTGCCCCTATTGGACAAACAATCAGTAGATTTGGTTTCCAGTACCATCTCTATGCTGATGACACCCAATTATACACTTCTGCTCCTGATATCTCGCCTGCCTTATTAGAAAACACCAGTGATTGTCTTACCGCTGTCTCTAACATCATGTCCTCCCTCTATCTGAAACTAAACCTGTCAAAAACTGAACTCCTCGTGTTCTCTCCTTCTACTAACCTACCTTTGCCTGACATTGTCATCTCCATGTGCGGTTCCACCATTACTCCAAAGCAACATGCCCGCTGCCTTGGGGTCATCCTTGATTCTGACCTTTCATTCACCCCCCACATCCGATCACTGGCTCGCTCTTCTTATCTGCATCTCAAAAACATTTCTAGAATTCGCCCTTTTCTAACTTTCAACTCTGCAAAAACTCTTACTGTTTCACTTATTCATTCTCGTCTGGACTATTGTAACTCTCTACTAATCGGCCTCCCTCTTACCAAACTCTCCCCGCTCCAATCTGTCCTGAATGCTGCTGCCAGGATCATATTCCTCACCAACCGTTACACCGATGCCTCTACCTTGTGCCAGTCATTAAACTGGTTACCCATCCACTCCAGAATCCAGTACAAAACTACTACCCTAATCCACAAAGCACTCCATGGCTCAGCACCACCCTATATCTCCTCTCTGGTCTCGGTCTACCACCCTACCCGTGCCCTCCGCTCCGCTAATGACCTCAGGTTAGCATCCTCAATAATCAGAACCTCCCACTCCCGTCTCCAAGACTTTACACGTGCTGCGCCGATTCTTTGGAATGCACTACCTAGGTTAATGCGATTAATCCCCAATCCCCACAGTTTTAAGCGTGCCCTAAAAACTCATTTGTTCAGACTGGCCTACCGCCTCAATGCATTAATGTAAGGATCCCTGTGTGGCCTATTTAAAAAAATGTTCTCATTCACTTTATGCAGTTAATAGCCCTCTGTGTCTGTACTGTTACATACTTAGGCAGTTAACTGGTTCATGCAGCTTTACATGAACACCCGAGCCTTCCACTATGGCTGGTCCGAATAACTATAGCATTTGTTACCATCCACCTCTCGTGTCTCCCCTTTTCCTCATAGTTTGTAAGCTTGCGAGCAGGGCCCTCATTCCTCCTGGTATCTGTTTTGAACTGTATTCCCGTTATGCTGTAATGTCTATTGTCTGTGCAAGTCCCCTCTATAATTTGTAAAGCGCTGCGGAATATGTTGGCGCTATATAAATAAAAATTATTATTATTATAAAATTATTATTTTTTACATTTCAGACCTGTATTAAAAAAATGGAATTAGTAAACCTGTAATTTTCTTTCTGACCACTTGGGTTTTTTCAGACCCCCACTTTGTGTCCTTTTATGAAGACTGATCAGCAAAGCTTTTTATCATCAAATGAAGGATTCCAATGACAGCTAACACCTCTATACACAGATGATAACCTAGGTATAACTGATACCAGTGGGTGAGGTCATTAGATTAGATACTTCAATACAAAAGATAATGTCAGGGTCTGACCATTGTGGCTCTGTGCATGTGTTGTTTCTTGAAACAAGTATAAAGACTAAAAAAGCTCCAGTGGCTAGTGGGAAATTTGTAGGACTTCTATTTTTTATTTTTAATACATATTGTGATGTATAAAATAAATAAAAAAATTATGCCTTTGTTTAATGAGTGCAACACAACACGCTAATTTAAACTATATTTTTGGATAATAACTTTTCTGCAACACATATAAAAGTTGTACTTATAGTATACCATATGTGTAACAGTTGCAAGCAAAGGGCTGAGCTAATGATTATCATTAGTTACCATTACTGCAGGATTGTTGAAAAGACATAAAAGAGTGCTATGAAGGTATTGGAGTGCAAGAGGCCTATGTTCTGGCTATAATGACTTCCATTTTTGAGTATAAAATTAAAGAAAATGCATTTTATATATTAAAAAATGTTGTTTTTTTACTTCAATAAAATATGAATCAATGTAATATTAAGGATACCCCCGTGTTAGGAAAATGTATAGTATATTTTGGGGGTAAATTCTGATAAATTATTGAAGAGATATGTGTGATACAACTGTAGAGTGGTATCTCTTTCAAACAAGAACTCCGGGGTGAAATTTTAACACAGTGTTAATTAGTAAAAATAAGCCCTAAATGTGCTTCTTCATTATTAGAGGCCGATATATGTCAAACCATAGAAACTGCTTAAAATGTACCTAATATGCAACTGTCTCGTTACACCTGTTTGAACTTGTTACCTGTATAAAAGACACCTGTCCACACTCAATCACACTCCAATCTCTCCACCAAGACCAAAGAGCTGTCTAAGGACACCAGGGACAGAATTGTAGAACTGTACAAGGCTGGAATGGGCTACAGGATAATAGGCAACAAGCTTGGTGAGACGGCAACAACTGTTGACACAATTATTAGAAAAAGGAAGAAACACAAGATGACACTCAGTCTTCCTCTCTCTGGGGTTCCATGCAACATCTCGTCTCATGGGGTAATGATGATTTTGAGAAAAGTCAGGTATCAACCCAGAACTACACTTGAGGACCTGATAAATGACCTGAAGAGAGCTGGGACCACAGTCTTAAACATTACTGTTAGTAACAAACTATGCCGTCATGGATTAAGATCCTGCAGGGAATACAAGGACTCCTGCTCAAGCCAGCACATCATGTCCAGGCCCATTTGACATTCGCCAATGACCATCTGGATAATCATGTGGTCAGATGAGACCAAAATAGAACTTTTTGGTATCAACTCCATTTGCCAGGTTTGGAAGAGGAAGAAAGATGAGTACAACCACAAGAACATGGTCCCAAGCTACCTACCTACCTAGAATTTTCTATTAGGTCATTTTTGGGAAGGAAGTTGAATTGAATTGTTGAAAAAAATAGAAAAATAAATAGAAAAAATGTAGAAATTGAACTGTGGCATGTCTGTTTTTACAAATGTATTTTACTAGTCCAATTTAACATATGGACACACCTTATCTATAGTGCAGCCTGCTTCCACATTTTGTTTTTTGTATGCATTACAGTAACATTTCTTACTAGGTCATTTTTGATAAAGGTTGAATAACTGGGTTTGAAACTAATGTCCAAAGTTAATTACAGTGCTATATAAAATGCATGGAAAATGAATACCGCAACTAAGAAAATGGAAGTTGCTAACAGCAGCAGGAAAGCCACCACTGGCATAAGATGTTCAAGCAGTTGTTATTAGGAAATGCAGAGCACAGTAGGGAGGAAATTTTGGCATTACGGAATTTCAGGCACATCATTCATCTCAGTCGCATGATGTTTCCTCTGTAAGAAATGAAAAGAGGGCACCACAATATAAAAAGAAATAAAAAAAATATCATACAAGACAAGGAAAGGAAGCCTGCCTTAAAAAATCACGGTATTAATGATGAAATATCAGTAATAAACAAACAAAAGACAGACCACACATAAATGTAAAAACAATTAAAATAGCCCAACAGGTGTATACCCAAATCGCAACATGCCCTTGGTGGAGCTAATGTTTAACCTATAGGCTATGTGCACACGTAAGAAAAGAAGTGCAGAATTTTCTGCACAAGATCCCCATCTCCTGGCAGAATCTGCAGCTGCAGATTTGCTGCGGTTTTCATGCGGTTTCAGTGCGTTTTTTTTTTTTTGCGGAATTGATGCAGATTTTGTGCAGTTTTTACCACTGCGGATTTCTATAATGGAGGGGTGCAAAAACGCTGCAGATCTGCACAAAAGAAGTGAGGTGCACTTCTTTGAAATCTGCAGCGTTTCTGTGCGGATTTTTCTGCACCATGTGCACAGCTTTTTTTTCACATTGATTTACATTGTACTGTAAATCACAGTACAGATCTGCAGCGTTTCTGCGCCCAAAAAACGCAGCAGATCTGCACTAAATCTGCATCGTGTGCACACAGCCATAATGCCCTAGAAAACTGTTTACCTCTAATGCAAGATAAAAAACTAGGAATAAACAGAAATAAAAAAAAGGTAATTTAATTTCACAATACGAAATAAAGCAGAAAAACTCCCATCAAGAAAAAGCAATGTTTCCTTGCTAAAAAAAAGGCTACTTCATAAACAAGCAGTAAGGCAAGATGATATACTACCAGCACAGTACCCCAACCCTAAAAAAAGCAGGCTTGATAAAGTTGAATGTGAACATGAGGTGAATTACAAGAGGTCATGTATGCAGGCAAAAAGTATATAGAGGAAGGAAAACACCATGGGTATCGCCACTGGCATTGTAGTAGCAGAGGTAGTATGAGAAATATGGTCTATCAGATAATACTGTATATACTGTATACGTATGTACATAATACAAATAATAATTATGAAATAGTTACCAGCTGTGAAGAGCAGCTACCAGTAAACCGCCCGATTCCAATAGGTATGTGGGCAAGCAATGATTATGTTGCAGATAAGGATTTTTTACTGCACAAACGAAGGTTTCAAGTATTAAGGCTAGGTTCACATTGCGTTAGTGGGTGTCCGCTAATGGACTCCGTTACATGGCGCAATTGTCGCAATGAACGCTATGTAACGGATCCGTTAGCGCACCCATTGACTGCAATGTGCTAACGGATCCCTAACGCATTGCACACGTATGCCATTTTTGGCATGCATCTGCGATGTGCCGTTAGTTTCGGACGGACCTCGACCGCTACTTGCAGCATTCAGGGTCCATTCCTTGCTAGCGCAGATCGGGCATCTGCGCTAGCGGGATTGCCGAACGCAATCCCTTTTTGGACATTGCGTTAGCGCAATCCTTTAGAGTATCCGCTAAACGTATTGCACTAACGCAATGTGAACCTAGCATAAAAATTGTTCAAAACATCCACTGCGCCTGTTTTTTATTTCACATTAGAGATTGAACACTTTGCTAGAGAATTACAGGTTAAACATTAGCTCCACCAAGGGAATGTTGTGATTTGGGCACCTTAGTTGTTTTTATATTTACATGTGGTCTGTCTTTTTTTCTGATACATTATCAATAATTATTGATTTTTTTAAGATGATCCTCTTTTTTGGCATGATTACTTTCCTTTTCTCATATGATGTTACCTCTGACAGCAACACTGTCAGTTTGAGTCAGTGTTCTGCACAGAATAGTCTGCCTGATTCCATATGACTGAAAGGGATAATTTTTGGACAACTGAAAAGCATGATCTGAGAGTGGAATGTGGTATTAAAAGAGATGTTGGTTACTACCTGGTTACCATCTATTTCTAAGGCTACACCATTTTCACATAAGTAACACAGTTTTTGCATTAAAGACATAAAAAGGGTTGGTACAGTCCTAAAAACTAAAGGAATTATACACATTTCTTCAGGTATCTGCTATTCGCTGTGCATGTATTTGCAAAGAATCACATTTTGGGGAAAAATTTGCAAAACGTGTCATTTTCTTGTGAATGTTATCATTTTGTGTTATACTAGCAGTGACATAATCCGCATGCCCTCTTCTAAGAAAGGAATACCATGTTAAATTCCAACAATGATCATTTGGTAGGAATTCTGATGGCAATGAGCATTTAGTATGATTTCTGTTGCTCAAAATTTATGAGCATGAAATGTAGCACATTGCAGTTCCAGCACACTGTGTAGGATTTATGTAAATCCAATGCCCACAGTGCTGTTTTTTAACTCTCTAGAAATTGAACTGTGTTGCTTTTTTTTTGTAGCATGTCAATTTCTCTTACAGTAAATATGTGTTTTATTTACAGATTTTTCCCATAGGCTTGAACAAAATGCACAAAATCCACAGAAAAAACACACAGCTGAAAAAAAGCATGTAAGCAGCCTCACTTTGTTAATTGGTGCAGAAAATATGTAACATCAAAAACGCTGTAAAAAGTCATTGTGGGAGCGATTGCATATTTTTTTGTGCATAAATGATACTAAAGTCAGCACATTACAGAATTAGGGATTTCAAACAGTAATGGCTAAAAAAACGAAAAGAAAACACAATGTGAGCCGTGATTTTCGGTGATAGCGTTTTTGGTTCGCAGAAACTTGAACTCACACCAAATTTATCTTTTCAATATTTTCCAGATGAATGTTTGCTGAGATATGCTGGAGGAATTCCATGCTTTCTAAGCAAGATCAGTTGAGTTCCTTATTCAGTGCACGGCGTCAGCAAAGATTAAAACACTATTTATGCACATTTAAAGTAAGTGAATCCAATACACTTTACAGGCCTTGCAGTGCTGTTTTGCATTTTTCATCTGATTCAAAGGTCTTTTTTATGTATGTCAGGTATTTTAACAGAATAGAAGCACCCTTGAGAGCTTGACTGAAATCCTGGATACGATATACGCATGAAAAGAGGAACAACAGACATTTTCATCCTCCGGATTTGTTTCACAGGCCCACCCTGCCCGTTGTAACATATCCACTTATCTACTGCAGATTCAGTGTTATAAAATCTCAGATCAGAGTATCTCTGTTGTATGTTCAGTATCCTTGATTTATATGATACAAAAAGATACAGGCATGTTGCAGATATGGTAATACTCGTATTAATGGGAATGCCACGCAAATTTTCAATAGAGGCCAATGAGATCCCAGAAGAAAAATGAGGGAAATGCACAAAGGTTAATCCTTTTATTATGTCTTGTTTCCAATCATCTTGCTTTGTTACATCTGCAATACCTTTCTATCCTTTCGGCATTTTGATCAAGGATTAGTGAAATACAGTCATTTTATTTGATAGTAATAGATATTCTTCCAACAGGTATGTTTATCCAGCCAGCTCTGCTGCTGTCTATGAAGTGCACATAATTACATCACGCAGCTTTCCACACAGACTTTCCTCTGCTCCTAGCATTCTCATGGTAGGCTTTTCAGCTAACCCCAGCTTACCCCAGTGTTATTTATGACCTTGTTTACTCAGGCCTGATTGTATGCATCTGGTCCACCCTTAATTCTCTGACCAAGATGAGCAGAGACCACTCCTCTCTGCTTCACACCTGAACGCACTTAGTTTGCCATAAATTGCATAGTATAAGTCTGCATGGACTTCAGTCTGCAGTGTGATCCCTTAGAAGTGTGGATTACAGTAGAATTAAAACCTGAATTGAACCTGAAGGGAACTGAAGGTAACTGGCCACAGTCTTTGAAAAGAATGTTTCTGTTTGTTTTCACTTTCACCCCTGTAATCCTTCACTTTCTGCTACCTCCCCTGATCCCTACACCAAGTAAGGAACTATTCATCTCCTCTTCAATCCTCCCCATCCACCTCACCTCCTCCTCCAAACTGTTCCTTAACATACAATCCTCTGTCTCCAAGCACAGACAGCCCCCTCATGCCCTCTCCTTCTCCTACCTGCTAACACTTTCTCTGCTCCTTCTTACTGCTGGTGATATCTCTCCAAATCCTGGTCCTCCTCACCATATTCCCACAATCATTTCTACCTCCCATCCACGCTCTAGCACAAACTTCCGTAACCTCTCTAACCTTATACCCATTTGCCCAGCCCCCGCCTCCCCAGTCCCACTAACAGGAGCTCTGTGGAACGCCCGCTCTGTCTGCAACAAGCTCTCCTACATCCATGATCTCTTTGTTACTACCAAACTTTCCTTCCTTGCCATCACTGAAACCTGGCTCACCCCTTCTGACTCAGTCTCCCCTGCTGCACTCTCTTACGGTGGCTTCCACCTTTCCCACACACCCCGACCCAGCAGCAAACATGGCGGAGGAGTTGGTTTTCTCCTGTCAGATAACTGCTCCTTCACCCCAATCCCACTGCCACCCTCTGTTACCCTCCCTTCCTTTGAGGTGTACTCTGTGCGCATCTATTCCCCCACCAACCTCCAACTGGCTGTCATTTACCGCCCCCCAGGGCCAGCCACCATCTTCTTTGACCACTTCACCACCTGGCTACTTCACTTCCTTTCTGCGGACATCCCCACTATCATCATGGGCGACTTCAACATCCCCATTGACACTTCCGTCTCAGCTGCCACTAAACTTCTAACTCTCACTTCCTCCTTCGGCCTCACTCAATGGTCTTCTGCAGCCACTCACAAAGACGGTCACACACTGGACCTCATCTTCACCCGCCTCTGCTCTCTATCTAACCTCTCTAACTCACCTCTTCCACTCTCTGACCACAACTTTCTCACATTCTCATCTTTCTCCACTCCATGTCTACAATCCCCACCCCACAAACTTTCACACCCTCGCAGAAATATTAAACATCTTGACCTACATTCATTCTCTGAATCCCTCCTCCCCCTCACAAGCATAAGTTCCATACACAATGCGGATGACGCTGCTGCTCTATATAACACCACAATAGCTGTAGCTTTGGAATCTGCTGCCCCACTTACACATACCAAAGCTCGCAAAATCAACAGACAGCCCTGGCACACCAGCCTGACCAAAGAACTGAGGCGAGCTTCCAGGGCTGCTGAGCGCAGATGGAAAAGATCCCACTCTAACGAGCACTTCATCGCATTCAAACAGTCCCTCACTACTTTCAAGACCACACTCGCCACAGCTAAACAAACCTACTTCTCATCTCTCATATCCTCCCTGTCTCACAACCCTAAACAGTTATTCAACACCTTCAATTCTCTCCTCCGTCCCCCAGCACCTCCTCCCTCCCCACTTATCTCTGCTGAAGACTTTGCCTCATTTTTCAAGCAGAAGATTGATAGCATTAGAGACAGTTTTGGTCAACAACCCCCAGAGCCCTTCCTCCCGATTTCCCAGCCCTCCACCTCCAAAACCAACTTCTCCACCATTACAGAAGATCAACTCTCCACTCTACTCTCAAGATCACATCTCACCACCTGTGCACTTGACCCACTCCCATCCCACCTCATCCCAAACCTCACCACAATCTTCATCCCAACCCTAACCCATCTCTTCAACCTATCACTAACAACTGGTGTTTTCCCCTCAAGCTTTAAACATGCCTCCATCACACCTATCCTCAAAAAGCCCTCTCTTGACCCATCCTCTCTATCTAGCTATCGCCCTATATCACTTCTCCCCTATGCCTCAAAACTACTGGAACAACACGTCTAACTTGAACTGTCCTCCCATCTCTCTTCTTGCTCCCTCTTTGACCGCCTACAATCTGGCTTCCGGTCACACCATTCCACCGAAACTGCCCTAACTAAAGTCACCAATGACCTCTTAACCGCCAAGAGCAAGCGACACTACTCTGTCCTCCTCCTCGACCTGTCGGCTGCCTTTGACACAGTGGACCATTCCCTATTATTACAAACCCTCTCATCCCTTGGCATCGCAGACTTGGCCCTATCCTGGATCTCATCATACCTAACAGACCGGACATTCAGCGTCTCCCACTCACACACCACCTCCTCACCTCGCCCCCTATCTGTCGGAGTCCCACAAGGTTCAGTCCTTGGGCCCTTGCTCTTCTCCATTTACACCTTTGGCCTGGGACAGCTCATAGAATCTCATGGCTTTCAGTATCACCTCTATGCTGACGACACACAGATCTACATCTCTGGACCAGATATTGCCTCCCTTCTAACCAGAATCCCTCAATGTCTCTCCACTATTTCATCCTTCTTCTCCGCTAGATTTCTGAAACTTAACATGGACAAAACAGAATTCATCATCTTTCCCCCATCTCACGCGACCCCCCAACGAACCTATCCATTTCAGTAAATGGCTGCCCACTCTCCCCAGTCCCACAAGCTCGCTGCCTCGGGGTAATCCTTGATGCTGATCTCTCCTTCAAACAACATATCCAAGCCCTTTCCACTTCCTGCCGACTTCAACTCAAAAATATTTCACGAATCCGTTCATTCCTCAACCATGAATCTGCAAAAACCCTAGTCCATGCCCTCATCATCTCTCGCCTTGACTACTGCAACCTCCTGCTCTGTGGCCTCCCCTCTAACACTCTCGCACCCCTCCAATCTATTCTAAACTCTGCTGCCCGACTAATCCACCTGTCCCCCCGCTATTCCCCGGCTCTCCCCTCTGTCAATCCCTTCACTGGCTCCCCATTGCCCAGAGACTCCACTACAAAACCCTAACCATGACGTACAAAGCCATCCACAACCTGTCTCCTCCATACATCTGTCACCTCGTCTCCCGGTACTTACCTACCCGCAACCTCCGATCCTCACAAGATCTCCTACCCTACTCCCCTCTTATCTCCTCTTCCCACAATCGTATACAAGATTTCTCTCGCGTATCACCCCTACTCTGGAACCCTCTACCACAACACATCAGACTCTCGCCTACCATCGAAACTTTCAAAAAGAACCTGAAGATCCACCTCTTCAGACAAGCCTACAACCTGCAGTTACCACCGATCGACCAAACCGCTGCATGACCATCTCTACCCTCACCTACTGTATTCTCACCCATCCCTTGTAGATTGTGAGCCTTCGCGGGCAGGGTCCTCATTCCTCCTGTACCAGTTTTGACTTGTATTGTTTAAGATTATTGTACTTGTTTTCATTATGTATACCCCTCCTCACATGTAAAGCGCCATGGAACAAATGGCGCTTTAACAATAAATAATAATAATAATAATATTCTAATTTTATAAATAAATATTTTATAAATTTCATAAATATGTGACAAGGGCATACACTGATGAAAAATCCTCACTTTTGTAAAATTATACAGGTAAAAATATAGCACAACCTGTGCAGCTGCACATGGACACAATAGGTAAGGGGCACACTGCCATCTGTAAAGCAGGTAGCATTCTCCTACCGTCTATAAGAGCTCGCTCACCTGATTGTATAACATGCCAAGTGCTATGTGATGCTTTATTGGATAACACATGGACCAATGTTATACTATGGGGCAGTGCAGATCTGAGATTTTTTTCTCATGCTGATTTGGTATGTGAAAAATATCGCAGCATGCTGCAATTGGCTCTATAAATCGGATCGCACTCACCCATTCAAGTCTATAAGTGTGTGTGAAACATCGGACTGCACTGATCTCATCCGAGTGCAGTCTGATTTATGTGAACACAGACAATGGAGAAGATCAAGAAATTAAGTTCTCCGTCTTCTCCAAACCTGTGATCCGATTCTCTCATGCAAGAGGATCGGATCACAGTAAACTGACACTTGGCTCAAACTCTGATAAGAGTTTGAGCCAAGTGTCATCAACATAACCGACCCGACTCTCTTGGAAGAGAAAATCATCATTCATGTCACCCTTGCCTAAGAGCTCATGTCAATTACTCTACTAATGAGCAGAGCTCACAATTATAAAGAGGATGATAGAGAGGCATAAGAAGGTGGCTCTCTAGTAAGCTAAGGCAAGAAGGGGTCCAAATACTGTTCTAGCACAAGGGTCATTTGTTATTGAGTCCTCCTTTGATGGTATACATTACAGTATTTACAGTCATGAGCTGATTAAAGGTAATGGGATATAGCCACATATCACTTACAGATGACTGATATCAGTACATCCAGAAAAGAGGGGAAATTTTCTTTATAGCTGTAGAATCTTTACTGTAGGTTGGATCAGCTTGGGCTGAAAATTTGAAAGAAACTCAACAGAGGTCAATGTGTATATACGCATATATTTATGTGACTATTTACACACATATAGTGTTAATATGCACGGGTGTCGCACTGTGTATATGTGTGTAAATGTATGCATGTGTATGTGTCACAATGTATATGCAATGAATGTGTGTGTTCTCTTGTAGCATCTATACGTCTATTTGAATGTCATATTTGCTATGCTATTTGCTCTGCCTTCAAAGTAAGTAACAAGTAACGTATATACTTGAGTATAGGCCGAGATTTTCAGCCCATTTTTTAGGCTGAAAGTGCCTCTCTCGGCTTATACTCGAGTCATTGTCCCAGGGGGGTCGGCGGGGGAGGGAGAGCGGCGGCTGTGACATACTCACCTGCTCTTGGCGAGGTCCCTACATCTCTGGTCTCAGGGCGCACACTAACCACGCTATGGCACCCTCTGACATGAGCGTCACTGCAGAGGACACGGAAAACGGAGCGGCGCCCGGAACGAAGAAAGGTGAATATCGTGCAGTGCTCCCCCTCCCCATTATACTCACCTGCGCCTGGCACGTTCCTTGCATCTTTGGTCTCCGGGCGCTGACAGCTTCTTCCAACGTTGAGCGGTCACATGATACCACTCATTACAGTAATGAATATGGACCTGACTCCACTCCCATAGAGGTGGAGCTGCTTATTCATTACTTTAATGAGCAGTAACGGTGACCGCTCAATGCTGGAAGAAGCTGTCAGCGCCCGGAGACCAAAGATGCAAGGACCGTGCCAGGCGCAGGTGAGTATAATGGGGAGGGGGAGCACTGCGCGATATTCACCTTTCCTCGTTCCGGGCGCCACTCCGTCTTCCGTGTCCTCTGTAGTGACGCTCATGTCAGAGGGTGCCATGGCATGGTTAGTGTGCGCCCTCTGCCTGAATGTTAGTGCAGAGGACGTGGAAGACACAGCGGCGCCGGAACGAGGACCGGTGAGTAGTGCAAGTGCCGGGGGCCTGAGCGACGAGAGGTGAGTATGTCATTTTTTTTTTTTTTATCGCAGCAACAGCATATGGGGCAAATATCTCTATGGAGCATCTTATAGTGCCATATTCAACGTTTGTGCAGCATTATATTGGGCAAATATCTCTATGGAGCATCTTATGGGGCCATATTCAACGTTTGTGCAGCACTATATGGGACAAATATCTTTATGGAGCATCTTATGGGGCCATATTCAACATTTGTGCAGCATTATATTGGGCAAATATCTCTATGGAGCATCTTATGCGGCCATATTCAACATTTGTGTAGCACTATATGGGGCAAATATCTTTATGGAGCATCTTATGGGGCCATAATCAATGTTTGTGCAGCACTGTATGGGACAAATATCTATATGGAGCATCTTATGGGGCCATAATCAACATTTGTGCAGCATTATTTTGGGCAAATGTCTATGGAGCATCTTATGAAGCCCTTATTAACCTTTATGCAGTACTGTATGGGGAAATGTGTCTATGGATCATCTTATGGGGTCATTATTAACCTTTGTGCAGCATTATATGGGGCATATTCTAATATGGAGCATCTTATGGGGTCCATCATGAACTGTATGGAGCATTATATGGGGCTCCTGATTTCAATATGGATATTCAAAAACACTTAACCTACTGATGACTCAATTAATTTTACTTTTATTGGTACCTATATTTATTTTTGAAATTTACCGGTAGCTGCTGCATTTTCCACCCTAGGCTTTTACTCGAGTCATTAAGTTTTCCCAGTTTTTTTGTGGCAAAATTAGGGGGGTCAGGTTATACTTGGGTCGGCTCATACTTGAGTATATGCGGTATTTGCTTTATACAACTAGCCTGGCAAGCTACCTCACAAGTAATACACAATGCATAGCTTAGCTCTAGCTACATATGCATCACAAAATGTATATGAGTGCAGATGTTTTTCTTGTATATGTCAACATGTCACGGAAAATATATATATATGGATATCTTCCTGTTTCCAATAAACGAGCTATGCACATATTCATTAGTCCATATTAATAGCCATGATCTGCCCTTCTTGAAATTGTTGGAAAGGTGGCACTAAACAACCTCTGGATTGAACGGAGCCAAAGGGGGAACTTATCTCAGTATTCTGCAATGTCATACTACACCTTTATATTTCTTCAATCTCACAAGGATGTATAAAGTGTTTTCTTCTGTATGAATCTGACAAAAAAACTGTGCTAATTTCCACTAAAGTTCAAATTATTAAGTGTTTCGCTTACAAATTGAAATTTATAAACAAGTGACGTTAATGCGACTAGATTATATTAATGCAACATACTTAGAAATGAGCGGATCTTTTAAATTCAAATGCACAGATTTTTCAAGATTTTCCCCGAAAATTGTAATTATAACAAAAAATATTGTGCCAGTCCCAATACTGGAAAGCTTGTAGCTGCTGACAAAATACATGTGGAAGAGAGAAGATAGAGAGAGCAAACCATAAGAGCAAACACTCTACAGGAAAGAGGGAGGATCCTGCTGTTCTTAAGAGCTTACACTCTACAGCAGAGGTCCCCAACTCCAGTCCTCAAGGCCCACCAACAGGTCATGTTTTCAGGATTTCCTTAGTCTTGCCCAGGTAATAATTGCATCACCTGTGCAATGCAAAGGAAATCCTGAAAACATGACCTGTTGGTGGGCCTTGAGGACTGGAGTTGGGGACCTCTGCTCTACAGGAGAGAGAGAAGAGAGAAAGAGAGAACCGCGCGGACCATAAGAGCTTACATTCTACAGAATAGAGAGAGGAATCTGCTGACGATTAGAGCTTACGCTCTGCAGAAGAGCGAGACTTATACAATGATTCTGGAGATGGAAAATAACTGCCTTGCAACTTTGCTCCACTGGCAACTGCTGATCTGTGATGACTCAGGCATTTAACACTACTGTACAAGGTATAATAATCCATAAGATGTCATACCTATAGGGAATTATAATGAAGCTCATTCACCAACACAAAATTATATCCTTTTTTCTGATGCTTCACCAGTGTGGGAAATTATGCGGGTTTTTTTTTTTTTTTAAGATTTGCGTGAAACCACAAATTTCAGGAAAATCAACTAGGATCTAAAGGGTAATGTTTCCCTTTATACATACCTGGCATGTCAGACTGAGGAGACTTAAAAGCCATGCATTTTCTTTTAGAAAATTAAGTATGCAGATTGTCTCTTCAGAGCAGAAGAGGACTTGAACTCTAGCACCACCTATTGGAAGCAGCGATCTTAAAATTCAATTTTGATCCTTCAACGGGCTTTGCCATATGAGTTAGGATAAAAGCCGAACCAGAATCTCAATTTGCAGACATATTTTGTTGTGTTGCCCCTCATCAGTGCAGTCAAGATCTCATACTTTGAACTGATGAGGGGCCAAACCCCGAAACCCTGTGTTAGGACTGGCGGAACGCACCAAGACAGATGATAAAGGTGCGTTCGCAGTCCGGGGTCCACCGTGCAGGTGAGAACCTGCTGCTAGCAATTTGCAGACAATATGGCGGTACACTAAAGTATACACGCGTGGGTTAAACCTCACCCAGCGTGAAGAAAGCGATCCTGTTAATTCACAGGACCGCAGTACCGCACTAGTGCGCGAGCAAGTGGTCAGCGGACTTAACCCCAGAAGGGATTGGAGCCCGATTAGACCCTTGCTGGCGTAACACCGCAACTGGGTGTGTAGAGAACCTCAAGAAATCTATGTGCACAAGAGTGCGAGCGATGCCGCACTAACGGACGCCACTAACCACCCAGACTCGGGTATGGAAAGCGCAAGGCAGGCGCACGGCGCCGTACTGGCAGGCACAGCTACAAGACGCTGTGATGTGTGTTTAGTGCTGTAGGCTAAGTCGGGCGCTAGATAGCAGCCATACACCTTCCGCGAACAGACATTCCATAGGGTAGGGGTTTCCAAGGACGACTTGCACTCACAACATACACACATAAGCAATTGCAAGACAATACTAGCGCATGGCCGTGCGGTCATGCGCAGTTTATAAAGCAGCAGCACAGGAAGTGGCCACAGCACTTTTGCCCTTCTAGGACCTGCCAAGAGGACCAATGGAATGTGCTGCAGAGCCTGAGCACATGACCCTCGATCTCCAACGGGAGACCTTACGCTGGGCATGCTCAGTACATGCAGACAAGGACTTAGTCCCAGAGAAGTCCGCTCGCTGCTGACCAGCACTGACTTTAATGGCAGAGACTGGAGAAGCAGCACTAACTCTCAGAACAGAGTGAGAATGAGCAAGACGCTGGGACCGACGTCCTTGCTGAGCAGGCTCCACTGCGGCTGGACAAGAATGGGAGACCGCAGCGGAAGTGGCTCGAGATTCCCCCTGTGCAGAAGCGGGAACTCGACCCCTAACACCCTGCTTCTGGAAATTGAGATTCTGGTTTGGATTTTAAGTCATATGGCAAGGCTCATTGAAAGGTCGATATTAACTTTTAGTATCGCTGCTTCCAATAGGTAGCGCTACAATCCTATTCCTCACTGAAGAGTCAGTTTGCATAGAAAATTTGACTCAAAGTTAATCCTCCATGGATTGGTCCGTTCATCTCTTATGTAAAAAAAATGGCTTTACTGTGATTTGATTATCATAATAATGCAAAGTTCTAAGTAACGTTACTGTCCACAAAGGCGTTTATTTTCATCATTGAAGTATTATTAAAAGTTAATCTGTTTAATACCATCGTAGGTACATGATACATGGTAATAAATGAGTTACGTTCTGTGGCTTGTTTATTTTACAAGGTATTAAGTAAGTAGCATTACAGTGACTTGCTAATTATCATAATGCAAGGTAAAGAACAAGTAACCATGTGATTTCATTATTACCATAACAAAAAGTAATAAACAAGTAACATTACTGTTGCTTGATTATTATAATATAAGGTAATAAAAAGTGATGTCTCAGTAACTTGCTAACTATCATAATGTAAGATAATAGGCATCTAAAATAGCAGCAAATCTCATCATTATAATGCAAGGTAATAAACGCATGACATTACTGTGACATTATTACCATAATGTGGTGCAAAGTAATAAACAAGTGACTTTACATTTACTTATTATAAAAAAGCAAAGTAATAAACAAGAGACATCACTGTGACTTGATTATTAAAAAGCAAGGTGATAAATAGGTGACATAACTGTATAACAGTGCAAGGTAATAAACAAGTGACATTATTGTGACTTGCTAATTATTGTGTGACATAGACTTCAATACGGGAGCACAAAACACTTCATGATAACACATGGTATTTTTTGACAAAAGAAAAAAAGAAACAGTTCAATTTTATGTCATTTAGGAGGCTTTTCATGTCACATGTACAGTACTGAGAGACGTTTTTACAATAAATTCATTTACTGAATGAAATACTGTACGTTGAAAACTGTAAAACATCAGACAGGACTTGAGGCTTGCAATTACTTTGCAGTAAGAATAAAAGCAAAAGATATAATTTGCAAGTAGAAGGTATTTAATAAGAAGCAGGATCCTGTGGCTATGAGATTGTACTTTTTTATTTTTATTTTTTTACATAGCTCTTCTTTCCATTAGAAGAAGCAATGTATGATGATGACATTCTTCCTTCCCTTACATGACACACTATTGATGTCACATGCCACAACTATAATGGAAATCCTACATTCTTCTAGCTTGAATCAACCAATCACTCTACCGAAAGAGACAGTTAATAATCTGCAATCCTCCACCTACTGTGACTTGTGACAGCTGGAGACAGCCAAAAGAATACCATCTGATCATCAACTTTTAGTATTCTCCACAAAAAAAAGTAAAGAAGATACTGACCGATCTTGGACTTACAAATAAAGTAAATTCTCATGTGACCTTAATAACCAAACTATTGGGACCAAATGTATGATTCTATTAATGTAAGACTACTCAAGCCATGAAATAGAGATATACGGGAAAGAGAAATGACACTGAGCATTTAAAAAAATGAGTTCTTGATTCACATAAGAAAATTGATAGTTTAATTTTATCTCTTAAATCCCACTTACACCTTGACACATTGCTGAACTATTGTTTGTCCTACAACAGACACTTATCTTCCATACTCCTCATTACACAGGAGTGCTTGCGGCATCTGTGCTCTCCTGTGTTCTCTACGAGAGAGATGCTACCGGACTTCTTTGGTGGTGGTATATCTCCCAGAAAACATAAGGATCTAGTGTTGGAAATCCAACATACTGGATCCTTCTCTTCTTTGACATAATTTGTGAGTGGAGAGTCAAGAGGCTACCCATACACATGAGACTGTCAGCTGATCCATCAGTTTTGACAGGTTCATCAAACTTTTATTGAAAGGGTAAACAATGAAATACCTTAGTAAAGCAATAGAAATAATAATTGTAAGGCCTGCCATCAAGTCTCACAAGAAATATTTGTAATGACCTGCTTTTTAGCTATTTATTTTGCATGTTATTTATTTACCTATATAGCGCCACAGCATTTCACAGCCATTATCATCACTTTCCCCACTGGGACTCAAAATCTAAACTCCTTATCAGTATGTCTTTGGAGTGTAGGAGGTAAACCCACACAAACATGGGGAGAACATACAAACTCCTTGTAGATGATAATGATCCTTGGTGTGATTTGAACCCAGGACCCCAGCTCTGCAAAGCGACAGTGCTAACCACTGAGCTACCGTACCGTAATAGGTATTATGTCTGTTTGTAAGAGTTAAACACATTTGTAGTCAATCACAAAATTCTTGTGAAAATCGATTTTATAATGTAATCTTGTGTTAAAAATAAAAACATTGTTGGATTAACAAATTCTAGATTATAGTAATTTAATTGTACAAAACTAGAAGTTCGATAAAAAAGTAGGCATTGTTAAGCAATTTTAAAGTGTTCCATATTGTATTTCTGTAAGCTTGATTTCATAAGTTAACTCCAAGATTAATATACACAGGTAAATTTTAGTGATGAGTGAATATACTCGTTACTCGAGATTTCCCGAGCACGCTCGGGTGTCCTCCGAGTATTTTTTAGTGCTCGGAAATTTAGTTTTTATTGCCACAGCTGAATGATTTACATTTGTTAGCCAGCATAAGTACATGTGGGGATTCCCTAGCAACCAGGCAACCCCCACATGTACTTATGCTGGCTAACAGATGTAAATTATCCAGCTGCGGCAAGAAAAACTAAATCTCCAAGCACTAAAAAATACTCGGAGGACCCCCGAGCATGCTCGAGAAATCTCGAGTAACGAGTATATTCGCTCACCACTACTAAATTTCAAATAGCCATAACACAAGTGTTATAAAGCTTTCCTATTACAGCTGCAGCCACTGTACCTCACATGGTTCTACTGAATCTGGCAAAGATCAGGTGCCATTTTCAGAGTGTGACAAACAGGGCAAATGCCTAAGGCCTTCATTTTACAAATACAAGACCTTCAGGAGCAAACACTTCTATAACATATAGTGATAAAAAAATAGATCTAAACGGATACAATAGGCACACAAAGCAATTACATAATTCTGTTTATTAGGGTTGAGCGACCTTCACTTTTATAGGATCGGGTCGGGTTTCACGAAACCCGACTTTTGGAAAAGTCGGGTCGAGTGAAATCGGCCGATCCTATAAAAAAGTCGGGGTCGGCCGAAACTCGAAACCCAATGCAGTGCATTGGGTTTCCATGGTTCCCAGAGTCTGAAGGAGCGGAAACTCTCCTTCAGGCCCTGGGATCCATATTTAAGTGTAAAATATAGAATTAAAATAAAAAATATTGCAATACTTACCCTCTGACGCGCCCTGGTACTAACCGGCAGCCTTCCTCCTTCGAATCCGCGCTTCTAGGACCTTGCCGTGACGTCGCGGTGACGTCGCGGCTTGTGATTGGCCGCGCGGCCGCCCATGTGACCGCTCGCGCGGCCAATCACAAGCCGCGACGTCACCCGCGACGTCACCGAAGGTCCTGGAAGGGCTGATTCTTAGGAAGGAAGGCTGTCGGAAGGAAGCAGGGCACTTCCGAGGGTGAGTATATTCCTATTAGGTATATACTCACCCTCGGAAGCGCCCTGCTTCCTTCCGACAGCCTTCCTTCCTAAGAATCAGCCCTTCCAGGACCTTCGGTGACGTCGCGGGTGACGTCGCGGCTTGTGATTGGCCGCGCGAGCGGTCACATGGGCGGCCGCGCGGCCAATCACAAGCCGCGACGTCACCGCGACGTCACGGCAAGGTCCTAGAAGCGCGGATTCGAAGGAGGAAGGCTGCCGGTTAGTACCAGGGCGCGTCAGAGGGTAAGTATTGCAATATTTTTTATTTTAATTCTATATTTTACACTTTAATCTGAATTCCGATACCAATTCCCGATATCTTAAACATATCGGGAATCGGGATCGGAATTCCGATTCCAGATTCAAAAGATCGCCGACTTCATGGCCGACCCCCCACTGGGGTCGGGTCGGGTTTCATGAAACCCGACCTTGCCAAAAGTCGGCGACTTTTGAACAATTTCGACCCGTTTCGCTCAACCCTACTGTTTATTATTAAGAGTTTAATTTATGTCAGGTTCCCCTCTAGCCTGAAATTCTGTAGGTCCTTTATAAAGGAGATTGTCCTTAGAGAAGTAGGGTGAGAGGCAGGGAATAGCAGGGTATGTAGAAGGTACTTATAGAGAGGATGATGAGAATTTATAGATTTGGTTCCCAGCAGGGAAGCTATTGCCTACCCCATGCTAAAAAAAATAATACAGCTTGGAAAATAGTCATTACAAGAACTAATAAAAAGGTTTTAAAAAGCCTGATGCCAATCTCTATATTAAAAGCAGAAAAAAATGTCGACTTTTACAGGTGTATTTTATTTTTAACTTTTAGGTTGGTTTTTCCGTTGGTTGTATAAGGCTATGTGCACACGTTGTGGATTTCCTGCGGATCCGGAACATTTTTTACCAAGTGATTTACAGTACAATGTAAATCAATGAGAAAAAAAAATGCTGTGCTAATGGTGCGGAAAATTCTGCACGGAAGCGCTGCAGATTAAAAGAAGTAGTATGTCACATCTTTTGTATGGATCTGCAGCATTTTTGTACCCATTCCATTATAGAAATCCGCAGGGGTAAAAATACAAGAAATCAGCACAAAATCTGCAGTAAATCCGCAGCAAATCCGCACAAAATCCACATAAAAAACACATCAAATCCGCACCTGCGTTCTCTGCCAAGAGATGCAGAATCCGCACAAAAAATTCCAGAAGCTAATCCACGACGTGTGCACATAGCCTTAGTGTAAAATTAGGTTTATCAATGATTGACTCCTGGGCTAACTGTGACACAACCACTTTAGTTTACTATGACCAAAAAAAGTAGACGCAACCTTGACATCCATTTTATTTTTGCCAAATAATTTAATTGTAGTCACCCCTAATACATACAATAACAAACATGCAAAATACCTGAGCTTATTAATCTGGACAGCATGATAATACTGAAATACCCCACAGTGAATAATGTGTTGTAGTTATAACATCTGGTTTTGTTTTCTTACTTACTTTTTAATATACTGCAAGAAATGCACCGTGAGTGGATTCAATGTGGATGAAAATGAACTTTTATTATTATTGCGCTTTTGTTATTGTGCTTTATTACATCATTATTTTTTTTTTTATTTTCAAGAGATATTCTTTGCAAGTCTCATGCCTTATGTCTAATGTATATATACATTTGTCTACATAAATAGCAAGAACATGAGTAATGAAATACAGCGTCTAGGCAAGGCAGTTTTATTTCCTTCTGACAATGCAGTGTATTTAGATGAGACCAGAGATAAGAGGTTTGCATTCTATAGTGGACAGTAAAATTGATGAAACTTCAGGCTCTCACTGTTTTTATGTGCAAACATTTGTGCTCTGATTGTTGCCCTAAATTGTATCAATAAAAGCATAGTGTGATTAGGGTAGTAAACTGCAAAGCACCTAGATAGAGCTATCTCGCATCACAATTTCACTACAAGGCCTCAAATCATTGTAAAGCTCCGATGTTTGGTACAATATGTGTAAAATGCATTGCTCCTTTTTATATCATTTCAAAGTGTTTAGATATTGAACAGATCACAATGTATTAAGAGAAAGGCAGAGGTAAAATCTACATAATGTAGACGTGTCTCAGCAGAGGGCGCTCTTAACCATTTCTGTTGAAGAAACACCGAATCGAAGACTGAACTGCAGAAACACCGCACAATATTTTGCTATCAACCTTGGGTTCAGCATGATACTATCTTGTTATTAATCTTTGCATTAATAGAATTGCACCTTTTATTATAATACATGGAGATATTTTTGTGCATCAGGAAACATCTTTATAAAAGACAATCACATAATGGATGTCTCTACGGTGAAATAACAAACTGAGTATGCATTTCCTTGATTATGATTTTTTTTTAAGTGCAGTCAATGTATAAATAGCAAGTTCCAAAAATTATGTGCCAAAAAGCCCTCATTAGATTTCTGATTTGGTCAAGGTATATTCTTACAAGGCTTGAACTGACAGCTACTACACTTTTTGAGCTATTTAACAGAAATTTTCATTGAGCTAAATTCACACAAGCATCTAAAAATTGGTTAGAGTTTTATCCAGAAAAGTGCGATGATGTTTTTCTCACTATTCGTTCGTCAACAATTTGCTTATTTTTTCACAGCAGCAGCTATTAATTATTTACAGGACAATTTAGTTTCCTATGTTATAGAATTGTAAAACATCCATAAAAATCAGATTCTATACTCTGGCTCTGCAAGGCATCCAATTTTTTTACTCACCCATAAAGTTGAATGAGTGAGTGTTACAGATCTGCAACACAGGACTAAGGTAGAAGGGGGAAAACTGACCCTGCACTATGACTAGGCTGAAACCCTACGATGGAGTGGGTGACCCATTCCTTGCGAATAGACCCACCTATGATCCTAGGTTAATCTCAAGCGAAGACCTATAGATAAGGGGAAGGGATTCCCTAAAAGAACTAAGGCACCTCAAGCTCACAAGACATCTTTGAGCCTGTTTCAAAAGAAGAAGAAGTTTCCAAGCTCCTCACTTCTGCTCGGCCTACAACCTGCTACAGTGACCCAATTCCTTCACATCTCCTGCAGTCTCTCTCACCAGTGGTCACCACTCACCTGACTAAAATATATAACCTCTCTCTTTCTTCAGGTATCTTTCCCTCCTCAATTAAACATGCCATTATAACCCCTTTGCTTAAAAAGCCATCCCTGGACAGGAACTGCACTGCTAACTACAGACCTGTCTCTAACCTTTCCTTCATCTCTAAACTCCTGGAATGCTTGGTCCACTCCCGTCTAATCTACTATCTCTCGGATAACTCTCTTCTCGACCCCTGGTTTCCACTCTTTACACTCCACTGAAACTGCCCTCACTAAAGTCTCTAATGATCTAATAACAGCTAAATCCAAAGGTCATTGCTCTCTGCTGATTCTCCTGGATCTCTCTGCCGCATTTGACACTGTAGATCACCAGCTTCTTCTCACTATGCTCCGCTCCATAGGCCTCAAGGACACAGCCCTCTCCTGGTTCTCCTCCTACCTCTCTAACCACTCCTTCATTGTACAGTTAGGGCCAGAAATATTTGGACAGTGACACAATTTTCGCGAGTTGGGCTCTGCATGCCACCACATTGGATTTGAAATGAAACCTCTACAACAGAATTCAAGTGCAGATTGTAACGTTTAATTTGAAGGGTTGAACAAAAATATCTGATAGAAAATGTAGGAATTGTACACATTTCTTTACAAACACTCCACATTTTAGGAGGTCAAAAGTAATTGGACAAATAAACATAACCCAAACAAAATATTTTTATTTTCAATATTTTGTTGCAAATCCTTTGGAGGCAATCACTGCCTTAAGTCTGGAACCCATGGACATCACCAAACGCTGGGTTTCCTCCTTCTTAATGCTTTGCCAGGCCTTTACAGCCGCAGCCTTCAGGTCTTGCTTGTTTGTGGGTCTTTCCGTCTTAAGTCTGGATTTCAGCAAGTGAAATGCATGCTCAATTGGGTTTAGATCTGGAGATTGACTTGGCCATTGCAGAATGTTCCACTTTTTGGCACTCATGAACTCCTGGGTAGCTTTGGCTGTATGCTTGGGGTCATTGTCCATCTGTACTATGAAGCGCCGTCCAATCAACTTTGCAGCATTTGGCTGAATCTGGGCTGAAAGTATATTCCGGTACACTTCAGAATTCATCCGGCTACTCTTGTCTGCTCTTATGTCATCAATAAACACAAGTGACCCAGTGCCATTGAAAGCCATGCGTGCCCATGCCATCACGTTGCCTCCACCATGTTTTACAGAGGATGTGGTGTGCCTTGGATCATGTGCCGTTCCCTTTCTTCTCCAAACTTTTTTCTTCCCATCATTCTGGTACAGGTTGATCTTTGTCTCATCTGTCCATAGAATACTTTTCCAGAACTGAGCTGGCTTCTTGAGGTGTTTTTCTGCAAATTTAACTCTGGCCTGTCTATTTTTGGTATTGATGAATGGTTTGCATCTAGATGTGAACCCTTTGTATTTACTGTCATGGAGTCTTCTCTTTACTGTTGACTTAGAGACAGATACACGTACTTCACTGAGAGTGTTCTGGACTTCAGTTGATGTTCTGAACGGGTTCTTCTACACCAAATTAAGTATGCGGCGATCATCCACCACTGTTGTCATCCGTGGACGCCCAGGCCTTTTTGAGTTCCCAAGCTCACCAGTCAATTCCTTTTTTCTCAGAATGTACCCAACTGTTGATTTTGCTACTGCAAGCATGTCTGCTATCTCTCTGATGGATTTTTTCTTTTTTTTCAGCCTCAGGATGTTCTGCTTCACCTCAATTGAGAGTTCCTTTGACCGCATGTTGTCTGCTCACAGCAACAGCTTCCAAATGCAAAACCACACACCTGGAATCCACCCCTGACCTTTTAACTACTTCATTGATTACAGGTTAACGAGGGAGACGCCTTCAGAGTTAATTGCAGCCCTTAGAGTCCATTGTCCAATTACTTTTGGTCCCTTGAAAAAGAGGACGCTATGCATTACAGAGCTATGATTCCTAAACCCTTTCTACGATTTGGATGTGGAAACTATCATATTGCAGCTGGGAGTGTGCACTTTCAGCCCTTTCAGCCCATATTATATATATAATTGTATTTCTGAACATGTTTTTGTAAACAGCTAAAATAACAAAACTTGTGTCACTGTCCAAATATTTCTGGCCCTAACTGTATCTTTTGCTGGCTCCTCTTCCTCTCCTCGTCTCCTTACTCTTGGGGTTCCGCAGGGCTCAGTCCTAGGCCCTCTCCTTTTCTCTCTATACACTGCCCCTATCGGACAAACAATCAGCAGATTTGGGTTCCAGTACCATCTCTTTGCTGATGACACCCAATTATACACTTCTTCCCCTGACATTATCCCTCCCCTAATTCAAAATACCAAGGATTGTCTGTCTGCTGTCTCTAACATCATGTCCACCCTCTATCTGAAACTAAATCTCTCCAAAACAGAACTATTTGTGTTTCTCCCTTCTACTAACCTTACTCTACCCAACATGGAAATTACCCCGGAGGGTTCAACCATAACTTCCAAGCAGCATGCCCGCTGTCTTGGGGTCATATTCGTCACCGAACTTTTCTTTACTCCCTATATCCGATCACTCACTCACTCCTGTCACTTGCATCTTAAAAACATCTCCAGAATCTGACCTTTTCTCACCTTTGAAACTGCTAAGACTCTAACTGTTGCTCTTATTTATTCTCTTCTGGACTACTGAAACTCCCTTCTGATTGGTCTCCCTCTTACCAAACTTTCCCCTCTCAAATCCATCTTGAATGCAGCAGCCAGAGTCATATTTCTGTCCAGCCGCTTCACCGATGCCTCAGTCTTGTGCCAGTCATTACACTGGCTACCCATTCGCTACAGGGTCCAGTATAAACTCATCTCTCTCACCCACAAAGCTCTCCACAGTTCTGCACCGCCTTATATCTCCTCTCATCTCTGTCTATCGCCCTACTGTGCCCTCTGTTCTATAAATGACCTAAAACTAACATCTCCCGTAATCCAAACCTTGCACCTCCGTTTCCGAAACTTCTCTCGTGCTGCGCCAGCTCTCTGGAATGCACTTCCCCAGGCGATGCGACTGATACCTAGCCCCGACCTGTTCAAGCGCGCTTTGAAAACCCATCTCTTCAAACAAGCCTACCACATCAACTACTCAGTAAACTTGCTTTGCCCTGTTTCCTCCTTCCTAATATTATCTGCATCTGAATCTGCACCCTACTATTCATCTGTCTCCACACCCTCCATGCACATGAAACTGCACTTGATACTTGACTATTGCACTTAAACATACGGGCTGATGACCGGATCATGCAGCTTTATAAGAAAATCCCTATTTATTATAATTGTCAGACCTGAAATAACAAGCACTTTTCACCTATTGTGTCCCCCATTTCCTTGTAGATTGTAAGCTTGCGAGCAGGGACCTCACCCCTAATGTCACTGTTTAAATTGTCTTAACTTGTACTGAATTTATTGTCTCTACATGTCCCCGCTTAATTGTAAAGTGCTGCGGAATATGTTGGCGCTATATAAATAAAAAATTATTAGAATTATTATAAGGACTGGATACAAAAAGGGTCACCTCCTAATAGAAAACACAGAGAAGGCCGCAGAAACCAATAGAAAACAGAAACTAAGGCCAGCAGAACCAGAGGTACCAGTACTGCAGAAATAACACACACAGAACACAAAGCAAAGCACCAAGCTAGAGATCAAGCAAATTAACACTGTTATCCAGGAAGGACTGGGAGGCAGGTGCTGGTTAATAAAGAGTGATACAAACACCTGACCCAAGACAAACCCAGCACCAGAGGAAAAAGACCAGTAGCCAGAACTCCACAAGAAAATGGCAGATAGTCACAAACTAAACAGATTCTAACAGTACCTCTCCTTTAACGAGGAGGATCCCGCGAATACTCTAAGCCGGGCCTTATTCAGAAACCTCCTGTGAAAAGCCTTAATTAACCTTGAGGATGAGACATCCACAGCTTTCACCCAGGAATTGTCCTCAGGACCAAAACCCTTCCAGGACACAAGATACTGTAACCCTCCTCTATGCCACCTGGAATCAAGAATGCGTGACATCTCAAACTCGCAGTCCTCATCAATTGGAGGAGCAGACGACATAGCCACCTTATCTGGAATGTCAACTTTCTTCAGCAAAGATATTTGAAAAACTAAATTAATTTTCCAGGACGAAGGAATGTTTAATCTCACCGCTGCTGAGTTGACAATGTCAACCACTTTGAAATTTCCTACAAATTTCGGCCCAAACTTTTTAGAAGGCATCTTCAAATGCCGATGCCTAGAGGACAACCAAACCATGTCCCCAACAACAAACCTCGCCTCCCTTCTTCTCTTTTAAAAATATTTCTTAGACCTCCTATTAGCCTGTTTAAGATTATGGTGCACACCGGTCCAAACCCTTTCCAAATTTACAGAAAAACTCTCCTCATCAGGCACCGCCGCCCCAATGCTAGAAAAAGGACCGAAAGATGTTCTTCCCAGTACAACAAAAGAAAGGAGAACACCCAGCCGAAGAAGACGTATGATTATTGAGAGCAGACTCAGCTAATGGTAGATATTCCAATCACATCTCCTGATTGTTCGCTACAAAACATCTCAAAAACTGCTCAACGTCCTACTTCTTCCTCTCGGTCTGTCCACTGGACTGCGGATGATAGCCCGATGAAAATGACAAATGAACGTTAAGTCTGTCACAAAAGGCACACCAAAAGCGAGCCACAAACTGTGGTCCCCTATCGGAGACAATGTCCATTGGAACATCATGGAGTCTAACAATCTCTTTCACTAATGCCCTGGCAAGTGTCTTAGCGCTGGGTAATTTATTGAATGGGAACAGATGACACATCTTACTAAACCGGTCCACTACAACCCAGATAACAGAAAAACCCTCAGAAACCGGCAGGTCGGTGATAAAATCCATTGCAACATGCGTCCATGGAGAACTTGGAAGTGTTAACGGGCAAAGCAACCTTGCCGCCAGAGCATGCGAAGCCTTAGACCTAGCGCACATGGTACACTGACGCATCCACTTGACAATTTCTCTAAGCCACCCCAGCCACCAGAAGCTCTGACCGATCGACTTTCTTGTTTCGGCAATCCCTGGCTGACCCGCCAAACAAGACTCATGGCATTCTGTAAACAAAGCTCTCATCAGGGATTTAGGCACAAATAATTTCCCATACGGAGTGTTAGTTAGTGCCGCATCCTGGGCTTTAAAAATGCTATTTTCCAACTCAGAACCTAATGCTGCCACCATCACCCCTCTCTGCAGAATAGATTCTTCCTTTTCAGTATTAACCGCTGGGGAGAAACTTCGAGACAAAGCATCAGCTTTAATATTTTTTTTCCCAGGGATATATGTCATAGAAAAATGGAACCAGACAAAAAACAGTGCCCACCTAGCTTGATGGGCATTCAAATGTTTAGCAGCATCCAGATAGACCAGGTTCTTATGATCAGTAGAGACCTGTCTAGCACCCTCCAAAAAATGTCACCAATGCTCAAACACAAGCTTAATAGCCAGCAATTCTCGGTTCACAACATCGTAGTTGAGCTTTGCATCTGAAAAGTTCTTAGAAAAGAAAGCACAGGGATGCACCCCATCCTCTCCCTCCTGAGACAGAACAGCCCCCACTCCTACTGATGAGTCGTCCACCTCTACCAGAAAGGGCTTAGTCTCATCTGTCTGGATCAAAACAGGAGCAGAGCCAAACCTCTCCTTGAGATGCTCAAAAGCGTTACCAGCCTCACGGGACCATTGGATAGTATTGGAACCCTTCTTAGTATGATCAGTAAGGGGTTTTGCAATAACAGAATAATTCTTTATGAATTTTCTATAATAATTAGCAAACCCCAAAAATCTCCGAATCGACTTCAAGCATTCAGGACTTGGCAACTCCAATACCACCTGAACCTTCACCGGGTCCATCTCAAAATCATCACTGGAAACAAAGTACCCCAAAAAACTAATTTTCTGTACCGCAAACTCGCATTTGTCCAGTTTAGCAAAGAGTGTGTTTTCTCCCAGAATCTGCAGAACCTCACGGACTCTCTGCCAAAGCAAGTCCAGATCGGGCAAATAGATCTAAATATCCAAATAAACAATCACACTCCTACCGATCAACGGCCTCACGATGTCGTTAATGAAATTTTGAAAGAACGCTTGAGCACTTGTAAGGCCGAAAGGCATAACTAGACACTCAAAATGACCTTCCGGGGTATTAAAGGCTGTCTTCCATTCATCGCCTTCTTTAACCCGCAGCAAATCATATGCCCCACGGAGATCGATCTTAGAGAACAACTTGGCTCCAATTGGTTAAACAAATCCGGAATTAGCAGCAAGGGGTAAGGATTGCGCACAGTGATCTTATTACTCTCCCTGAAATCCAGACACGGCCTAAGACCCCGATTTTTTTTTTTTACAAAAAAGAACCCCACAGCCCCAAGGGATTTAGAGGGTCTTATTTGACCTGCAGCAAGACTAGTGTGTAGGTATTCCTTTAAGGCCTCCCTCTTGGGAATCGTAAGATAAAATAAACGACTCTTAGGGAGAGTAGCACCTGGGATGAACTCAATAGCGCCATTGTAATCTCTATGAGGTGGTAGAGCTTGTGACTCAACTTCTGAAAATACTTTCCAGAATTCCTGAATGGCTTCAGGTAGCTCATTTTTCACATGATCCCGCACCATCACTGCAAGCCCCCAGTAAGCTACCATTAAAATGAAATATAAGACACACCACCATTTTATTTAAAAACTTTTTTTACTATGTTGTACCCCAAAATTTGGGTGTATCTTATGGTCTGATGGGTCTTAAAATCCACAAAATATGGCATTATTTTATGCCGCATTTCAGCATGTCCTACTGGATGCAGTATTATTGCAATATGCTCTATTAGATGCTATATTTTTACCAAAATTTTACCCTTGATAGATTGATTTTAAAGGAAAATGCTATTAAAGGTCCAGCACACTACACAGCACTATATGGCCCTTCAATATGATTACATCGTGCACACCATATTATTGCGGTCGTGGGTCAAATAAACAAGGTTGTGTAGATGAGGCCTTACAATTATTTAAACCGGAGCTTTTCTTTATAGCCTCAATAAAGTATAATGACAAATCAAATAGACCAAAACAAAATCTAATATTAATAGAGGTCAGTAAATCTATTTTCACAGAATACCAACTGTATCTATAAACTGTTCTATTCTTTTGAAGCGGTTTTATGCAGTAGTGAAATTTTACATCTTTGCAGCATTTGAATCTTTATTATGTCTATTTTGTGCAAAAAAAACTATTATAGAATTTGTTTTATGGGAAGTATTTGCCAGATTTTACATCAGCCCAGCAAGCTCCTTTTCCCGTTAAGCATTACATGAGCGAATCCTACATTCTGTAAAATAATATGATGTTGTACTTAATGTTATCTTTGCACAGCGGTTCCTGACATCAACTGGCAGGAGCTCTTGTGTTATGGAAAACAAAAACACTTTAATCAACATATAACAGTAAGGTGTCACAAAGTAAAGCGCAATACAAGTTTATTATATGGTGCACCAAACAGACTTGCTGTCTTATAAAATCACAATTGTTTAAATGGTTTTCCATTGTCCTTCAGCTTGATATAGTCTTGTTTATTAAATCCCATACAACTAAAGATTGGTTTTAGAGAGTTCGGGCACAACTTTGAAGTTACTGGAAGCATGCTTAGTACTCATGTCAGTGAGTACTGTACTTCAGATGTCCTCTAAAGATCATGGCCTTCAAAAGCATTTTCATACTTTTTATTGACCTTTTTTAACTAAGCTGATACTACAAATACTGACTCACCACAAACTTTCTGAATTAAAACTGTGTGCTTAAGCATTATATGTCAATTAGTGTATTTCACTAAAGACAACCGTCTGTTATTTTTTTTGAGGGTTTGTTTTTTCATGGCTACTCAGCCAGATCATGGTGTTCTTGCTATGAATAGAATAACTTAGATAGGTTCAATGCTCATAATACACTATGTAATAGGGAGAGTCCACTACGTTAAGTTGTGCCAGTCCAGTAGCTATAGTATTTTTTTTACTTTTGCATCAACCTGGTAAAGTACTTAAAGTGGTGACAACTCATTTAACTCGGAAGTACTGCCCTTGTCCAAATCAGATGATTGTCTGATCTTGTGGTCTTACATATTATCCTGAATCTGACTGGTCAGCTCCCTCACTGTAGCTTTACTCTGTAGAATTATTCAAACTCAAGCCAACATTTGGAATTATTAGAATAGTCTAAAAATAAAAAAAATTGTATACTTACTCATCTACCATTCCGTCACAAATCCATTCCTCTTCCTGCCTGGGTTTCTCCACTGGTATCCACACTTCCTCTTCCAGCAGGATTTTGACCACTAGGGTGAACAACACATGACAGTTGTGGCCAGACATTTGTGGCCAGACACTGGGCACAAAGGTGACACATCTATACCAATGGAACAGACTGTTTAGACCTAGTCATTAGTGCCTTTTCCTGAGAAAGTGCCAAAAAAGGAGAGCATACACCACATATTGCTGAAACTTTCTAAAACTACCTGTGGGAACCAATGTTTGAAGTGTATCACCAGCTTTTTTGCCTATTCCCATGTAAGATGTAATAATTAGTGATGAGAGAGGGTACTTGTTGCTTGGGTGACCTCCGAGTATTTGTTAGTGTTCGGAGATTTAGTTTTCATCACCTCAGCTGAATGATTTACAGCTACTATCCAGCCTGAGTACATGTGGGGGTTGCCTGGTTGGTAGGGAATTCCCACATGTAATCAAACTGTCTAACAGTCACAAATCATCCAGCTGCCGCAATGAAAACTAAATCTCCGAGCAGTCATAAATACTCGAAGGTCACCCGAGCAACGAGTACACTCGCTTATCACTAGTAATAATGCTTTATACATTGGAAGCAGGTGTTTGAAGCTTAATTAAAAAAATTTAGCCTGCACCATGCCCAATATCTGCTTGTAAATGCAACAACCTGAGCAAGCTCCAATTCCTGTTTTTTTCATTTAAATATCACTGTTGATCTCTAATCACATATTCAAACCTACTATGAAGACTTAAAAACTAAAGCAAAAATGCAAAAAAAGTTTTAAAAAATATAAAAAAAATATAAATATAAGTTTGAATCACCCCAACTTTTTCCGGTTTCAAAATAATGAAAGTAAAAATAATTTGGTACTTCCAAGTCCATAAAAAACTGAACTATCAAAATATGCAATTAATTATCCTGTACAGTAAATGTCATATAGAGAAAAAAAATACAATTGCCGTTTTTTGGTTGATGAAGCTCCATATAAAAATGAAATAAGTGGTCAAAATGTTAAATGTACCCCTAAGTGGTAGCAATAAAAATGTCCAGTCACCATGCAAAAAACAAGCTTTTAAGCTTTACACAGCTACATTAAACAAAAAATAATAAAAGTTACAAGTTTTTACTGCTTTCTGAATTTTTATTTCACCATTTTAAAAAAAAATAGACAAGTTTGAGATCGTTGTGATCTTACTTATCTGAGAAATCAAGTAGTAAGTAGAGATGAGCGAACCTGAACTGTAAAGTTTGGGGTTCGTACCTAGGTGTCCAATGCTGAACTTGAAACATGGACTTCTTCTGGAAGTCCATTTTAGTGTTCAAATGCTGATGTGAAAAAGACTCTGAGAGAAGGAGCTTTTTGCAGCTCCCTACCCCTTACTATGACTGTTTTATAGCACTAAATTTCAGGACGCCATTGACTTTTATGGTGTTCAGGTTCAAATTCAGGTAAAGTTCTGGTACTTTGGATGTAAGTTTGGACAAAAGTTTGCTTGAATCCGAAGAACCCAAAAATCCATATGTCTGCTCATCCCTAGCAGTTAGGTAAATTTTACCACACAATGAATGCCTAAAAAGGAATTCCAGAAAACAATGGTGGAATTGTGTTTTCACCATATTAGTAATTGTGTGGTAAAATGGTGTCACAAGCCCCAATATGGCAATTTCGAACAATGAATGAAAAATTATGTTAGAAGGAAAATAAAATGATAATTGTCCGCAAGAAGAGGATAAATAATCAAAACTGTTCTATGTAGCGGAATATTTTGTGCTTTAATAATAAAGTTTTAACAACATTTTTTCTTCTACCATTTCATTTATCATAAGAAAAATATCATTAATATTTTTTTGTTGCAAGCAGAAGATATTTTATAGGTTTCAGAAAGAATAAATGCATATGCAAATAATGCTGATGTTCCTGTTCGAGAGCTGATAATGACCTCTTTAATGTGCAGGTTTCACCAATGATTTGCTGAATTCACATCACACTCCAATGAGCCTTGTTAAAATGGTTTGAACACTTACTGTATATAACATTCAAAAAGGATAGCCCGGAGCATGCCGAAGGCAGAAGGTCAGATTAGTTCAGTGAATTTGAAAGTTAATTTTGAAACATGTTTATGATTTTAAAGATTTATTTTTAATTTGTACTAATAAGAATGAGCACTCATCCTTGACAGTAAAAGCTTTTAAAATTCATTATTTACTTATTAAATACCACCTGCTGTATTAAGATTGCTGTCAAACATTTTTTTTCTAAATGTCTTTACTCTGAAGATTCTTAATGTTCCTTGCAAAAGAGCTGCATTAGCAGATAAAATCACGGAAATAGAAATTCATTTTTTTTCTGTATATTCATCATCTTTTCTTGCTTCACACATTAAGCCTCTTATGTCTAAGAACAAAAGATGTAAAATGTTAGAATATGCAAATGATATGATTGCATTTAGTGCAGCATTTTGCTTATATAATCTGCACCACTTATTATTATTGCTATTTATAACCTGCAGAAAAAATAGAAATAATGACGATAAAAATAGTCAATGAAATCTTTTAATCTTAATACAAAGCAACATGTATTTTACATGTTTAGCTATTTACATGCATGCATTTTTTACATGTTTTCATATGCGGATCCAGGACCCTATGTTCACCATTAGCACAAGGAGTGCTATAGATAGCTTTACGAGCGGTGTGTAGGCCAAGGTGCTCAACATTCTTGGCATGGACGCAAGCACAGACAACAAATCATGGTCAGATTCTGCAACTACTGTATATAATGACTTTCAAGCATTTATAAGAATGGATGTAAATAGAAATTCACTGGGAGTCTACTCTTTTTTAAAGACTAGCCTAATGGTAATTAGTAGGGTTGAGCGAAACGGGTCGGCCAGATTCAGAAGTCGCCGACTTTTGGCAAAGTCGGGTTTCATGAAACCCAACCCGACCCCTGTGTGGGGTCGGCCATGAGGTCGGCGATCTTCTGAATCTGGTATCGGAATTCCGATACAGATTCCCGATATGTTTAAGATATCAGGAATCGGTATCGGAATTCAGATTTAAGTGTAAAATAAAGAATAAAAATAAAAAATATTGCTATACTCACCCTCGGACGCGCCCTGGTTGTAACCGGGAGCCTTCCTTCCTAAGAATGAGCGCCTGAAGGACCTTTTTCGATGACGTCGCGGCTTGTGATTGGTCGCGTGAGCGTAACGCGACCAATCACAAGCCGCGACGTCATCGAAAGGTCCTTCAAGCACTGATTCTTAGGAAGGAAGGCTGCGGGTTAGAACCAGGGCGCGTCCGAGGGTGAGTATATTCCTAACAAGTATATACTTACCCTCGGACGCGCCCTGGTTCTAACCCGCAGCCTTCCTTCCTAGAATCAGCGCTTCAAGGACCTTTCGATGACGTCGCGGCTTGTGATTGGTCGCGTGACGCCCATGTGACCGCTCACGCGACCAATCACAAGCCGCGACATCATCGAAAGGTCCTTCCGGCGCTCATTCTTAGGAAGGAAGGCTCCCGGTTACAACCAGGGTGCGTCCGAGGGTGAGTATAGCAATATTTTTTATTTTTATTCTTTATTTTACACATTAATATGGATCGCAGGGCCTGAAGGAGAGTTTCCTCTCCTTCAGACCCTGGGAACCATTAGAAACCCAATGCACTGCATTGGGTTTCGTGTTTCGGCCGACCCCGACCCTGACTTTTCTATAGGATCGGCCGATTTCACTCGACCCGACTTTTGAAAAAGTCGGGTTTCGTGAAATCCGACCCGATCCTATAAAAACAAAAGTCAATCAACCCTAGTAATTAGGTTAGGAACTAAAGATGAGCAACTTCACTCGCCTACTGCTGCTCTCTTTGGTGTCTAGTGCAGTCATTGTGCTCTTTTCACTGTAAATAAGACCTGCTGGTTCATTCAACACCCTATGCATGAGCTGAAAGTCTCATACATTGTAAAAGTCACGTCCGGACCACACAAAGAGCAGCGTAACTCAGAAAAGTCTGCGAAGTGGTGATGTAATTCAGAAGAGCAGATGAACGGCACTGGACAATGCAGAAAGTAGCGGTAGTTGAGTATATTAATACACCCACACAACATCGTGTCCACATACACACATATTTAGGCAACAAAAATGTTAGTGGGTGTACTTCTTTAAGTGCAAAACAGTCACTCCTTTCTGACATTAGAAAGCCTTGTGAATAATTATATGATGGAGGGAAAGAAGTCCGCCTCTAATCAAAGTTTTTATCCTCTTAACATATTGCAATCATCATGTTATATAGCACTGTGAACTTACAATTGCTCATTTTGCCATTCTACCAATTTAATTTTTCTCTTTTCCATTAGGCTTACGACATCATGTGATTAAAAACTGACTAGTTGAATCTCTCTAACCTATTTACAGAAACAGAATGTCTCTTTTCCCTGCATTAGTGAATTTAACAGCTAAAATCCTACATCAGTGACAAAAGAAAACAAGGAAGAGAGATAAATGTAAGGTGGTGAAAGCAGCTAGGTCAGGAATTGAAGAGCAGGTGGAGCTGGGCAGGCCAGGAACTTTTCAGTGATGAAGGATTTTAGTTCTAATGATGACTCGTGCAGGGAAAAATATTTCCAATTTCTACAACGAGCTTTAAAGGATTCAGCTTGCCAGTTTTTAGACCTAATGGAAAACCAAATAATTAGCTGTGTAATTGGTCAAAATGAGCAATTGTAAGTACTCAGTACTGCATAATATGATGATTACATTATATTAAGATAAAAACTTTGATAGGTGTGTGTATTGAAATAGGGTATATCACATTAACATTTTCATGGCTGACGAACTAGGCAACATTTGGTATGAAATGCACTGGAACGCTGAATATATTCTTATAATTGCATATTTTAGAGTAGGGACAGTGAGGTTTATTTGATTATTTGTTGAATTGAGCTTACCACAATTAGACTTTCTTGTAATTTTAATATTCTATTCAGTTGCATTCCCCTAAATGTAATTTCTCAATGCCTTCCCAAGCAATAGCATCTTAACTGAATCCTTTTATACGTCTTTATGCTAATCCCGCACCTGTCAGTTTTAAACTCTACCTGAGCATGCTTGGAGATTTCTGCAGTAATAGCATAATGCAGATGAATGAGTGAAAGATTAATATGACTGAGACCATGTACATATAACCTTTTAAGCATTTACTGAAAGGTTGACTTAGTGAAATACCATCCTGGAATCCAATAAAGCAAAATCTCCTATGGGAAGTCAACATAATCATGTTCAAAAGTTAATATTTTCCTATTCCACATAGATGTTCAGCTCATGAAAAATAGCTTTCATTGGAATTTACTATGGAAAAAACTAATTAATATGTTCCTACCAATTACTTAATGTATACTTTCATCTTGGCACATGTTGCAACACAACAACGTAAATCAATTATTTATTTTTACTGTTATCATTTTACAGGATTTGGGAATTGTATGATTGTCATTTCATATATGTTTCATTTTATACCTCTTTATTTCTAACAGTCTTATTACATAGTTATTATTAGTTATTAAGGTTGAAGGAAGACTATAAGTCCATCTAGTTCAACCCATAGCCTAACCTAACATGCCCTAACATGTTGATCCAGAGGAAGGCAAAAAAAACCCATGTGGCAAAGAGTAAGCTCCACATTGGGGAAAAAAATTCCTTCCCGACTCCAAAGGAGTAATAACTGCAGTATCAGAATAAATATTATTAATTCTATATATTCTACTATATAGACATAAATAATCGCCTAAGGCTTGACATTACTATTTTTGGCATTATTACTATCTGAAATACTAATGATAACAGTTAGTGGATCTCCTCCACAATGTTGGGTATTGCTATTTAAGGTTGTTTTTCCCTCCATGCTTTTGGGCAATTTGTTTGCCGAGCTCTATCATTCTTTTCTAAAAGGGAGACCTGCGTTTTTACTAGGAACACATTATGAGTGTATAATGAATGAATGAGGAAATAAATAGGGAGGATCAAAAGAAAAGCAAGGCTGACCAAGCCCAATTATTTAATAATAAGTTAGAAAACTTACCTCATTGTGGCATTATGGTACATGTCTAGCCACGGAACTAGTGCTTGCATCACATGGAAATATGTACCTTAATGCCACAATATAATTTGTTTTAATCTTTCCTATTTTTTTTCAAACATTTTAATAGATTCCTAAGCATGGGGTAAGGTCAAAAACATGCTGCACTGCTGCTATATTACAATTTATTTTGGCCACACGATCTTATCAGCACTTTCTGTATAAGGTAGCTGTTTCCCCTGTCACCGCTGTGTAAGTTTGAACATCAGTTCATTTGTGACGGTGGTCTGAAAAACAATAGTTGCCCCACTTGTGATTTTCAAGAATAAAGAGTAGTGTGCAGTGATCTGTTTCTTTGTGGTCTGAAGTTGTGTCTGTTGCCAGTATTTATCAAAGATTTAGTGTTTTTTTCTGAAAAAGTGTGTATGAATGGATGGAGAAGTTCAAGGTAAGATTGCACAAGTGTCAGCCATGAAAAAGAGCTGGATACCTGTCCATGTTCATGTCTGATGACAAAATTGAGCTTTTATGGGAAGTGAGTCCGCTGGAAAGACAAGTAAGAGTGAATTATGTGGCAAATCATTTGCAAACATTCATGTCTGAGGATGAGGAGAAGATAGCTGTGCATTCATGTCTTACATAAAAGCCTAAAATATTTTTAAATGCGGGAAAATGAAAACTAGTGGACAAATAGATAAAGTCCATTGAAAAGCAGGGAGATATTCTTGAAAAATGATGCATTTTGTGTTTTCTGAAAGTTGATTAAAATAAATTGATTAACCCTCATATTTAGAATATTATCCAAAAGGAGTTGTATCTGGTAGTCCCACAACCCTTCCAGGTGAGCACAGAAATTTGTATCCATATTCCTGTTAACCAGACATATTTGAACTATGACTCATCTTTTTTTATATATATTTCTAGAGATTATAATAGGTAAGAGGATGGGACATTAATGAATGAACCCCTGCTCCTTAAGCAATTCAAAGGCTATTATAAGAGTAAAAACTTTTTATTAACCTTTTTACTGAAAAGTAGCAAATATTTAAGTTTTAATAAAATTGTACTTTTTAAGAAGTGGATATGATTTTTGCCCATTGAGCTTGAAGTTTAAGCAAAAGGATATAAACTGTTTGAAGCTAGATACCAACTGGATTCACTTTTATCTAAAGTACTTGTACTTAGTTGTGCTTCACTGAATATAATTACCGAAAGTTTAAGGAACAGACCAACTGTAAAAAAAAATTGTGAGGGTGGTTGGAAAAATTCAGATGCCGCATAATACCTTGGCTATTTGTAGGCTGACACATTTGTTACTTCAAAAGTTCAAAAATTCTCAATATTAGAATAAACACATGATAGTGTAATGATAGATCAAATGTAGCTTAACTAGAGTGTCATTACATAATATTCAACATAATCTTGAATAAATTGATGCATTTCTTCAAATTATCCAAAAAATAAATATGTCTGGCACTGAACTCTTTCTGGACAAGGCAATTGCAAAAACATAAAAGACTCGTGTAATGGTAAAAAAGCATAAAAGAGCCCATATTTTAAAAACTGTTTCTGGTCAATAGATATTGTCAGTTGTGTACTAACAACTATAATCATGTAGCATTTTGCTTCATCCTCTATCACATAGGAAGTGTTCTAAAGTATTGGGAAAAGAATGACTACTGTCAGGAACACTATGCTAAAATGGTTAAGCGCTGCTAAGAGTGCAAAATTACATATTTCCATAAAAACAGAATACAAAGTATCTGAAAAGTGTAATTTACAGTACTTTTACTGCAAGACCTTCTAGGACAGAATATGTAATAATTAGTATCATAACAAGCACAATTCATAGAAACTATTTTAGTAGAAGCATGGCATTAAAATGACAATAAAATATGCAAAAATAAAAAGATGCAAGACACTAAGAATCAATTCCCCTTCATGACCATGGGATTTTTCATTTTTCCGTATTCGTTTTTCACTCCCCTCTTTCCCAGAGCCATAACTTTTTAATTTTTCCATCAATTTGGCCATGTGAGGGCTTATTTCTTGCGGGATGAGTTGTACTTTTGAACAACATCATTGGTTTTAGCATGTCGTGTACTAGAAAACAGGAAAAAAATTCCAAGTGCGGTGAAATTGCAAAAAAAGTGCAATCCCACACTTGTTTTTTGTTTGGCTTTTTTGCTAGGTTCACTAAATGCTAAAACTGACCTGCCATTATGATTCTCCAGGTCAGTATGAGTTCATAGACACCTAACATGACTAGGTTATTTTTTACCTAAGTGGTGAAAAAAAATTCCAAACTTTGCTAAAAAAAAAAAAAAAAAAATTGTGCCATTTTCCGATACTCGTATCGTCTCCATTTTTCGTGATCTGAGGTCGTTTGAGGGCTTATTTTTTGCGTGCCGAGATGACGTTTTTAATGATAGCATTTCGGTGCAGATACGTTCTTTTGATCGCCCGTTATTGCATTTTAATGCAATGTCACGGCGACCAAAAAAACGTAATTCTGGTGTTTCAAATTTTTTTCCCGCTACGCTGTTTAGCGATCAGGTTAATGCTTTTTTTTAATTGATAGATCGGGCGATTCTGAGCGTGGCGATACCAAATATGTGTAGATTTGATATTTTTTTTATTGATTTATTTTGATTGGGGCGAAATGGGGGTGATTTAAACTTTTATATTTTTTTTATTTTTTTAACATTTTTTTCAACTTTTTTTTTTTACTTTTGCCATGCTTCAATAGCCTCCATGGGAGGCTAGAAGTAGGCACAACGCGATCGGCTCTGCTACATAGCAGCGATCTGCTGATCGCTGCTATGTAGCAGAAATGCAGGTGTGCTGTGAGCGCCGACCACAGGGTGGCGCTCACAGCCACCGGCAATCAGTGACCATAGAGGTCTCTAGGACCCCTATGGTTACCATCCAGACGCATCGCCGACCCCGATCATGTGACGGGGGTCGGCGATGACGTCATTTCCGGACGCCCGGCCGGAAGCGGTAGTTAAATGCCGCTGTCTGTGTTTGACAACGGCATTTAACTAGTTAATAGGTGCGGGCAGATCGCGATTCTGCCCGCTCCTATTATAGGCACATGTCAGCTGTTCAAAACAGCTGACATGTCCCGGCTTTGGTGCGGGCTCACCGCGGAGCCCTGCATCAAAGCAGGGGATCTGACCTTGGACGTACTATCCCGTCCAAGGTCAGATAGGGGTTAACCTACTAAGGAAAAAATAAATAACTGCAGATGAAGATAATGTGAAAAATCCTGCATGATTTTATACGTAAAGATATATGACGCAGTCATCAGTGCTACTCCCCTTAAGAAAAGGGGGAGTACATACTACATACATACTACATACATACATATATGCATACATACTACATACATACAACATACATACTACATACATACTACATACATGCTACATACTACATACATACGTGCATAGTACATACATACTACATACATGCATACAACATACAGTACAGACCAAAAGTTTGGACACACCTTATCATTTAAAGATTTTTCTGTATTTTTATGACTATGAAAATTGTAAATTCACACTGAAGGCATCAAAACTATGAATTAACACATGTGGAAATATATACTTAACAAAAAAGTGTGAAACAAATGAAAATATGTCTTATATTCTAGGTTCTTCAAAGTAGCCACCTTTTGCTTTGATGACTGCTTTGCCCACTCTTGGCATTCTCTTGATGAGCTTCAAGAGGTAGTCACCGGGAATGGTCTTCCAACAATCTTGAAGGAGTTCCTAGAGATGCTTAGCACTTGTTGGCCTTTTGCTTTCACTCTGCGGTCCAGCTCACCCCAAGCCATCTCGATTGGGTTCAGGTCTGGCGTAGCACCCCATCACTCTCCTTCTTGGTCAAATAGCCCTTACACAGCCTGGAGGTGTGTTTGGGGTCATTGTCCTGTTGAAAAATAAATGATGGTCCAACTATACGCAAACCGGATGGAATAGCATGCCACTGCAAGATGCTGTGGTAGCCATGCTGGTTCAGTATGCCTTCAATTTTGAATAAATCCCCAAAAGTGTCACCAGCAAAGCACCCCCACACTATCACATTTCCTCCTCCATGCTTCACGTGGGAACCAGGCATGTAGAGTCCATCCATTCACCTTTTCTGTGTTGCACAAAGACATGGTGTTTGGAACCAAAGATCTCAAATTTGGACTTATCAGACCAAAGCACAGATTTCCACTGGTCTAATGTCCATTCCTTGTGTTCTTTAGCCCAAACAAGTCTCTTCTGCTTGTTCCCTGTCCTTAGCAGTGGTTTCCTAGCAGCTATTTTACCATGAAGGCCTGCTGCACAAAGCCTCCTCTTAACTATTTGTTGTAGAGATGTGTCTGCTGCTAAAACTCTGTGTGGCATTGACCTGGTCTCTAATCTGAGCTGCTGTTAACCTGCGATTTCTGAGGCTGGTGACTCGGATAAACTTATCCTCAGAAGCAGAGGTGACTCTTGGTCTTACTTTCCTGGGGTGGTCCTCATATAAGCCAGTTTCTTTGTAGCGCTTGATGATTTTTGCAACTGCACTTGGGGACACTTTCAAAGTTTTCCCAATTTTTCGGACTGACTGACCTTCATTTCTTAAAGTAATGATGCCCACTAGTTTTTCTTTACTTAGCTGCTTTTTTCTTGCCATAATACAAATTCTAACAGTCTATTCAGTAGGTCTATCAGCTGTGTATCCACCAGACTTCTGCTCAACACAACTGATGGTCCCAACCCCATTTATAAGGCAAAAAATCTCACTTATTAAACCTGACAGGGCACACCTGTGAAGTGAAAACCATTTCCGGTGACTACGTCTTGAAGCTCATCAAGAGAATACCAAGAGTGTGCAAAGCAGTCATCAATGCAAAACGTGGCTTCTTTGAAGAACCTAGAATATAAGACATATTTTCAGTTGTTTCACACTTTTTTGTTAAGTATATAATTCCACATGTGTTAATTCATAGTTTTGATGCCTTCAGTGTGAATTTACAATTTTCATAGTTATGAAAATACAGAACAATATTTAAATGAGAAGGTGTGTCCAAACTTTTGGTCTGTACTGTATATATGTATGTATGTAGTTTGTATGTAGTATGTATGTATGTATGCATGTATGTAGTATGTATGTAGGTAGCATATATGTAGTATGTATGTATGTAGTATGTAAGTAGTATGTATGTTGAATGTATGTTGTATGTAGTATGTAGTATGTATGTTGTATGTAGTATGTAGTATGTATGTTGTATGTATGTGGTATGTTGTATGTATGTTGTATGTATGTATGTAGTATGTAGTATATATGTTGTAGGTATGTATGTAGTATGTATGCAGTATGTTGTATGTATGATGTATGTATGTAGGTATGTATGTAGTACATAGTATGTTGTATGTATGCTGCATGTATGTGGTATGTTGTATGTATGTTGTATGCATGTATGTAGTATGTATGTAGTATGTTGTATGCATGTAGTATGTATGTAGTATGTTGTATGTATGTTGTATGTATGTTGCATGTATGTAGTATGTATGTAGCATGTATTTAGTATGTTGTATGTATGTATGTAGTATGTATGTAGTATGTTGTATTTATGTATGTAGTACATATGTTATATGTATGTAGTATGTTGTATGTAGTATGTATGTAGTATGTATGTTTGTGGTTTTTTTTACATTCAACACATTAGCTACTGGACTACTACTGTCCCATCATTGGCTAATGTGCCAATCACTGCCATTGTAGCAGGCATAGCCCGATGGGACTTGTAGTCCCATCAGACGATGCCTGCACACAAACACAAAGACCCCCAAGAGGCCCGTACAGACCCCGGCAGGCTGCACAGACCCCCGGCAGGCCGCACAGACCCCCGAGAGGCCCATACAGACCACCAGCAGGCCGCACAAACCCCCGGCATGCCGCACAGACCCCCGAGAGGCCCGTACAGACCCCCAGCAGTCCCGCACAGATCCCTCACGGTCCCACACAGACAGTCTCCACCGACGCACCGCCCACACTCTTCCCCCCTCCAGAACTGGTTGTGCAAGGAAAGAAAGGGTTTATTTTCATTCCGATATGTATGTCCCATTTACTTGCATTGGTTTCTGGTATCGGTATCGGCAATATCCGATATTTTTTGGATATCGGCTGATCCAATCCGATCCCCATATTTCCCGATATCGGAAGGTATCGCTCAACACTAGTTATAAGTATACTTCATAATAAATAAGGATAAAAATATTTATGTTTATAATAAGAAAAAACATTGGTGGTTTGGTGGTGTGTTACTTTGTGCCTCACTTTGCTTCACCTGTCACACAGTTGAGAGTCTTAGTTGGAAAGGGAACTTTCTGTTGCTCCCTGGAAGGTAGCCATTAATGATCAATCCGGTCACCTCGCTGCACAGTTCGAAATGGACATGAGGTATAGAAGAATAGCAAATATCCAATGTGCATGCTCAACCAATCATGAAGGAACTAAAGTACGTGACCATGAGCAATAAGGTCAGGAAAATCCTTTTGTCATGCAGATTTTCAGGGGTAAGCATTAAGCACTTTTGGAAACTGCTTACATTTGACATTTATTCTATTTATAATTTTATAATGGCTTGACCATCTTTAGGGACATTTTTTACTTAAATAGTAAAAATCTTTTTTGCAATTTCATTAAAATGTTTGCACAATTTGCATTCTAGCGCCTCTGTGTTGAACATCTATTTTTGAGTGTAGAAAGTTTGTATCTTTAATCTGTTTTTTTATGAATCTATGCTTCTCCCAGATGATTTATGACCACAGAAATCATCAAATTTGAATGTGCAGCTAATAAAAGAGCATGTAAGAGCTAAATGTGTAACATTTTCAATGAATCCTAATTACAAAAAATATTTTAGCCCCAAATACATGTATTTAAGTGAAAACAAATATCCTTAAAAGTGGACAACCTCTTTAAGCTAAAAACGTATTATTGATTTTTATCTGAATAACCCTTCAAGTAACGGGGATAAAGAATATTTTGTTTTGTTCTGCACTAGATTAGTCTTCTCCAAGCAATTGCTTGCCAATTCATATCCTCAAAGTTTTCTCATTTTACTTGGCCTCCATTACCATCACTTGGTTTCAGTTGATCTCCATTCTATTAGATTTCCATTGATTTTGGGAGACAAAATAGCATACTGTAGTTTACAACGTTATTCTACCTATTAAATAAAACCTTAAAACGATCGTATTAAGCCCTTAATGGCATATTACATTCATTTTAGTCTGAGACTTCTCATACCAGGCAGATGCTCCGATTGTAGTAGCTTAGTCAAGGAAATATTCTGTCAGTCTCTAACAATGACATTTAAGAGAAAATAACAAAACATTTTTTTATAAAAAATAAACACATTAAGTACAATTGGCATATAAAAATGTAAAATTATTGCATAAATATGGCCTTCAGAAGAAAAACTGTCCTCCATCCTCACCATAAAATTCAGCATCAGAAATACAAAAGAACATCTAAACTAGTGTGATGCATTTTGGAAAGAGTCCTGTGGACAATGAGGTTAAAATAAAACTATTTGGCCACAATGATCAAAGGTATGTGTGGGAAAAAAAGGGAACACAATTCCAGGAAAAGAACATCTCGCCAACCATTAAGCATGAGGGTGGATCAACCATGCTTTGAGGTTTTGTTGCAGCCAATGGCACAAGCAACATTTCACGTGTAGAGGGGAAAAATGGATTCAATAAAATTCCAACTAGTTATAAATAAATATTTCTGCAAACATAGCACCATCTGTAAAAAACTGAAGTTCAAAAGAGGATGGCTTCTATCAATGGATAATAATCCTAAACAAAAGTCAAAATACACAAAAGACTAGAAAAGGCACAAGCTAAAGCTTTTACTAGCTGTGATACTTTCAAAAAGGGGTGCTACTAGGTACTAACCATGCAGAGTGCCCAAACTTTTCTTTTGTTCTTTTTATAAATTTTAAAATGTAAAATATGAAAAAAATATATATATACAGTGGGGCAAAAAAGTATTTAGTCAGTCAGCAATAGTGCAAGTTCCACCACTTAAAAAGATGAGAGGCGTCTGTAATTTACATCATAGTTAGACCTCAACTATGGGAGACAAACTGAGAAAAAAAAATCCAGAAAATCACATTGTCTGTTTTTTTAACATTTTATTTGCATATTATGGTGGAAAATAAGTATTTGGTCAGAAACAAAATTTCATCTCAATACTTTGTAATATATCCTTTGTTGGCAATGACAGAGGTCAAACGTTTTCTGTAAGTCTTCACAAGGTTGCCACACACTGTTGTTGGTATGTTGGCCCATTCCTCCATGCAGATCTCCTCTAGAGCAGTGATGTTTTTGGCTTTTCGCTTGGCAACACGGACTTTCAACTCCCTCCAAAGGTTTTCTATAGGGTTGAGATCTGGAGACTGGCTAGGCCACTCCAGGACCTTGAAATGCTTCTTACGAAGCCACTCCTTCGTTGCCCTGGCGGTGTGCTTTGGATCATTGTCATGTTGAAAGACCCAGCCTCGTTTCATCTTCAATGCCCTTGCTGATGGAAGGAGGTTTGCACTCAAAATCTCACGATACATGGCCCCATTCATTCTTTCATGTACCCGGATCAGTCGTCCTGGCCCCTTTGCAGAGAAACAGCCCCAAAGCATGATGTTTCCACCACCATGCTTTACAGTAGGTATGGTGTTTGATGGATGCAACTCAGTATTCTTTTTCCTCCAAACACGACAAGTTGTGTTTCTACCAAACAGTTCCAGTTTGGTTTCATCAGACCATAGGACATTCTCCCAAAACTCCTCTGGATCATCCAAATGCTCTCTAGGCAAACTTCAGACGGGCCCGGACATGTACTGGCTTAAGCAGTGGGACACGTCTGGCACTGCAGGATCTGAGTCCATGGTGGCGTAGTGTGTTACTTATGGTAGGCCTTGTTACATTGGTCCCAGCTCTCTGCAGTACATTCACTAGGTCCCCCTGCGTGGTTCTGGGTTTTTTCTCACCGTTCTTGTGATCATTCTGACCCCACGGGGTGGGATTTTGCGTGGAGCCCCAGATCGAGGGAGATTATCAGTGGTCTTGTATGTCTTCCATTTTCTAATTATTGCTCCCACTGTTGATTTCTTCACTCCAAGCTGGTTGGCTATTGCAGATTCAGTCTTCCCAGCCTGGTGCAGGGCTACAATTTTGTTTCTGGTGTCCTTTGACAGCTCTTTGGTCTTCACCATAGTGGAGTTTTGAGTCAGACTGTTTGAGGGTGTGCAGAGGTGTCTTTTTTTACTGATAACAAGTTTAAACAGGTGCCATTACTACAGGTAATGAGTGGAGGAAAGAGGAGACTCTTAAAGAAGAAGTTACAGGTCTGTGAGAGCCTGAAATCTTGATTGTTTGTTTCTGACCAAATACTTATTTTCCACCATAATATGCAAATAAAATGTTAAAAAAACAGACAATGTGATTTTCTGGATTTTTTTTCTCAGTTTGTCTCCCATAGTTGAGGTCTACCTATGATGTAAATTACAGACGCCTCTCATCTTTTTAAGTGGTGGAACTTGCACTATTGCTGACTGACTAAATACTTTTTTGCCCCACTGTATTTAGCGTTAATTGCAAATTAATTGTGTTATTTTTAACTTTAGACATTTTAGATATAATTTCATCTTCATCTTGCTTAACTTCACAATAACAATAATTTAGACCAGGGGTGCCCAAACATTTACATGCCACTGTATACACCAGTCTGTGCCTACATTGTGTATACACCAGTCTGTGCCTCCTACATTAATACACCAGTCTTTTGCCTTCTATGTATATACACCAGTCTGTGTCTCCTACATATATACACTAGTCTGTGCCTCCTATTTGTATATGGCTGTCTGTGCCTCCTATGTGTATACATCAGTCTGTGCCTCCTATGTGTATATGCCAGTCTGTGTCTCCTATGTATATACACTAGTCTGTGCCTCCTATTTGTAAATGCCTGTCTGTGCATTCAATGTGTATGCAACAGTCTGTGCCTCCTCTTTGTATACACCAGTCTGTGCCTCATACGTGTATACATAAGTCTGTGCCTCCTACGTGGGCACACTGGTCTGTGCCTTCTACGCATATACACCAGTCTTTGCCTCCTATGTGTATATACACTAGTCTGTGTACACCAATCTACATACTGGGTGTGATCCTCAGTATCTGTATTGTTCTGTGTATATACACTGCTTATTACCGATTCTCCTGTCCTGTACACTGGTTTTATTCTCAGTACCTGTATTATATTGTGTATACACACTGCACAGTTCTCCTTCTCCTGTCCTGTATACTGGGTGTGATCCTAAGTATCTGTATTATTCTGATATTCTGTGTATATACACTGCACAGTAATCCTTTTCCTGTCCTATATACTGGGTGTAATTCTCAGTATCTGTATTATTCCATACATATACACTGCACAGTACCACTTCTTCTGTCCTGTTGTTGGAGAGACGGCATTTCACTTCAGGATTGTACGCATTGTATACTACAATATAGTCCAGGAATTAGTATTATCCTGTGCTATATACTGGGTGTGATACTCTGTATATATATTATTCTGTATATATACACTGCACATTACCTCTTCTCCTGTCCTGTTGTTGAATAGACGGAATTTTATTGGGGATTGCCAGTATTGTATACTATAATATAGTAATTGTACTAATATTATCCTGTCCTATATACTGGGTATGATCCTCAGTATCTGTATTATTATGTATTATGTATATATACAGTGCACAGTACCACTTTTCCTTTTATCATTTCTGGATAGGTGATAACTTTCTGGCTGCTGTGACCCAAATGACCCCGAGAACCAGAGCTTTGAGGAGCACCATGTAAATGGAGCTGTGGTTGATCATACGCGGTGCTGTGCCATTCATATGTCTCTTCAAATAACTCCTACATGAGAGTGGTGAGGGACATGACAAAGAGAAGCAAAATTCACTCGGGGCTGGTGGCTATTTTGGTATCTGGGCTGGTGGGGTTTGTGCACCAAAGCTGTTTTTTTTGTTCCAGTTCTGCCCTGAAAGTCATTATATAATCAGAACTATCTCTGGGCACAAGGCGAATGAGCTATATTTTCATATTCAGAACTGCACAAATCTAAGAAATGCTATGAAAGATGACATTTTACACTCAGCAGGCAAAATCTTCTTAACTTGAAGCTCAGCACTACACATTAAACCAATAATATATTTTCTTTTTAAATCCAAGTGAAGCCATATAACAGGTTTCCATTTTTAGCTTGCAAAACAGATAGTCAAATGAGAACCAGCAGGGATGTGGTAAATAGAGCAATATGAAATATGTTCTAGCTAACTATTCCGTGGTTCCAGCATGATTTCCAAGTGGAGCTTTCCAAACACTTGCAGCCGCAACTAAGGACAGCATGATCATTTAGAATGGGAACTGTGTGTGCTGGTAATTTATTCTACATATATGCGATATGTATTCATTACTGAAAAATGTTAGCAATACTATTTGGAAGTTGTATACAATGCAAAAGTATAGGCATTTTCCAATGTTTCTTGTTTATTCTGTAGAAACTTCAAGTAGTTTTATATATTTTTTGTACTCTTTGCATTATTTTTATCAAAGAAAAATCAGTTTTGTAAGGATGTTTCTTGTCTCCATAATAAAATATACTACCCCGCTGTTGGACAAATTATATCAGTTTATGCTAAGTCATTATACAGATAGCTTCTACCTAACCCCTTCCTAACCTACTAACTACTGGAACAGCATGTCCATCTTGAACTGTCCTCCCACATCTCCTCCTGCTCCCTCTTTGACCAGTTACAATCTGGCTTCCGAACACATCACTAAACTGAAACTGCCCTAACTAAAGTGACCAATGACCTACTAACCGCCAAGAGCAAGCGACACTACTCTGTCCTCCTCCTCCTGGACCTGTCTTCTGCCTTCGACACTGTGGACCACTCCCTCCTGTTACAGATTCTCTCATCTCTTGGCATCACAGACTTGGCCCTCTCCTGGATCTCATCATATCTAACAGACCGGACATTCAGTGTTTCCCTCTCCCACACCACCTCCTCATTTCGCCCTCTGTCTGTCGGTGTTCCCCAAGGCTCAGTTCTAGGACCCTACTCTTCTCCATCTACACCTTCGGCCTGGGAGAGCTCATAGAATCCCATGGTTTACAATATCATCTCTACGCTGATGACACGCAGATCTACCTATCTGGACCCAACCTCACTTCCTTACTGACCAAAATCCCACAATGTCTGTCTGCTATTTCATCCTTCTTTTCTGCTTGTTTTCTAAAACTGAACATGGACAAAACAGAATTCATCATCTTTCCCCCACCTCACTCTACCCCTCCACCTGACCTATCCATCAATGTCAATGGCTGCTCACTTTCCCCGGTCCCGCACGCTCGGTGCCTCGGGGTGATCCTTGACTCTACCCTCTCTTTCAAGCTACATATCCAAGCCCTTGCCAAATCCAACTCAAAAACATTTCCCGGACCCGTGCATTCCTTGACCATGAAACCACAAAAACACTAGTACATGCCCTTATCATCTCCCGCCTCGACTACTGCAACCTCCTAATCTCCCCGCTAGCATTCTGGCACCATTCCAATCCATCCTAAACTCTGCTTCCCAACTAATCCACCTGTCTCCCTGTTACTCCCCAGCCTCTCCTCTCTTCCAGGCCCTTCATTGGCTTCCTATTGCCCAGAGGCTACAGTTCAAAACACTAACAATGACATACAAAGCCATTCACAATCTGACTCCTCCATACATCTGTGACATGGTCTCCCGTTACCTACCTACACACAACCTTCGATCATCTCATGATCTTCTTCTCTACTCTCCTCTCATCTCTTCCTCCCACAACCGCATCCAAGACTTCTCCCATGCTTCCCCTATACTCTGGAACTCTCTACCCCAACACATCAGGCTCTCACCTACCACGGAAACCTTCAAAAGGAACCTGAAGACCCACCTCTTCCGACAAGCCTACAACCTGCAGTGATCCCCAGTGTACTGAACTGCTACATGACCAGCTCTACCCTCACCTAGTGTATCCTCACCCATCCCCTGTAGACTGTGAGCCCTCGCAGGCAAGGTCCTCTTTCCTCCTGTACTTGTGTGTGCCTTGTTTTACTCATGTTTATTGTACTTGTCTATATTTGCCCTGTTCACATGTAAAGCGCCATGGAATAAATGGCGCTATAAAAATGAACAATAATAATAATAATAACCTTGGGTGCATCTAATACATCATGGTTGGTAAGTACAGGGTGGGCCATTTATATGGATACACCTAAATAAAATGTGAATGGTTGGTGATATCAACTTTCTGTTTGTGGCACATTAGTATATGAGAAGGGAAAACTTTTCAAGATGGGTGGTGACCATGATGGCCATTTTGAAGTCAGCAATTTTGGAATAAACATTATTTTTTGCAAAGAGGGTCATGTGACACATCAAACTTATTGAGAATTTCACAAGAAAAACAATGGTGTGCTTGGTTTTAACGTAACTTTATTCTTTCATGCGTTATTTACAAGTTTATGACCACTTATAAAATGTGTTCAAAGTGCTGCCCATTGTGTCGAATTGTCAATGCAACCCTCTTCTCCCACTCTTGACACACTGATAGCAACACCGCAGAAGAAATGCTAGCACAGGCTTCCAGTATCCATTGTTTCAGATGATGCACATCTTGTATCTTCACAGCATAGACAATTGCCTTCTGGTTGATGATTTTTTTGTTTAATTTGTTTTTTATCCTAGATAATTTTTTTATTACATATTTGTTTGTTGCTAATGTTATGGCTGAACAACAAGAGTTATGACTAGGATAAGCAGGAGAAGGCCATAACAACATAGCAAAGGATTTCAAGTTGCCTTTTACTTAGTTCGAAAAGTAATTAAGAAATATCAGCTAACCGCAACAGTGGAGATCAAAATAAGGTCTGGAATACCAAGCAAAATTTCAGTAAGAACTGCCCATAGGATTACTAGAGAGGCAAATCATATTCCCTGCTTAACTGCAAAACGCCTTTGGAAAGATTTTGCAGACTCTTGAGTTCTGGTACATTGTATTGTTCTACTGTTCAGAGACACCTGCACAAATATTGATTTCATTGAAGAGTAATCAGAAGAAAACCTCTTCTGCATCCTCATCATAAAACTGAGCATCAGAAATATGCAAAAGAACATGTAAACAAGCCTGATGCATTTTGGAAACAAGTCCTGTGGATCAATGAGATTAGAATAGAATTCTTTGGCCACAATAATCAAAAATACATGTGGAAAAAAAAGGGCAAATTATTTTAGGAAAAGAACATTTAGCTAAACATTAAGCATGGGGGTGGATCAATAATATTTTGAGGTTGTGTTGCAGCCAATGGCACAGGGAAGATTTCACGGGTAGAGGGAAGAATGGATTCAATGAAATTTCAACACATTCTTGATGCAAACATAGCACCATCTGTAAAAAAGCTTAGGATGAAAAGAGAATGGCTTCTACAAATGGATAATGATAATAAACACAGGTCAAAGTCCACAATAGACTACCTCAAAAGGCACAAGCTGAAGGTTTTACAATGACCCTCATGGTCCCCTGTTATGTCAGACTGTAAAAGGAGTTAGTGGACAATATTCTGTGCCGCCGACATAATGGATATTTGTCTCCATTCTGTTGGCAGCGCAGAATATTGTCCACTAACTCCTTTTACAGTCTGATGTCTGATGGTCACATGCTGACCTGTGGATCTGCTGTGGCTGATTTTCTATATTATATGTGTCTTTAGCAGCTTGAACAGGTGAGTTTAATCTGAGCTAAACTAACTGTATTTCTCCGATAAGACCTTATTTGCGCTAAACTAACTGTATTTCTCCGATAAGACCTTATTTGCGCTGATTTCTCCTACAGTTTCTTGTTATGAACATCATCAAATATCTGTGGCTAGACCTAAAAATAGCAGTGCATACAAGATGACCCAGGAATCTCACAGAACTGGAAGAATTTTCCAAGGAAGAATGGATGAAAATCCCTCAAACAAGAATTGAATGACTCTAGGCTGCCTAAGAAAAGCAGTTACAAGCTGGAATACTTGCAAAAAGGGGTGCTGCTAGGTACTAACCATGTAGTGTGCCCATACTTTTGCATTAGCCCGTTTTCCTTTTTGTTATATTTAAAATGCAAAATATGAAAAAATATATTTTTTTTTGCCTAAAATACAAAAAAAAATGATATCTTTAACTTTAGGTTTTATAGTCAACTTACTTAACTGCTTACAATAACAATAATTTTGACTAGGGGTGCCCAAACTTTTACGTGCCACTGTATTTACTAGACAAATATTAGGTTATTTAATGCCTGTGCTGCTATATTTTTGCAAAAAATGAATATTTTAGCTTTATCCGCCGTTTATTACCATACAGAATATTTTATGTTAAAGACGGACAATAACATAATAAAATTAGGAGGATGAAGGTAATTTTCTATTTCCATCATCCATGCATCGTGTCTGCTCATAATTAGTAACACTATAAACAGCAGGAGCTAGCAATTGCTCTGCTGCATTTATTTTCCTACGCTTCATTAGCTATGCAGCGCTGTGGCTCAGACAAACTAGTGCAACTGGCATGAAGGAAATCATACACAGCGTAATGGACTGGCACACATCCAAACTGCTAATCTACCATGTGATTGATAGGACTTCAGCCTCCTATTTGGATGATATTTTAACATCTTTTCAATACCCCTAGAGTTATTATGATTCAGCCCAGATTGTTCAGATATGATGATTTATACAATAAATCAGGTTACACATGATATGTTTGTCAGGTTGAAAGACAATCTCAATATCAAAGCTATGTAAGTGTGAGTTTATGATCTTAAACCTATGTGTCACTCGTGCTGTTTGACGTAAAAAAAAAAACAAGAAAATGTCATATCGGCACAGACGCGTAGTCAGATATAATAAAGGTATGAACGTGTCGGGCACAGTTGGATACGGTTACATGTAGTAAGAACCAGCAGGCAAGCTCAAGAGAATATTTTAACATTCAATATTAGGGCACAGTCAATTTTTTTTTCTCAGATCGACTGCATGTAACTAATTAACAAACAGTATTAAGAAAAAATGTAAACCAACTGCCAGATATCTACGGTATATATTTCCCTTATTTTACGTTTTTTTGTTACGGGGACCAGTCACCAGAAATAACGCTATTAACAAGTGGATATGCGATTAATCTGCAGGTTAATAGCGCTATGATGCTGCCGAATGCAGCGGGGAGAAAATGAACTTTACTCTTCCCACCAGCATTTGGTTTTCAGTCATGGGGGCGGGGGCACCGCTAGTTCAGTCACCACTCTGAGTATTTAGAGTGGTGGCTCTAACCACACCCTGACCCTGACTGACACTCCCTCTGCACTGGGGCTCAGCTGTCAGTCAGGGCCAGGGGAGCGGTTACAGCAGCTGTCGCTCTGTATTCCAAGAGCAGTGATTGAACCAGTGGCTCTCCCGTCTCCATGGCTGAAAACCGAATGCTGGTGGGGAGAATAAAGTTAATTTTGTCTCTCCTGCACTCGGCTGCATGCAGGTGCAAGACAGCATAATAACGTTATTAACCTGCAGATTAACGGCATGCCTTCAGGTTAATAGCGTTATTTCTGGTGACTGTTTCCCTTTAAATGAAATCTGCAGGCAGATTGTTGCTTTGTAATTTGAGAGCAGCATGATGTAGGATCTGAGAGCTTGATTCCAGTGATGTGTCATTTACTAGTTTGTGTGTAGAAGGTTATCACTACAGGACAAACTGTCTTGCGTCGCCTAACCCACCACTCTGGGTAACCCACCCATACCACTGATCACCATATTTCTGCCTATGCTCAGTGTACACAGAAGGCTGCCAATCAGTGGTGTGAGCGAGGTTACATACAGCTCACAGATAAATCTGCAGCAGAGAAATCAGTCATTTTATCAAAATGACAGCAAGAAACCAAGCAAGTGACAAATGTCTGGAATCAAGTTCTCTTTTCATTCATTATGTTGCTCGTAGATTACAAAGCAGCACAAAAACCAGTAGACAAATTCCTTTTAACATTATTTCTAGTGATGAGCGAGTATACTCGTTACTCGAGACTTCCCTAACATGCTCGGGAGGTCTCTGAGTATTTCAGAATGCTCGGAGATTTCATTTATGTCCATGCAGCTGCATGATTTGCGGCTGCTAGACAGCTTGAATACATGTGGGGATTGCTTGTTTGTTGGGGAATCCCCACATGTATTCAGGCTGTCTAGCAGCCGCAAATCATGCAGCTGCATTGACATAAATGAAATCTCCGAGCACGCCAAAATACTCGGAGACCACGGAGCATGCTCGGGAAATCTCGAGTAATGAGTATACTCGCTCATCACTAATTATTTCCATAATTTCCTTTGGAAGGTGTGTAATAAGAAAACCAGGTAAAAAAACTTACATAACTTTTGAAACAACTGAAGTGATATGGTCGGGAAGACTCTTGTACTATAATTTAAAGATCGTGGGTTGCATTTATTAAAACATGTTTCCAATAGCAGTTTAGGAGCACTAAAATATAAGAAAGCTGAATGGTTGTGAAATTAAAGTCTACTATAAGCCAAGAAGAAAGGAACAGTAAAGAACATTACTTCTACAACTTTCTTTTGCTCAGCTACTTAGTAGCATCTACTGTTTTATTTTTTAATATTCAATTAATTATTTCATGAAAGTCAAAACAATTCATGTTCTAGTTAAAGAGGATTTGCAAGGTTCCCTTATGTGTCATTTTTGGTAAATATTTGTACTCCATAAAATTACAACATACAGTTATGTGAGAATTTGTGCCACAATTAATAAGTTTTTCTGTTCTTCCAATTATAAAGTTCTGAATACATTTACATTTGTTTTTAATCTGTTGTGGGGAGGTGATATCTAGTGATGAGCAAGTATGCTCGTTGTTCGGGTTTTCCCGAGCATACTCGGGTGGTCTCCGAGTATTTGTGACTGCTCGGAGATTTAGTTTTTGTTAACACAGCTGCATAATTTACAGCTGAAAAAAAAAACCTACAGAGCAACAAAGAAGTGCTGAGCCCAAAGTAAAAATTACTAATGTTTATTGATAATGAACAAAGATTAAAAGACTAAGTATACATAACAGAGATGAAAGACATGAGTAGCCGCCAGTGTGAAACCAAACAGGGGAATAATTTACAGACTATACTGCAGCAATAATCAAAACAAAATATGTAGTGTCCAAATATATAAATATCAATAAATATAATCAAGAGAAAAATTATTATTATAATATGGACATAAACATGATTAAATGATAAAGTGCTGTGCAAAAAATATATTATGATAATATTCCCCCTATTGAAGAAGCTATACGCAAAACGCGCGTCGGGGTTCCGGGCTGCCATGTGTGATCGTCCATCCAGGTGTGTGTGTGCACTTGCACCTTATATTTACTTATTATGCCTATCATTTAGTGTTAGGTCTTACAGTTTGACCCCTTATGCACAGCACTTGCACCTTATCTATCCATCCATGGATTTGTATTTTGGTTTAACATTCAATGGTTAATTTGTGTAACACTAGTATCTTGTACAGTTTTTTTTATAAGATTAATTTTTCATGGTGCATAATTGTATATATATATATATATGGTTATAAAAATTCTTTTTGGCATAATTTTTGGACTATAATTTTTATATGTGTATATATATTTTTTATTATGAAAAATAATTTTTTTGCACAGCATGTTATCATTTAATCATGTTTATATTAATATTAATTTTTCACTTGATTATATTTATTGATATTTATATTTTTGGACACTACATATTTTGTTTTGATTAATTGCTGCAGTATAGTCTGTAAATTATTCACCTGTTTGGTTTCACACCAGCGGCTACTCATGTCTTTCATCTCTATTATGTATACTTAGTCTTTTAATCTTTGTTCATTATCAATAAACATTAGTAATTTTTACTTTGGGCTCAGCACTTCTTTGTTGCTTTGTAGGTTTTTTTTTTAATTATTTTGAAGTTTTGCCCCTATATATTTATATAGCCTCCCCTTCGTTTTCTAGGAATTATTATAATTTACAGCTGCTAGCCAGCCTGAGTTCATGTGGGGGTTGCCTTGCAACATGTAATCAAGCTGTCTAGCAGGCATAAATCATGCAGCAGTGTCAACAAAAACTAAATCTCTAAGCAGTTACAAATACCCGGAGACCATCCACGTGGGCTCGGGAAAAGCCAAGCAACGAGTTTACTCGCTCATCACTAGTGATATCTTTACATAGCCTAACACTGACCAATTAGTGTAGACTGGCTAAATAGGGACACATCTCTCTAATAAAAGGAGTGGTAATACCCAATTGTCATTTTATTAATTATTTTCTTAAATGAATAAAATTGGAAGAGCACAGTGTTATGCCCCAGAATGGCCATTAAAAGGAGAGTCAAAGTATTAAATCTAGGCATCATGTCAAGAGTGGTGATAAGTTTCAAATATTACTCAAGAGTATTACACAGGCATTAATTGCCTAGGGAATCCACAAAAGTTTGAAAATTGAAAAAAGTGCATTATTGAAAGATTATTTTCACTTGAGTTATTGTTTGAAAATCAGATTTAGTTTAGTAACATATTTTCCATATATTATATGATTTATACAATCTGCTAAAGCAGTGTTTCCCAAACTGTGACACTGGCCCCATCAGTGCTACACCAATTAGGTGCTGATAAGGCACAGATTGGGAGGCAATTTTCAAAGAAGTGACCAAATGCTGCATAATTATTTTATAGCTATAGCAATCTCTAGTTTTATCAAAAGTTTGACTCATTCTGGATTTATTGTAATGTTAGAGAGGGTTCAGGAAACAAAAAATAAAATTTGATTGTTGACTTCTACCACAAATAGTGAGGCTCATTTTGTTTTGTCTGATGAGGCTAGGGCACTATCTTGGTCTATCCAATGCAGCCTAGTCATTATCATGGTCTGTCTGTTAGGGCACCGGTAAGGATAAAAGTTTTGAAAGTTCTATATTAAAGTACTAAACCTTAAAGTAAAAAAATTACACATTTTCTTTATATGACATAGCCAGTATTTTGAATGTGTGTATTGAAGCATTCAAGTGTAAATTCTCAATATTGTCTACTAGTACTGATCCTAACATTGAATATACCAGATCTTTAATTTCTATAATAAAAAATAGACAGATATACTAAGTACTGATTACCATGACCAGCAAATTATACACTGTTCAAAAAAATAAAGTCAACACTAAAGTCCCACATCCTAGATATCACTGAATGAAATATTCCATCTGCAAATTTTTATTCATTACACAGTGGAATGTGTTGAGAATAATAAAACATAAGATTGATCAATGTAAATCATACTTAATTGCCCATGGAGATATGAATTTTTAATGATATGCAAAATCAAAGTGGAAAATCAAATAACAGGCTGATCCAACTTCAGTGTAAATGCCTAAAGACAGTAGTGTGTGTATCCTTCCTTCCACATGCTTGTATGACCTTCTTACAATGCCTTGGCATGGTCCTGATGAGGCGACAGATGCTCATCTTAATGATCTACCTTTAAACCTGGATTAAAGCAACAGTCAACACCTGGAAAGTCTGTGGTGCAATGTGGCATTGGTGGATGGAATGAGACATGATGTCCCAAATGTGCTTGATTGGATTCAGGTCTGGGAAATGGGCAGGAAAGTCCATAGAATCAATGCATTCATCGTGCAGGAAGTGCGGACTCACTTCAGCCACATGAGGTCTAGCATTTTCATACATCAGAAGGAACCCAGGGCCCAGTGATCCTGCATATGGTCTCACAATGGGTCTGAGGATCTCATCCCGGGACCTAATGGCAGTCAGGGTACCTCAGGCTAGCACATGGAGGACTCTGTGGCCCTCCAAAGAAATGCCTCCTCACACCATCACTGACCGAGTGCAAAATTGGTCATGCTGGATGATGCTGCAGGCAGCAGAACATTCTCCATGGTGTCTCCAGTCTCTGTCACGCCTGTCACATGTGCTTAGTGAGAACCTGCTCTCATCCCTCTCCTGGTGTACTGGCCTGTCTCTTGATAGCTCTTCTATGCTCTGGACACTGTGTTGAAAGACACAGCTTCCCTTCTTGCCACAGCTCACATTAATGTGTGGATGAGCTGCACTACCTGAGCAACTTCTGTGGGTTGTATACTGTACCTCTAGGAGTTAGAGCAATGACAAAATGCAAAAGTGTCCATAACAACAGCCAAAAGGATGAGAACAGAGAAATGTGGTCTGTGGTCACCACCTGCAGAATCAATCCTTTATAGGGATTGTATTGCTAATTGCCTAGCATTTCTACCTGTTGTCTGTTCTATTCGCACAACAACAGGAAAAATGTATTCACGATCAGCGTTGCTTCAGAACTGGACAGGTTGATTAGACAGAAGTGTGATTTACTTAGAGTTACATTGTGTGTTTGAGTGTCCCCTATATTTTTTTAAACATTGCATTTATTCTCCTTCTTTCCAAAATCTCCAAAATATATTGGAAGACAAGAAATTAATAAAAAATAACCAAGGATGACACAAGATAAGCCTTGGAAAACCGTTATGAAATGCACATATTTCAGTTGATTAAATATTGTTGTGTAGTTAATGATAAATAAAGTTAAAAATTATCTACTAAAAAAGGATATGTTTTATTATATGCCAAAACCAATAAAACCAATGAAATAAAAGAATGCAAATAGTTATCTAACAGTCATGCCATTTAAAATTAGCATTACAGGTATGCCATTTTCGTTAAATTTGAAGGATTATTAAAGCAAAGTCTCTTTTAAATCGGACAAGACCTTAGGTTAATTGGCAGGTGTGTAGGAAGTGTTGAGGAAGATAATGGTAACATTAATTGACCTTTACATTTTCAAAGAAATACAGAGTGATACAACACATCTCAGACAGCTAACAAGACTTTAATCTATCTCAGACAATTTATGAAGAGTTCTTTTTCCATAAGCAGGAACATTGTATATTCAAATTGTTTAATCACAGTAGAGCATGTTCATAAAGAGCAAATGTTTGAGATGCATCATGTTATCTTGTGGCAGCTAATACATTTCACAGAGCATCAACTTGCCAATTAACAGCTGTACAAAAGGTTACTGTTATTTTAGAGGCTGTAAATGTTAGACTCAAGGACTTAATTTCCCACTATATGTCATAATGTTGTCTAATAACACTCTAAATGTAAAATAATAAAAAAAATTATCCTTTCAATTTTTTTATTAATATTTTTGACAATGAAACAATAACTTTGTTGACTTTGCTGGATAAATCATAACTTCAGAAATAGATATGGGAGAATTGATACTCAGGACTCTGATACTTTGGCCAGGCTATTACTTTATGACTGGTGGACTGGATCACTTGCAAATATCCTTATCTACCAGCTTTCCTGGCTCCTCCTCTCCTCTTCTGATTAGCCAGGCTAAAGTGATGTCATCAACAGGCTGGAGTGATGTCATCCAAACTCCAAGTCTAATAAATGGAGGAGAGTCAAAACCTACACAAGACCATTCCATAAATACATAAAAAATCTAAAAAAAAGGGAAGCAAAGAAGCAAAAGTCCAATATGCAGATGTATACAAAATAAAGTGCTGGTGCATTCGAAATACTAGTGTAGGGTAATGGTGTATGCCTCTGCACAAATGGTTGTTAACCATAATGTTGCTAATTCATATGTGACATACCCCCAGGAAAAAAGCCATATGGGAAACATATGTCAATGTACATTGAGGTCCTTTGTCCTGTGCACTAATCCCACTAAGGTAGTACCTTGCATGTTCTGTGATGATGTCTTATGATTGCTTTTTTGATTCTTTGTGGCATGCTTATATGATATAGCAAACTTACAGTTAACAACCTTTTGTATAGAGGCATACACCTTTACTATACACTAGTAGGCATCACGGTGGCTCAGTGGATAACACTGCAGCTTTGCAGCGCTAGAGTCCTGGGTTCTCCCTGTGTTTGTGTGGGTTTCCTCTGGGTACTCCGGTTTCCTCTCACATTCCAAAGACATACTGATAGGGAATTTAGATTGTGAGCCCAATCGGGGACAGTGATGATAATGTGTGCAAACTGTAAAGCGCTGCGGAATATGTTAGCGCTATATAAAAATAAAGATTATTATTTCTATGCTTTGTTACCCCAGATACACCATTACTTTATTTTATATACATCTGCATATTGCATGTTTGCAAATTATATAATTTACCTATTTTGCTTGCTCCAATATATTTTACTGCACTAGCACTTTCATATTCTCCTCCATTTATTCAGCTTTCCTATTAATGTAGTTAAATGTTTCATAATTATGATTGACCACTAGAGGTCAATGGTGATTGCCATTACACAGGCATTTCTGCACATTTTTCATCCTTTTTTATTATTATATATTAATATACTTTTTCAATAAAGATTGTTACATTTTATTATTTGGACGTATTTGCTTCCCTTTTTATTGATTTTTAAATGGAGGAGGGGTAAGGAGTTTGATTCTCCGCTTGCTGTTATTTGTCTTAAGATCTCCAGGCACTGACTTGACCTAATGTGGTCATATAGAGAAGACCATCTGCTGCACCAGGACAGCTGAGGGAAAGGACTAGAAAAGGTGATTATAAACTTTTATTACTTTTATCCTTTCCCTCACCCTCAGAAGAATCTAGCAAAATGACTGTCAATTGCCCTCCCATTTTTCTGGATTTCTTTACATCACATCCCAAAAATTTCAAATCTGCCTAAATCTGAAATAGATGGGAAATGTATAACTAACTCAATTTATTACAAATTCATTTTATCATCTCTAGTTTGTGTCCATACTGATCTAGGTAAAAAAAATGGTTAATGCTTTGTACCTGGAGCACAGAGGGTTACTAACCGAAGCTTGGTCTCGCAATATTCCACATTGTTCACATTTTCTTTCTCTCACACAGATTTCTTACCATGCCCCCAGGTCTCTCACAAGCAATATTTCCATTGGTGTGCCACAGAGACTTCTCGCCATGGTTTCCTCAGTCATATAGACTGTTACACATCCTTCTTCCTTATTCAAAACTGCTCATGGTGTCTATTTTTCAATTAAAATGTTCACAATGGCTACCTTCTAATGTCTTGACAGTCAGGAAAACTGTTTTGCTTCATGTTTACATCCTGTACTGATCATAGGGTACAGGAATAAAGGACTGTGAAACTACCAAACAACTACACTGTTCCCTATGATTGACTGAGTACTTCATGTACATCAAGCACATTAACTAAGTTCATGCATACCACAGCATTTGTTGTTGGGGAAAGAAAGACAAGAGACCTGAGAAGTGCCCTATAAATGGAAATATTCTTCAACTTTGCAAACACATCAATTTTGTCTGTTACTTTAGTATGGTCACACTATATTTCCTATGAGTTTTCGACATTTAATGTGCCTTATTTGACAAGGGTATTATTACATGGCTCTGTCAGTATTTGTTATGAATTCCGCTCTTGGGCTCCCTCCGGTGGTTGTAAGTGGCACTTTTGTGAGTTCTGCTCTTGGGGTCCCTCTTGTGGTTTCTAATGGTATGGCTGCTCCTTGGAGTTAGCTGTCATCAGCTGCATCCACTTATCGTCTCTTCTGCTCGGCTATTTAGGTCTGGCTCTTTCTTCAGCCAGTGCCACTTGTAAATGTTCCTGGTTGGATTCACATCTCTTTGGAGTTCCCTGTTATCCTGACCAGTTCAGCTAAGCTAAGTTTTTGCTTGCTCTTTTCTGTCCATAGATTGTGGACGTATCCATTCTGTGCTTTCTATGTTTGTCCAGCTTATCAGTGTGAATTAATTCTGTCTTGCTGGAAGCTCTGGGAGGCAGATTTGCCCTCCACACTGTCATGATCCATTCCGGAGTTTAGTCCTGTCTGCTTTTTCTCTGGGTGGATCATGTCAAGGGTTAACTTTGATCTGCCTCCTTCTGGGCTCGGGTTTGCTATTTAGCTCCCAGGTATCCTGAGGGTGGTGTCAGTTATTGTTCTGCCTTTGGTGTGTTAACCTGACCCTGCTGGTAGCTCTTGATTTGCCCTGCTGTGTACCCTGACTTGTCCTGTGTCTGTTAACTCCCTCTGTCTGCCCTTTTTTCCCAGTGTTTCTCTGTCTGTTTATCTGCTTGATTCTCCGGTCCTGATCCCCTGGCTTGGCTTATCACGTTGTTGCTGTTTGTCCCTTTTGTACCGTATATTGCCCGTTCTGGTTTATTGATCTCTGGCTATGTTCTGACTATCCATCTGTCTTATCCTATAATACTGTCGTGCTATCTCGTGTTTTTTGACTTGGCTTGCCTGACCACTCTCTCGCCACTTGGTGGCGTCTGTTCTGCTGTCCTGTGTGTGCAGTCTTACTTTCCTCTCAAGCTTCCCCCGGTGGAGGTTGCGCTGTACTGCACTGCAGCTGCATGACATTATAACTGACCTGCACATTTAAAGGGAATTCTGCATTTTTTTTTCTCTGCTCTGTTTTCTATGGATCCGCTCCATACCTTGGCGGATCAAATGGATAGCTTGACTGTTATGATACAAGACCTGTTTGTGGAACAGAGGGCCTTGTCCTCTTCTCATAACCACCTGCAAAGGGAGCTTTCAGACACAGTTAAATCATTGCAGACTGACTTTAAACTATCTGACACTGTTGATGTCTCTTTGCACTCTCCTGAACCTACAGTCAAGCTCCCAGACACCTTCTCTGGGGAGAGGGAGAGATTTTTTACTTTTAAGGAGAGTTGCAAGCTTTTTTTTTCTCTTAGACCAAGATCTTGTGGAAATGAGAGTCAGCGAGTGGGGATAATTATTTCCTTACTGCGGGAGGGACCTCAGTCATGGGCTTTCTCTTTACCTGCTTCTGCCCCTGAACGTGTGTCTGTGGACAAATTCTTTGAGGCTTTGGGACTGATTTATGACGAACCAGACCGGGTCAGGGTAGCAGAGGACATGATCATGAGTCTCTCCCAGAATGAACTCACTGCTGAACAGTATTGTTCTGAGTTTAGGCGGTGGTCCGTTGAGGTGTCTTGGGGTGACTCTGCTCTGAAGCGCCTGTTTGAGAGAGGACTTTCAGATCATCTCAAGGACGCTCGGCCCTTCATACGCCACCCAGTTCCCTGGTAGAGGCCATGACTCAGGCCATTCGTATGGACCGGAGGTTACGGGAGAGAAGAATTATCCAGCGTGAGATTCCTGTTTTGCCTGTCAAGTCTGAGGTGATGTCATTCAAGAAGACTATGGAAGTTGGTGCCATCAATTTCAAGGAGAAGGAGAGGAAACAGCGACGTGATGGAAAACTATGTTTTTACTGTGGAGATCCAGGACATTGGAAGAAGGACTGCTCCTCTTGTCCATCGAGTAACAAGCTGCCGAGTCTGGGTGATGGTCTAGGAGGTCATCCAGACTCACAGGTACCATTTTCGTCATTTCAAAAAGTTTTGTTAGAGGTGGAACTGTGTTATGGAGGTGTTTTTGCATCCACTTCAGCGTTTGTGGACTGTGGATCTTCCATGAACTTCATTGACTATAGTCTGGTGTCCAAGTTAAAGTTAGGGACAGTTAGGCTAGAGACTCCGATCCATATCGTTGCCATTGATAAGACACCGTTGGCTCAAAATGTCCTTAAATTTGTCTCCTCAAGGTGGGTTCTTTGCACCAGGAACGAATTTCATGTTATGTTATAAATAATCTTCCTGCTGGACTGGTGCTGGGGTTCCCATGGCTGCAGAGACATAATCCTGTTATAGACTGGGGATCTCGTGATATTGTTAAATGGGGTCCTAATTGTTCCAATGGTTGTCTTTCTACTGTGTTTGTGTCCACCATTAGTCTGGAGGGTATTCCGGAGTACCTAAAGGACTTTGGTGATGTGTTCTCCGAAAAAGAGGCTGAGGTCTTACCACCCCATCGTCCTTATGATTGTTCCATCAACCTTATTCCGGTTTCTAAATTGCCCAAAGCCCGTTTGTACAATCTTTCTGGCCCGGAACATACTGCTATGAAAAACTATATCTCTGATAGTCTACGCAAAGGTCACATCCGTCCCTCTGTCTCACCTGTGGCCGCAGGTTTTTTTTTGTCAAGAAAAAAGATGGTGGTTTACGCCCATGCCTCGATTTCCGGGAACTAAATAAAATTACGGTGAAAAATACCTACCCTCTCCCACTCATTCCTGACCTCTATAACCAATTGTCTGGGGCTAAGTGGTTTTCCAAACTCGATCTTAGGGGAGCATATAATCTTATCCGCATTCAGGAAGGGGATGAGTGGAAAACGGCATTTCTCACCTCCGAGGGCCTGTTTGAAAATTTGGTCATGCCCTTTGGTCTCACAAACGCGCCCGCGGTGTTTCAGAACTTCATGAATGATGTGTTTTCTGACTTTATCGGGCGCTTTATGGTTGTATACCTGGATGATATCCTTGTTTTCTCGCCTGACAAAGAATCTCACATTGGTCATTTACGTGCTGTTCTTCACCGGTTACGGGGAAATTCTTTGTTTGCTAAACCAGAGAAATGTTTGTTTTGTGTCCAGGAGCTTTCTTTTCTGGGGATCATCCTTTCTGCGAATGGGTTTCGGATGGATCCCGGAAAGGTACAGGCCATTGTTGATTGGGTGCAACCCAGAGACCTCAAGGGGTTGCAACGTTTTCTGGGTTTTGCCAATTATTACCGAAAATTCATCAAAGGGTTTTCTCAGGTAGTCAAGCCACTCACGGATCTTACTTGCAAAGGGGCTGATCTCAAAGTTTGGTCATCCTGGGCAGTTGAAGCATTTATTACATTAAAAAAATGTTTTATGTCTGCTCCTGTGTTGGTTCAGCCCGATCCATCTAAACCATTCATTGTAGAGGTGGACGCATCAGAGGTGGGAGTGGGAGCGGTGTTGTCTCAGGGACCCGTTACTTTGACCAACTTGAGACCATGTGCCTTTTTCTCCCGTAAGTTTTCTTCTGCTGAGAGGAACTATGATGTTGGGAACCGGGAGTTATTGGCCATAAAATTGGCTTTTGAAGAATGGAGGCATTTTTTGGAGGGGGCGGTTCATCGGATCACGGTGATTACTGACCACAAGAATTTGTCTTATATTGAAACCGCCAAACGGTTAACTCCTAGACAGGCTAGGTGGTCGCTGTTTTTCTCTCGTTTTCATTTTTCAATCACTTTTCGGCCTGGTTCCAAGAATGTCAAGGCTGATGCCTTATCTCGCAGTTTTGATCCGATATCACCCCCCGAACCTCCTTCCTCCATTCTTCAGCATGGGGTGGTTGTTGCGGGGGTATCCTCTGAATTGGAGCAGGAGATTCGAAAGGCTCAGTCTCTTGCTCCTCCCTCTTTGCCTGACAATAAGCTTTTTGTCCCAGTTCAGTACCTATTGAGGATTCTCCAGGAGTTCCACGATTCTGCTCTTAGTGGTCACCCGGGGATCGCTGCCACCCGGAAAGCTATTGCTAGGCTGTTTTGGTGGCCCTCCATGAATTCTGATATTATTGAGTTTGTGTCTGCTTGTGATACCTGTGCCCGTGCTAAGAGCTCCCATAACCGGCCGGCCGGGGAATTGGTGCCATTGCCAATTCCAGATAGACCTTGGACTCATTTGTCCATGGATTTTATCACTGATCTCCCTCCTTCCAATGGCAAAACTGTAATCTGGGTAGTGGTTGACAGATTCAGTAAGCAAGCTCATTTTGTACCTCTGGCAGGATTGCCTAATGCTGAGACACTATCTAGATTATTTGTTGAGCACGTTGTACGGCTGCATGGTGTGCCTTTGAGTGTGGTTTCTGATAGAGGAGTACAATTTGTGTCCAAATTTTGGAGGGCATTTTGTAAAAGATTGGGTATTTGTTTGACCTTCTCCTCTGCTTACCATCCTGAGACCAACGGGCAGACGGAGAGGACCAATCAGTCACTTGAACAGATTTTGAGGTGTCTTGCTACATCTCAGCAGGATGATTGGTGTAATTCATTGCCCGTGGCTGAATTTGCATTTAATAATCGGATTAACCAGTCTACGGGCACCTCTCCATTCTTCTGTAACTACGGTTTTCATCCCCATTTTGGTGAATTTTCTAGGCTGGATTCAGGATGTCCAGGGGCTGATACAGCAGTGCAACGGTTGGGGGAGGTGTGGAGGGAGGTCCAGAAGAACATTGGGAAGGCTCAGGGCAAACATAAACTTTTTGCTGATAAGCGACGGTCTGTAGGACCTATATTCCTGGTAGGAGATAAAGTGTGGTTGACTGTCTACCAAGAACATTCGTCTAAAGATTCCTTCTGCTAAGCTTGGTCCCAGGTTTATTGGTCCTTACGAGATCATTGAGGTGGTCAATCCAGTTGCCTTTCGTTTACGCCTTCCTCAGTCGCTTCGGATCCCCAATGTGTTCCATAAATCCCTTCTTAAGTCCTTTGTACCATCTTCCGCTGGGCCTCCATCCCTTCCGCCTCCTGTCTCTGTGGATGGTCAGACAGAGTTTGAAGTAGAACGGATCGTGGATTCTCGCATGGTCCGTTGTTCTCTTCAGTATTTGATCGATCTTGGGTCCCCGCGCGATCTGTCCATGCGGATCGATTGGTCCGGGCATTTCATGCACGTTATCCTGGGAAACCTGGGGGTCCGGTGGCCCCCCCTTGAGAGGAGGGTACTGTCATGATCCATTCCGGAGTTTAGTCCTGTCTGCTTTTTCTCTGGGTGGATCATGTCAAGGGTTAACTTTGATCTGCCTCCTTCTGGGCTCGGGTTTGCTATTTAGCTCCCAGGTATCCTGAGGGTGGTGTCAGTTATTGTTCTGCCTTTGGTGTGTTAACCTGACCCTGCTGGTAGCTCTTGATTTGCCCTGCTGTGTACCCTGACTTGTCCTGTGTCTGTTAACTCCCTCTGTCTGCCCTTTTTTCCCAGTGTTTCTCTGTCTGTTTATCTGCTTGATTCTCCGGTCCTGATCCCCTGGCTTGGCTTATCACGTTGTTGCTGTTTGTCCCTTTTGTACCGTATATTGCCCGTTCTGGTTTATTGATCTCTGGCTATGTTCTGACTATCCATCTGTCTTATCCTATAATACTGTCGTGCTATCTCGTGTTTTTTGACTTGGCTTGCCTGACCACTCTCTCGCCACTTGGTGGCGTCTGTTCTGCTGTCCTGTGTGTGCAGTCTTACTTTCCTCTCAAGCTTCCCCCGGTGGAGGTTGCGCTGTACTGCACTGCAGCTGCATGACACACACCTTTAGTCAGGTGTGGAGATTTTTTGTAAACTCTGCGTGGATTTTTGTAGTGTTTTATACTGACCGCACAGTATTCCATCCTGTCCTATCTATTTAGTTAGACTGGCCTCCTGTGCTCATCCTGGTTTCATTCTGTGTATGTCTTTTCCCTCTCCACTCACAGTCATTATTTGTGGGGGGCTAATTTATCCTTTGGGGATTTTCTCTGAGGCAAGATAGTTTTCCTGCTTCTTTCTTTAGGGGTAGTTAGCTCTTAGGCTGTGACGAGATGCCTAGGGAGAGTTAGGAGCATTCCATGGCTACTTCTAGTGTTGTTTTGAGCTTAGGGACTGCGGTCAGTACAGATACCACTTCCTTCAGAGCTCGTTCCATGTTGCTACTAGACCACCGTATCATAACAGTACAAGTGGCCAAAAATGAATTAAATGCATCTCAAAAGAAGGAAAAGAAAGTTTCTGAACCATTTTTTTTTTCTGTGCTCTGGTTTGTCTTTTTTTTTTCCTCTTGATATCTGGGTGGTTCAGGATATATGCTTTGGCATGGATGGTCAGGGTTTGTTTTCTCGTGTGGATCAACTTGCTGCAAGTGTACAGAGTGTCCAGGACTATGTTGTCCAGACTCCGGCTTTAGAGCCCAGAATTCCTACTCCTGATTTGTTTTTGGGGACAAATCTAAGTTTTTGAACTTTAAAAATAACTGCAAATTGTTTTTTGCTTTGAAACCCCGTTCTTCTGGTGATCCCATTCAGCAAGTAAAAATCATCAGATCCTTGCTGCGTGGTGACCCTCAAGGCTGGACTTTTTCTCTTGAAACAGGGGATCTGGCATTATTGAATGTAGATGCATTTTTTCAAGCGCTCGAATTATTGTATGACGAACCTAATTCTGTGGATCATGCAGAAAAAACCCTGTTGGCCTTGTGTCAAGGTCAGGAAGCGGCAGAGTTATACTGCCAGAAATGTAGAAAATGATCTGTGCTCACTAAATGGAATGAAGAGGCTCTGGCTGCTATTTTCAGACAAGGTCTTTCTGAAACCCTTAAAGATGTTATGGTGGGCTTTCCTACGCCTGCCGGTTTGAGCGAATCTATGTCTCTAGCCATTCAGATTGATCGGCGTCTGCGCGAGCGCAAAGCTGTGCACCATATGGCAGTATCCTCTGAGCAAAGTCCTGAACCTTTGCAATGTGATAGGATTTTAACTAGAATAGAACAGCAGGAATTCAGACATCAGAATAGGCTGTGTTTTTACTGTGGTGATTCGGCTCATGTTATCTCTGATTGCCCTAAGTGTACTAAGAGAGTCGCTAGGTCTGTTACCATTAGTACTATACAGCCTAAATTTCTCTTATCTGTGACCCTGATTTGCTCATTGTTGTCCTTTTCTGTCATGGCATTTGTGGATTCAGGCGCTGCCCTGAACTTAATGGACTTAGAATTCGCCAGGCGCTGTGGTTTTTCCTTGCAGCCTTTGCAGAGCCCTATTCCTTTGAGGGGCATTGATGCTACACCCTTGGCCAAGGATAAACCTCAGTACTGGACACAGATGACTATGTACATGGCTCCTGCACATCAGGAAGATTGCCGTTTTCTGGTGTTGCATAACCTGCATGATGTTGTTGTACTGGGATTTCCATGGTTACAGGAACATAATCCGGTGCTGGATTGGAAAACTATGTCGGTGACTAGTTGAGGTTGTCGAGGAGTACATAGTGACGTTCCTTTGATGTCAATTTCCTCTTCCCCCTCTTCTGAGGTCCCTGAGTTTTTGTCGGATTTCCAGGATGTATTTGATGAGCCCAAGTCCAGTTCCCTTCCTCCACATAGGGACTGTGATTGTGCTATTAACTTGATTCCTGGTTGTAAGTTCCCTAAGGGCCGACTTTTCAATCTGTCTGTGCCAGAGCATGCCGCCATGCGGAGCTATGTTAAGGAATCTTTGGAGAAAGGGCATATTCGGCCCTCTTCGTCACCATTGGGAGCGGGTTTCGTTTTTGTTGCTAAGAAGGATGGCTCCTTGAGACCCTGTATTGATTATCGTCTTCTTAATAAGATCACGGTCAAATTCCAATACCCCTTGCCTTTGCTTACTGATTTGTTTGCTTAGATTAAGGGGGCTAGTTGGTTTACTAAGATTGACCTCCGAGGGGCATATAATCTTGTTCTTATTAAACTGGGTGACGAATGGAAAACTGCATTTAATACGCCCGAAGGCCATTTTGAATACCTTGTGATGCCATTTGGGCTCTCTAATGCTCCATCTGTGTTCCAGTCTTTCATGCATGATATTTTCCGCAATTATCTTGATAAATTCATGGTCGTATATTTGGATGATATTTAGATTTTTTCGGATGATTGGGAGTCTCATGTGAAGCAGGTCAGGATGGTGTCCAGATCCTTCCTGATAATGCTTTATTTGTGAAGGGGTCTAAGTGCCTATTTGGAGTTCAGAAGGTCTCTTTTTTGGGTTTTATTTTTTCTTCCTCGTCTATAGAAATGCATCCTGTTAAGGTCCAAGCTATTCATGACTGGATCCAACCCACATCTGTGAAGGGTCTTCAAAAATTTTTGGGCATTGCTAATTTCTATCGCCGTTTCATTGCCAACTTTTCCAGTGTGGTTAAGCCCCTTACTGATTTGACGAAGAAAGGCGCTGATGTGACTAATTGGTCCTCTGAGGCTGTTGAGGCCTTTCAGGAGCTTAAACGCCGATTTACTTCTGCCCCTGTGTTGCGTCAACCGGATGTTTCTCTTCCTTTTCAGGTTGAGGTTGACGCTTCTGAGATTGGGGCAGGGGCCGTTTTGTCTCAGAGGGAGTCTGATGGTTCTTTGATGAAACCGTGTGCTTTTTTTCCAGAAAGTTTTTGCCTGCGGAACGCAATTATGATGTCGGCAATCGGGAGTTGTTGGCTATGAAGTGGGCGTTTGAGGAGTGGCAACATTGTCTTGAGGGAGCTAAACACCGTGTTGTGGTCCTGACCGATCATAAGAATCTGATTTACCTCAAGTCTGCCAAGCAGCTGAATCCTAGACAGGCTTGATGGTCCCTGTTTTTCTCCCGTTTTGATTTTGTGGTCTCGTATCTTCTGGGATCTAAGAATGTTAAGGCTGATGCCCTCTCTAGGAGTTTTTCGCCTGATTCTCCTGGAGTCCTTGAGCCGGTTGGCATTCTTAAGGAGGGGGTGATTCTTTCTGCTATCTCCCCTGATTAGCGGCGGGTGCTTCAGGAATTTCAGGTTGATAGGCCTGACCGCTGTCCAGTGGGGAAGCTGTTTGTTCCTGATAGATGGACAAGTAAGGTAATTTCTGAGGTTCATTGTTCAGTGTTGGCTGGGCATCCTGGGATTTTTGGTACCAGAGATTTGTTTGCTAGGTCCTTTTGGTGGCCTTCCTTGTCGCGCGATGTGCATGCTTTTGTGCAGTCCTGTGGGACTTGCGCCCGGGCCAAGCCTTGCTGTTCCCGCGTTAGTGGGTTGCTTTTGCCTTTGCTGGTCCCTGAGAGGCCCTGGACGCATATTTCCATGGATTTTATTTAGGGTCTTTTTGTTTCCCAGAAGATGTCTGTTATCTGGGTTGTTTGTGACCGGTTCTCTAAAATGGTCCATCTGGTACCTTTGCCTAAGTTGCCTTCCTCCTCAGATCTGGTTCCATTATTTTTTCAGCATGTGGTTCGTTTGCATGGCATTCCGGAGAATATTGTGTCTGACAGAGGTTCTCAGTTTGTCTCTAGATTTTGGCAGGCCTTTTGTGCTAGGATGGGCATTGATTTGTCTTTTTCTTCGGCGTTTCATCCTCAGACTAATGGCCAAACTGAGCGAATTATTCAGACCTTGGAGACCTATTTGAGATGCTTTGTGTCTGCTGATCAGGATGATTGGGTGTCTTTCTTGCCGTTGGCCGAGTTTGCCCTTAATAATTGGGCCAGTTCGGCTACTTTGGTTTCACCTTTCTTTTGTAATTTTGGTCTTCATCCTCGTTTTTCTTCTGGGCAGGTTGAGCCTTCTGATTGTCCTGGTGTTGATTCTGTGGTGGACAGGCTGCAGCAGATTTGGACTCATGTGGTGGACAATTTGACATTGTCTCAGGAAAGGGCTCAACGTTTTGCTAACCGCCGTCGGTGTGTTGGTCCCCGGCTTCGTGTGGGGGATTTGGTTTGGTTGTCTTCTCGTCATGTTCCTATGAAGGTTTCTTTTCCTAAGTTTAAGCCTTGGTTTATTGGTCCTTATAAAATTTCTGAAATTATTAATCTGGTGTCTTTTCGTTGGGCTCTTCCTGCCTCTTTTGCCATTCATAATGTTTTCCATAGATCTTTGTTGTGGAGATATGTGGTGCCCGTTGTTTCCTCGGTTGACCCTCCTGCCCCGGTGTTGGTTGAAGGAGAGTTGGAATATGAGGTTGAGAAGATTTTGGATTCTCGTTTTTCGAGGCGGAGGCTTCAGTATCTTGTCAAGTGGAAGGGTTATGGCCAGGAGGATAATTCTTGGGTTGTTGCCTCCGATGTACATGCCATCAATTTGGTTCGTGCTTTTCACTTGGCTCGTCCTAATCGGCCTGGGGGCTCTGGTGAGGGTTCGGTGACCCCTTCTCAAGGGGGGGGTACTGTTGTGAATTCCGCTCTTGGGCTCCCTCCGGTGGTTGTAAGTGGCACTTTTGTGAGTTCTGCTCTTGGGCTCCCTCTTGTGGTTTCTAGTGGTATGGCTGCTCCTTGGAGTTAGCTGTCATCAGCTGCATCCACTTATCGTCTCTTCTGCTCGGCTATTTAGGTCTGGCTTTTTCTTCAGCCAGTGCCACTTGTAAATGTTCCTGGTTGGATTCACATCTCTTTGGAGTTCCCTGTTATCCTGACCAGTTCAGATAAGCTAAGTTTTTGCTTGCTCTTTTCTGTCCATAGATTCTGGACTTATCCATTCTGTGCTTTCTATGCTTGTCCAGCTTATCAGTGTGAATTAATTCTGTCTTGCTGGAAGCTCTGGGAGGCAGATTTGCCCTCCACACCTTTAGTCAGGTGTGGAGATTTTTTGTAAACTCTGCGTGGATTTTTGTAGTGTTTTATACTGACCACACAGTATTCCATCCTGTCCTATCTATTTAGTTAGACTGGCCTCCTGTGCTCATCCTGGTTTCATTCTGTGTATGTCTTTTCCCTCTCCACTCACAGTCATTATTTGTGGGGGGCTAATCTATCCTTTGGGGATTTTCTCTGAGGCAAGATAGTTTTCCTGCTTCTTTCTTTAGGGGTAGTTAGCTCTTAGGCTGTGACGAGATGCCTAGGGAGAGTTAGGAGCATTCCACGGCTACTTCTAGTGTTGTGTTGAGCTTAGGGACTGCGGTCAGTACAGTTACCACTTCCTTCAGAGCTCGTTCCATGTTGCTCCAAGACCACCGTATCATAACAGTATTAGCCTGGCAATGCCAAAAACGGCTATCGTGGACAGGCTTGTTGTAAGCCATCATATTTACAAGATCCCAAGGGTTTCCTTAGTATTCACCTCTTGAACCCTGTACAGGAATATGTGCTTAAATAGTGGCACCTAGGGGGGCCACTGAGTCAGCTGCTGGCAATTGGTACATGCTGGTAGGAATGGTCATAACCAGGAGGCCAAAAAAATTGTCAAGAAACAAGCTGTGGTCAGAAAACAGTAATAGAAACAAGCAAAGCAGGAGCCGAAAGCACCGGACTGAACCAGAGTAGATAAACTCTTCACTGGCATTGGGAGTCAGAGGTTTAGGAGTGTAAATAGAATACATTCCCACTCAGGGCTTACATAGGTCTAAACAACCAAGAATTAACCCAACAACTTTCTGACTAAGCAGCACCAAATTCACAGGAATTAAACAGGGTTGCACCATGTCACCTGCAACCAAAGGTGCTGCACCATCCAGCGACTAAAGTGGAAACAGAGGGAATAAATACTGGCCTGGATGTTGCAGGCATGAGACTTTGCTGAAAAGAGGTGCAACCTAGCACGATGCGCCAAATAGTTGCACGCATTTCTGGCATGAAGTAATATATTTAATAAGTGGTGTATTCTTAGACTAGACAGTCTAAAGTTGCACCAGATTCATAAAAGAGTCTATACCCGCTTTATAAAGCTAATGCATTTTAAGACTGTGTGGATTACAATTATGCTAAGAACTAGACATAATTAATAAACCAGATTATTTTTTTTCTTGGTACTGCATATTATACAACAAAATATTTTTTAATTTCTGCATGTATATTGTCACAACCATACTTTTTAAATATACCACATTTGTCCTACAGATTGATATTGAGTAGTTTAACATAAATACATGTAAAACCACTTAAGTTGAAACACTATGGTAGCACTGATAATAAAGGTATTGTTTAGTTAAAGTAAAATAAAGACATCTGTACATAAAAGTTGCTGTCAACAACCATGATGTCCATCTTACAATTGCATACCTCTGGTAAATTTAGCACGATATACTGTAGATTTAACTAGAGTGATGGCCACCTGTTCCTCATGCGATCAATTAACAGTTTTCTTTTGAGTATAGCTAAAAAAGGGGAAAAAAACCCAATAGTTTTCAGAATACTTTATTTTCAACAAAACGTTTGTAATAGAATTAGAGTTTTCTTGGGAAGAAAACTTTTTATGGTATAACAGTAATACACACACATATTTTCAAGGAAGATACCATTCTAATTTATGTCCACAAATTCCCTATGTTTGAACTTGCAAAAAGATCTTTAAATGTCATATTTGCAAATTGAAATTGTATATTAAAAGCCTGAACACTGGATATATGAAGGAAAATAAAACAATACTTCAGTGAAACTGACAAAGGTTAATGTTTTTTCAATGCGCTAGCGATAAACCACTGTGCTACAAACCCAACAAACCCATGCCTTAGGATGCCATGACTGACAGTATAAAAAATGATACTACTTTGTCATTTCTCCAAGTAAAATATATTTTACAGGTAAATACAGTGAAATTACTACTTTGAGGATACTGGTAATAAATGTTAAATCATTTGAGCAATTTTGACTTATCCCTTACGGTAAAAATCTGCAATTGTCCCATAAATAAAAAAAATAACTCCAATTTCTAAAATGCCAAGCATTAAACCCACCTTGACTTGGACAGTATTTCTAAGTCTCACTGATATAGCAAAGAAGATGTGGGACAATATCATCTTTGGTCATTTGTTATTTTTGTCTTCACAAAGCCGCATTTATTTCTGGAAAGATGTGAGTTGATAAAGAGGTTTAATTGTCTGTCAGCGAGCCTTACCGTGCAGTTTCTTCATTTACTTCAACCCTGAATCCTATTACTAGTTCAATTCTCTAGACTCCCCTCAATCTAAAAGTCGGGCTCTTAATTATTGCACGACTGGCAATGCAAGCAAATAATGCTCATGCTTTCGCACGCTCATTCGTATTCTATCTCCCTCTTTCCCTGTCTTCCTGTCGAATCTAATAGACTATTGATTTTTCATCCTTCAAGAGATCAGGCTCCACTTTTACCATTCAATCATGATATTAGCTGTCCATTAACTTGAATTTCATGACATGACAGTGTGTTGACACTTCCAAGGCTGTTCATTCAACCAATCAACACAATGGTATCACTTTCAATATTCAAGTTCTGCACAGAATGTTCGTCTACATTCTGTCACATTAGGGCAGGTAAGCACGACATTGTCACACTTTTCCTATTACTTTGTAACTTGAAGTCTGGACAATTGATTATTCTGCATCAATATTCATTGCACATTTACTGTATGGAAGGGAATTATAAGTGTGGAAAAAAATAAACAAATTGTTTTACTAAACCCAACATCTGCAAAATTTGTTTAAGAAAAGCATATCTTTTGGCATGAAGATGGAGGACTATACATCAGACTATGTTAGCTTGTTCCTCAAGAAGATTTGTGGAAAAAGGACATTGTCTCTGAAGAGGCAATTTGAATATAACATTTCTCAGAAATGCATTGCTTGGCGAATAAGCCTCCTTACCTTGACAAGCCAGATTTGGTATGTCACTCTCCACAGGGAGAAAATTTACCCTTTAGACCTCAGTCCAGAGCCTCTCACCTAACCAAATCAGTTCTCAAACTCTGCACTGATGAGGGCCAATAGCCCAAAACACTGTGTCTGCAAATTGAGATTCTTATTTGGCTTTTATCCTAAGTCATATTGCAAGACTCTTTATAAAGTTGATTGTGACTTGTAGGATCGCTACTTCCAACAGGTGGCAATATAGAGTTCAAGTCATGTTTCTCTCTGAAGAGGCAATTTGCATATTAAATTTCCCAGAGGAGCATTGCATGACAAATAGATCTCCTTACCTTGACAAGCCAGAGCTGGTATGTCACTCTTTACAAGGAGAAACCTTACCCCAGGAAAAAGGACAGTAATTCATAAAATATATTTATTATTAACAATAATTATGCCTTGATCTAAATGAATGTTATGAGTTAGAAAAATTTGATTGGAACTGAATTCTATCCAAACTTTACAAAAAATCCACATTCGCCACAATGCAGAATTTTTTTTATCCACTTCCACACAGATTTAACAAGATAGCATCTGCAGGCCAACAGATTTCTGAACCATGAAAAGTCAGCAAAATAACTTTTCCATGAATCAATTTTTTCAGGAAAAATACATGTGAGACTTCTTTAACAATTGCCGTGATTTTTGCTACCCATTTTTGCTTGCTTTCTTTGTTGGCCGTATTGCCGTATTTTCATGGTCTGCCACAAAAATGGGCAGCAAAAATCTTGCAAATCGCTGTTTTTCTGGTTTCAAATACTAGGCAAAAAGTATTGAAAAAAAAGGCGCTCCGCAAATACGGTGTTAATGGTGCACCGCAAAAACAAGCTTCCATTGTTTTTGCGACTCCATTGATTTTCAATGGGGGCCATGTCAGTAAGCTGTAAATACAGCCCTCATGGCCATGCGGTGTACGGCCCTCAGACAAATTTATGTGGCCCAGTTTTACGGCCCCATAGAAATGTATTTGGGCCGCAAAAACAGGCCGCAAAATCACGGCAAGTGAAAAAGAAGCCTAAGGGTGAATTCACATTTTTCCTGATCTGCTCATCTCTGCTTATCATCGTATATGCTCGCAAAAAACACTTTCTATATTGATCTATATGACTATTAGTATGATTTGGAACACAGGATTGACGTAGGCTAGTTATTTTCATAAGAAAAGAGGGGAGAAGCTAGCGCTGCCTATGGTTAAAACGCAATACATAAAGTGCAAATGCACATATTGATTTCTAATTGTATTTTCAAAATGAGACATTTAGCAAACAATTGATCAATTCTTTGAGCTACCCCGCCACGTCACGGCATTCTCATAATGGAGCAGTCCTACACTACGTTTTTTATATTCGCTGTGCCATAAAGGCCTCATAAAATAATTAAAAACAAGACCACATTAAATGCAAGCTATACCTGGAGCATTACTGAATCACTCCCATGGTGCCAGAGGGGCAAGCAAGGATAAAGGTTGACAAGGTCCAGCCATAGACATGGTCTATGTGGAGGTAAAGCCTCAGCCTCGCTTTCAGAGAACACGTGTTCGAAGTACTTCAGGTACTCCGGAATACCCTCCAGACCGACAGACAACACAGAGACAGATTTCACAGGTTAAGATAATAATTCAGATTCACAACCATGGTTAACACAATTAGGGCCCCATTGAATAATGTCCCACATCACCAAATTGATGATAGGGTTATGGCGTTGCAACTAGGGCATTCCCAACACTAACCCAGCAGGCAAATTCCCAAGACAAAGCAACTTATCTCTTGAACATGATCAGAGCCTACTTTGAAGAAAAACACTTCAGAGAAGTAACAAATTCCTTCTTTAGTGAGGGGAAAGGAGTCAATGGCCACTGCTTTCATCGGAGTCTGAAAAATAAGAAAAACAAGTTTGATTATTCTCACCCAGAGGCGGTCCCAGTGCGGACCGGTCTAATAGGCATCGCGGTCCGGGTCCAGTGCCTCCCATCTTCATATGATGACGTCCTCTTCTTTTTTTCCTGCCGCAGCTTCTGCGCAAGTGTACTTTATCTGCCCTGTTGAGGGCAGAGAAAAGTACTGCAGTGCGCAGGTGCCGGGAAAGGTCAGAGAGGCCCAGCGTACTGCAGTACTTTACGCTGCCCTCAACAGGGTTGGTAAAGTACGCCTGCGTAGGAGCCATGGCAGGAAGCAAAGAAGAGGATGTCATCATATGAAGATGGGAGGTGCTGGATCCGGACCGCGACTCCATCGGACTGGACCGCAGCGGGACAACCCCTGGGTGAGAATAATATAACCTGTTTTTCTTATCTTTCAGGTGACTTCGGGGCTTATCTACAGCATTACGGAATGCTGTAGATAAGACCCTGATGCCGGTGGCCGCAGCTTATAAGCGAATTTTGGCGTGACAGATTCCATTTAAGAGATCAATCCACTTATCGCTACTTTTTAGGTGCACAAGATGGTATAAAGGTATCTATTCAAACATAGATGTAGAAATTTTATATTTTTTTTTAGAAATAAAAAAGTTTATCTGAGACTACGTTAATAGACCATAATAATTCCACAATGGTCCTTTATTAACTAAAAGCTATTTTACAAAAACTAGAAGTTCAGGGCTTGGTGGCTATACCCAGAATGGATTGCAGAAAATGGTAGAAACAATTTCTATAAATGAAAGTGTGTAATTCTATTAATAGCCACTAGAATTAGGAGGAAGAAGCAGAACAAAAGACAACTTATGTGAAATTTAGAAGGAAATACATGTAAGATTTGCTATAAAAGCTTTATTTTTTCAAAAGAATGTGGTATTAAAATACTGCAAAATATAGAGCCTCAGCAAAAAAAATTAAATTGAATTACAGTTTAAGCTTCTCATCTTAAACACATTCTTTTACTGGAATACACACTATTCTTTGGTACACAATACACTAAGGTGCAGTGTATTGACTCTATCACACACAGCAGCTTTTTCATTTTTTTCCATGTACTGTAATAGATGTCTTTGCTTGCATGGAGAATAGGTGCTCGGCCTTTATTAATCTTGTCACAGAGTCCGTCCTGGGCATTGAAAGTTATTGATTTTTTTTACAGACAGTCTTCCCATCTATAGCCTACTTGAGATCTATTTCAAATTTTCTCATAAACAGCAACCTCAATTTATAGAACAAGTTAACCCCCACACACATAAGAGGCACTTTTATGAAGTGATTTACACATAACCTACAGAGTGCACCATGGGAATAAACAAGGTTTTCAGAGGTCACAGACTTAGCTATCTGATGCTCTCAACAAAACTTAACACCTCCTGCTGAGCCAGTGAGGAAGCATTTCAATAATGCTCCAAACGTCTTCCCTAGTATTATGGATATTATGGAACCTATTACAATTACATATAAAATGTCCACAATTAGGGATGATCAATGATATAGCAAGTCATTTAGATTTCCATATTTATATGTTACAAAAATAGTGTAACGTTTGAAATTGCTATCATTCATGTCTTCTTTTAAAAATGACAGACAGATGCCCATTTACACAAGTGATCATGTGTGTGTCATTGTAAAAGGTGAGATTAACAATAAATGAGTAAATAATTGCTCATAACACAATGGCTGCAATTATTTACACTGGACTGATTGCAAACAATTATTTGATTTTTACCCAATATTAAATGGCCTTTAGTCACAGCACACATAAAAAATTCTAGTACAGTACTCAAGAAATGGTTTAAAGGGAATCTCTCAGATTTTTGCTACCCCATCTGTGAGCAGTATTATATAAGGGAAGAGACACTAATTCAAGCTTTGTATTGACCCCCTTAAAAATAGTCTGGGTGAAATGGTGGATGAGGAAAAAGCCAATATGCTAAATTACTTTTTTTCATCAGCATTTACGCAAGAAAATCCCATGACGGACATTATGATCAGTGATAACAATAATTCCCCATTATATGTCACCTGCTTAACCCAGCAGGAAGTATGGCGGTGTCTAAAAATCACTAAAATTGACAAATCTCCAGGACCAGATGGAATACACCCCCGAGTACTGCAGGAAATAAGTACAGTCATTGATAGACCATTATTTTTAATCTTAAAAGAGTCCATAATAACAGGGTCTGTACCACATGACTGGCATATAGCAAATATGGTGCCAATATTCAAAAATCCTGGATGATATTCTAAGAGATGCTATACTGGAGTATCTGAAGAGGAATAACCTCATGACCCAGTATCAGCACGGGTTTACTAGGGACCGTTCCTGTCAGAGTAATCAGATCAATTGCTATGAAGAAGTAAGTTCCGGACTGGACCAAGGGAACCCAGTGGACCTAGTGTATATGGACTTTTCAAAAGCTTTTGATATAGTGCCACACAAAAGGTTGATACATAAAATGAGAACAATGGGAAAAGGGGAAAATATGTGCAAGTGGGTAAAGAGTTGGCTCAGGGAGAGAAAACAAAGGGTGGCTAATTATGGGAGCACACTCGGACTGGGTCACAGTTAGCAGTGGGGTACCACAGAGGTCAGTATTGGGCCCTCTTCTTTTTAACATATTTATTAATGACCTTGTAGTGGGAATACAGAGTAGAATTTCAATATTTGCAGATGACACTAAACTCTGCAGGGTAATCAATACAGAGGAGGACAATTTTATATTACAGGATGATTTATGTAAACTAGAAGCTTGGGCTGATAAATGGCAAATGAGCTTTAATGGGGATAAATGTAAGGTCATGCACTTGGGTAAAGCAAATAAGATGTATAATTATCTGCTTAATTGTAAAACACTGGGCAAGGACTGCATTACCAAGACAGGTTATTACACTTGGGGTTATTTAGTTTGGAAAAACGAAGGCTAAGGGGTGATCTTATTTTAATGTATAAATATATGAGGGGACACTAATGACCTTTTTACTCGTAGACCTGAGACAGGGACAAGGGGGCATCCTCTACGTCTGGAGGAAAGAAGGTTTAATCATAATATCAGACGTGTATTCTTTACTGTAAGAGCAGTGAGACTATGGAACTCTCTTCTGTATGATGTTGTAATGAGTGATTCATTACTAAAATGTAAGAGGGTACTGGATGCCTTTCTTGAAAAGTATAATGTTACAGGTTATATACACTAGATTCCTTGAGAGGGCGTTGATCCAGGGAACCAGTCTGATTGCCGTATGTGGAGTCAGGAAGGGATAGCAACACCGCAAAAGAAATGCTAGCACAGGCTTCTAGTATCCTTTGTTTCAGATGCTTGGGTCATCTGAATGAAATTTCCTATGCTGTGAAGATACGAGATGTGCAGCATCTGAAACAACGGATACTGGAAGCCTGTGCTAGCATTTCCTTTGTGGTGTTGCTATCAGTGTGTAAAGAGTGGAAGAAGAGGGTTGCATTGGCAATCCAACACAATGGGCAGCACTTTGAACACATTTTATAAGTGGTCACAAACTTGTAAATAACTCATGAAAGAATAAAGTTACGATAAAACCGAGCAGACCATTGTTTCTCTTGTGAAATTCTCAGTAAGTTTGATGGGTCACATGACCCTTTTCCCTTTGGAAAAAATAAAGTTGGATCCAAAATGGCCGACTTCAAAGTGGCCACCATGGTCACCACCCATCTTGAAAAGTTTTCCCCATCCCATATACTAATGTGCTACAAGCAGGAATTTTATATCACTAACCATTTCCATTTTATTTAGGTGTCTCCATATAAATGGCCCACCCTGTATATACAGCTCTGGCAAAAATTAAAAGACCACTGCAAAATGTTCACCTTTGTCTGATTTTTCCCTTTATAGGTATATTTTTTGAGTAAAATGTAAATTGTTCATTTATTCTATAAACTTCTGACAACATGTCTCCGAATTTCCAAGCAATAAATTTTGTATTTTTTTCTGACAAAGAAAAATGGTCAAAATTAAAGGGAATCTGTCACCCAAAAAAATGTATATAAGCTAAGGCCACCGGCATCAGGGACTTATCTACAGCATTCTGCAATGCTGTAGATAATCCCCCAATGTAACCTGAAGGGTAATAAAAACAGGTTATATTATACTCACCCGATGAGTGTCACGGTCCGGGTCCAGCACTTCCCATATTCATATGATGATGTCCTCTTCTTGTCTTCCTGCAGCGGCTGTGGCGCAGGCATACTTTGTCTGCCCTGTTGAGGGCAGAGCAAAGAACCGCAGTGCGCAGGTGCCGGGAAAGGTCAGAGAGGCCCGGCGCCTGCGCACTGCAGTACTTTGCTCTGCCCTCAACAGGGCAGACAAAGTGCGCCTGCGCTGGAGCTGTGGCAGGAAGACAAGAAGAGGCGCCGGACCAGGACCGCGACGCCCATCGGACCCGAAACAAACCAAGACCGCCCCTAGGTAAGTATAATATAACCTGTTTTTCTTACCTTTCAGGTTACATCGGGGGCTTATCTACAGCATTCTGTAATGCTGTAGATAAGCCCCTGATGCCGGTGGCCTAAGCTCACAAACGATTTTTGGAGTGACAGATTCCCTTAAAAAAAAACAGCTTTCAGACCTCAAATAACGCAAAGAAGACAAGTCCATAACCATTTAGAAACAACTATACTAATGTTTTAACTCAGGAAGAGTTCAGAAATCAATATTTTGTGGAATAGCCATGATTTTTAATCACAGCTTTCATGCATCTTGGCATGCTTTCCACCAGTCTTTCGCACTGCTCCTGGTACAAAAATGTAAGCAGTTCTTCTTTGTTTGATGGCTTGTTACTTTCCATCATCCTCTTGATTACATTCCAAAGGTTTTCAATGGGGTTCAGGTCTGGAGATTGGGCTGCACATGACAGGGTTTTGATGTGATGGTCTCTTAAATTTTACCAGAGCTGTGTATAGCTATTTTTATAGACACCATTTTACACAAGAAGAACTATCCCCTTTTCTAATGTGTCTAACATGTTAATCATCTGTAATCAAGGTGAAAGGTGCCTACACATACATTATGGGTTACTGCATGGGGCTCATTAAAATAAAGGAGAGGCAATGGAATATATAATCACATCATGTCTACATGTATCTATCCACTATGACTGATAATAGTGATCTCGAATGGAAGATCTACCTCTATAACAAGGGTTGTCTTCTTTAGTAACAGAAATATAATTCTTGCATGTTAAAGAAACTGTACTTTTACGAAGAATCATTTTAATTGTTCTCTGCCAGTGTTTTTCCCAATAAGGCATAAAGTGAAGTATGATGCATAGTATTGGCATGTCGATGAATGATGTTTAATGACTTAAGTATACTATCATATACAGTACATTTGTCTAAAGAAACTGAAACCTTGTAATAAATGTTGTTCTGTTATTGTATATCTCATAAAAGAGTCAAGTGCACAGATCTGTGCAAAGAAAGCAGCAAAAAACCTTTACCATTCAAGAAATGCATGCCATCTTATCTAATTTTCTAACAAGGTCAACGTGATATTCATGATTTACCTTTACATTACTCAGACATTTTGAAGCTTACTAAGCTCTTTGAAATTTTTATGTTTATTGGTCCACTGATTGTCTTTCTGTTATTATAGTCTTATGTTGAGATGGGAAACAGTGGATAAATGTCTACATAGATATTTAGACACTATTATTACTATATGAATAATCTGTCACAATCCCTATATTTCTGCTCTTTATACTACTGTACAAAGTCCTTAAGTTACATACATTAGCAAAGTTCAATTTACTACAACCTCCTGGTAATATCAAAACTTATTGTGAAAGTCTATGGGACTGTTCACTGTACAACTCTAAACTCATTTAGAGCCATAAAATTACTTTTTCTCCCATTCAGTATGTATAGAGAAAAAATGCTGTCATATTGAAAAGAGTACCACATTACATATCAATACATAAAACAAAAATGATTTTAGGAAACAATTTCTCTGTAATATAATCCTGCATTGAGGAACTATGGGGTGGGGAGCAGCAACTCTAGAAAAATCATAAGGAAAGATAAGAAACACAGCACAAAAGCAACTTAAAGTGCATAAATGAGGTTAAGCAAATAGACATCAAGTTCACAGACAGTGCATTCCCCTGATTTTGCAGGTCAGGTGTCTGTGATCCTGCCTATGAGCAGAAATGGTCAAAAATATGTCATTTGATGTGTAAAACTATCCTTATTAAACAAATAACCCTTAATTCACAATGATTGCTCAGATAAAACTTTAAATTTTATTAAATGCAACTATAAGACCATGAGACAACTACAAACAGATATACACATATAAAACACACAACCGTGCACTCTAGAATGCACCCTACTGATATAACCTATAGCCAACACCTGCCTACCAGCGGAGGTTGGCACCCTACACACAAATACGAGATTGGCGCCCCCGCTCACCATCGGCTGACCCTATGACTCCTACAATGCACCCTATATAGGTGTCACTGATACCCAGTCATTTATACTCAACCAGAACAAGAATAGATAGGCAGGGCTAAAAAAGTAGTAAATATGTATACATTTGATGCTTATATGTATACATATGTTGGCTCGAGTGTGGCAGGGTGAAGTACACGGACAAAGACAAATAAGTGTGAACAAAACAGTGCTCGTGTTTAAAAATAAACCTCACTACCTCTGTCGCCTAATGATGCAGAACCTGCCTACCAGTGGAGGTTGGCACCCTATTTTTCAGCGGATATGTTGCCCCCACTCAACGGCGGCTGACCCTGGGACTCCCTGCTGATAGGCTAATAATAGTCCTCAGATATTTTATGGCCAGCAGCCATACCACACATAAAGGCAGGGCAGACGCATCAAGAAAAAAACAGCTTTGATCATCTGCTGCAGATTAGATAATATCCATAAATCATAGAGACAGAGGGTGAGAAATGATACTTATCAAAAGAAGATGTTTAGTATGCCTCAACGTGTTTCACCTCGGCGGATCATCAGGAGGCCATAATATGTAGATGCTGCATGGAATAGATACTGCTCTCCTTATATACATGTCTCAGAATGGTTAAGGGCGGTGTCTTCATAAAACCACTAGAGCTCGGGCGAATGCCGCCATGATATAGGAGCCTCACAGTCTGTGCCCGGAGTACCTGCTACCCATAGATCTACTGATGCACACTGTCCACGATCAGGGACACATATGCTAGAGCGGCATACATACGCATTGATAGACATGAATTATCAGTGATAACAGACTGCGTATGTCAGGAGGTTATTCAGCGCCCAGCAACGCTATCTGCGAGTCACTGCGCGCCCGCCGGCCGCCACAGATGACGTCAGTGTGCATCTCAGCTGGACCGCACACAACAGCGCATGCTCAGACCCCTACTGCCAATATCTGTACAGTTTTTCTTTACTGCGCATGCTCAAGCCTTACAGCTGATGCCGACGATGCAAAAGCAATAAGTGTCCGCCGCAGATAAGCGCTCAGGAGACATTACTGATGTTAATTCAACATCTCCACAGGCTGTGCTACCCGCAAAAGCAAATGCAGGGGCAAAATCTCAGAGACAGAATAACAAGCCCTAGTACATCACTTTTAAAGTGACAGCATTACATGCCCAGATAGATCACTTTCAAAGGGATTATCAATATAGATCTTATTTGTTATGCAAAAAAGCTACTGTGTATTGATAGTACACTGGCTAGAACTATATTATATATATTATATCATAGATATAATCATGCTTAGTAACCAAGATATTGAACTGGACCATGATACTAATCCATATGTTCTATATTAAATATTTGATAGGATACTTTCATAGATCTATAGGTTTATATTACATAAATACTATATGCCTCTCAATGCAGCTTACATCCCTATCACATGTATATAAAGCAATATTAAATAATAGAAACTTTTATTGATATCCATGAAGATTGATAACATAGATTTCCACAGTTGATACTGTGTAATCCCCTATTAGTTGGGGATATAATCAATGGCATGGTTAGCAACAAATTTCCTTTAGTGGCACCACTAGCTGCAGACAAGCAGAGCCTGTTTCGAGGACTATAACCATAAATTAACCCCTTCATGACCCAGCCTATTTTGACCTTAATGACCTGGCCGTTTTTTGCAATTCTGACCAGTGTCCCTTTATGAGGTAATAACTCAGGAACGCTTCAACGGATCCTAGCGGTTCTGAGATTGTTTTTTCGTGACATATTGGGCTTCATGTTAGTGGTAAATTTAGGTCAATAAATTCTGCGTTTATTTGTGATAAAAACGGAAATTTGGCGAAAATTTTGAAAATTTCGCAATTTTCACATTTTGAATTTTTATTCTGTTAAACCAGAGAGTTATGTGACACAAAATAGTTAATAAATAACATTTCCCACATGTCTACTTTACACCAGCACAATTTTGGAAACAACATTTTTTTTTGCTAGGAAGTTATAAGAGTTAAAATTTGACCAGCGATTTCTCATTTTTACAATGAAATTTACAAAACCATTTTTTTTAGGGACCACCTCACATTTGAAGTCAGTTTGAGGGGTCTATATGGATGAAAATACCCAAAAGTGACACCATTCTAAAAAATGCACCCCTCAAGGTGCTCAAAACCACATTCAAGAAGTTTTTTAACCCTTCAGGTGCTTCACAGCAGCAGAAGCAACATGGAAGGAAAAAATGAACATTTAACTTTTTAGTCACAAAAATTATCTTTTAGCAACATTTTTTTTATTTTCCCAATGGTAAAAGGAGAAACTGAACCACGAAAGTTGTTGTCCAATTTGTCCTGAGTACGCTGATACCTCATATGTGGGGGTAAACCACTGTTTGGGCGCACGGCAGGGCTTGGAAGGGAAGGAGCGCCATTTGACTTTTTGAATGAAAAATTGGCTCCACTCTTTAGCGGACACCATGTCACGTTTGGAGAGCCCCCGTGTGCCTAAAAATTGGAGCTCCCCCACACGTGACCCCATTTTGGAAACTAGACGCCCCAAGGAACTTATCTAGATGCATAGTGAGAACTTTGAACCCCCGGGGGCTTCACAAATTGATCCGTAAAAATGAAAAAGTACTTTTTTTTCACAAAAAAATTCTTTTAGCCTCAATTTTTTTCATTTTCACATGGGCAACAGGATAAAATGGATCCTAAAATTTGTTGGGCAATTTCTCATGAGTACACCGATACCTCACATGTGGAGGTAAACCACTGTTTGGGCACATGGTAAGGCTCGGAAGGGAAGGAGCGCCATTTGACTTTTTGAATGAAAAATTATCTCCATCGTTAGCGGACACCATGTCGTGTTTGGAGAGCCCCCGTGTGCCTAAACATTGGAGCTCCCCCACAAATGACCCCATTTTGGAAACTAGACCCCCCAAGGAACTTATCTAGATGCATATTGAGCACTTTAAACCCTCAGGTGCTTCACAAATTGATCTGTAAAAATGAAAAAGTACTTTTTTTTTCACAAAAAAATTCTTTTCGCCTCAGTTTTTCATTTTCACATGGGCAATAGGATAAAATGAATCCTAAAATTTGTTGGGCAATTTCTCCCGAGTACGCCGATACCTCATATGTGGGGGTAAACCACTGTTTGGGCACACGGCAGGGCTCGGAAGGGAAGGCGCGCCATTTGACTTTTTGAATGGAAAATTAGCTCCAATTGTTAGCGGACACCATGTCGCGTTTAGAGAGCCCCTGTGTGCCTATGCATTGGAGCTCCCCCACAAGTGACCCCATTTTGGAAACTAGACCCCCCAAGGAACTTATCTAGATGCATATTGAGCACTTTAAACCCCCAGGTGCTTCACAGAAGTTTATAATGCAGAGCCATGAAAATAAAAAATAATTTTTCTTTCCTCAAAAATGATTTTTAGCCTGGAATTTCCTATTTTGCCAAGGGTAATAGGAGAAATTGGACCGCAAATGTTGTTGTCCAGTTTGTCCTGAGTACGCTGATACCCCATATGTGGGGGTAAACCACTGTTTGGGCGCACGGCAGGGCTCGGAAGGGAAGGCACGCCAATTGGCTTTTTAAATGGAAAATTAGCTCCAATCATTAGCGGACACCATGTCACGTTTGGAGAGCCCCTGTGTGCCTAAACATTGGAGATCCCCCACATATGACCCCATTTTGGAAACTAGACCCCCAAAGGAACTAATCTAGATGTGTGGTGAGGACTTTGAACTTCCAAGTGCTTCACAGAAGTTTATAACGCAGAGCCATGAAAATAAAATAAAAATTTTATTTTCTCTAAAATGATTTTTTAGCCTGCAATTTATTATTTTCCCAAGGGTAACAGGAGAAATTTGACCCCAAAAGTTGTTGTACAGTTTCTCCTGAGTACGCTGATACCCCATATGTGGGGGTAAACCACAGTTTGGGCACATGTCGGGGCTCGGAAGTCAAGTAGTGACATTTTGAAATGCAGACTTTGATGGAATGCTCTGCGGGCGTTACGTTGCGTTTGCAGAGCCCCTGATGTGGCTAAACAGTAGAAACCCCCCACAAGTGACCCCATTTTAGAAACTAGACCCCGAAAGGAACTTATCTAGATGTGAGGTGAGCACTTTGAACCCCCAAGTGCTTCACAGAAGTTTATAACACAGAGCAGTGAAAATAATAAATACGTTTTCTTTCCTCAAAAATAATTTTTTAGCCCAGAATTTTTTATTTTCCCAAGGGTTACAGGAGAAATTGGACCCCAAAAGTTGTTGTCCAGTTTCTCCTGAGTACGCTGATACCCCATATGTGGGGGTAAACCACTGTTTGGGCACACGTCGGGGCTCAGAAGGGAAGTAGTGACTTTTGAAATGCAGACTTTGATGGAATGGTCTGCGGGCGTCACGTTGCGTTTGCAGAGCCCCTGGTGTGCCTAAACAGTAGAAACCCCCCACAAGTGACCCCATTTTGGAAACTAGACCCCCCAAGGAACTTATCTAGATATGTGGTGAGCACTTTGAACCCCCAAGTGCTTCACAGACGTTTACAACGCAGAGCCGTGAAAATAAAAAATCATTTTTCTTTCCTCAAAAATTATGTTTTAGCAAGCAATTTTTTATTTTCTCAAGGGTAACAGGAGAAATTGGACCCCAGTAATTGTTGCCCAGTTTGTCCTGAGTACGCTGATACCCCATATGTGGGGGTAAACCACTGTTTGGGCACATGTCGGGGCTCGGAAGTCAAGTAGTGACGTTTTGAAATGCAGACTTTGATGGAATGGTCTGCGGGCGTCACGTTGCGTTTGCAGAGCCCCTGGTGTGCCTAAACAGTAGAAACCCCCCACAAGTGACCCCATTTTGGAAACTAGACCCCCCAAGGAACTTATCTAGATATGTGGTGAGCACTTTGAACCCCCAAGTGCTTCACAGACGTTTACAACGCAGAGCCGTGAAAATAAAAAATCATTTTACTTTCCTCAAAAATGATGTTTTAGCAAGCAATTTTTTATTTTCTCAAGGGTAACAGGAGAAATTGGACCCCAGTAATTGTTGCCCAGTTTGTCCTGAGTACACTGATACCCCATATGTGGGGGTAAACCACTGTTTGGGCACACGTCGGGGCTCGGAAGGGAAGGAGCACCATTTGACTTTTTGAATAAAAGATTGGCTGGAATCAATGGTGGCGCCATGTTGCGTTTGGAGACCCCCTGATGTGCCTAAACAGTGGAAACCCCTCAATTCTTACGCCAACACACCCCTAACCCTTATCCCAACTGTAGCCGTAACCCTAACCACAACCCTAACCGCAACACACCCCTAACCACAACCCTAACCCCAACACACCCCTAACCCTAACCACAACCCTAATTCCAACCCAACCCTAACCCTAAGGCTATGTACCCACGTTGCGGATTCGTGTGAGATTTTTCCGCACCATTTTTGAAAAATCCGCGGGTAAAAGGCACTGCGTTTTACCTGCGGATTTACTGCGGATTTCACCTGCGGATTCCTATTGAGGAATAGGTGTAAAACGCTGCGGAATCCGCACAAAGAATTGACATGCTGCGGAAAATACAACGCAGCGTTTCCGTGCGGTATTTTCCGCACCATGGGCACAGCGGATTTGGTTTTCCATAGGTTTACATGGTACTGTAAACCTGATGGAACACTGCTGCGGATCCGCAGCGGCCAATCCGCTGCGGATCCGTAGCCAAATCCGCACCGTGTGCACATAGCCTAATTCTAAAGGTATGTGCACACGCTTTGGAAAACGCTGCGGATCCGCAGCAGTTTCCCATGAGTTTACATTTCAATGTAAACCTATGAGAAACAAAAATCGCTGTACACATGCTGCGAAAAAACTGCACGGAAACGCAGCGGTTTACATTCCGCAGCATGTCACTTCTTTCTGCGGATTCCACAGCGGTTTTACAACTGCTCCAATAGAAAATCGCAGTTGTAAAACCGCAGTGAAATGCGCAGAAAAACCGCGGTAAATCTGCCATAAATCCGCAGCGGTTTAGCACTGCGGATTTATCAAATCCGCTGCAGAAAAATCCGCAGAGGACCAGAATACGTGTGCACATACCGAAACCCTAACCCTAACCCTAACCCTACCCCTAACCCTACCCCTACCCCTACCCCTAACCCTAACCCTAACCCTAACCCTAACCCTACCCCTAACCCTAACCCTACCCCTACCCCTACCCCTAACCCTACCCCTAACCCTAACCCTAACCCTAGTTCTAACTCCAACCTTAGTGAAAAAAAAAAAAAATTATTTATTTTATTATTGTCCCTATCTATGGGGGACAAATGGGGGGGGTCATTTACTGTTTTTTTATTTTGACCACTGTGATAGATTATATCACAGTGATCAAAATTCACATTGGAACGAATCTGCCGGCCGGCAGATTCGGCGGGCGCACTGCGCCTGCGCCCGCCATTTTGGAACATGGCGGCGCTCGGGGAAGAAGACTGACGGACCCCGCCAGGATCGGTAAGTATAAGGGGGGGAGATCAGGGCACGGGGGGGCGTCGGAGCACGGGGGGGGAGGGATCGGAGCATGGGGGAGAGTGATCGGTGTGCGGGCGGGTGGATCGGTGTGCAGGGGGGGTGGTTCGGAGCACGGGGGGGGGATCGGAGTGCGGGGGGGTTTGATTGGAGCACGGGGGGGTGTGATTGGAGCACGGGGGAGCGGACAGGAGGACGGGGGAGCGGAGCACAGGACGGAGGGGAGCGGGCCACAGATCGGGGGGCTGGGGGGGCGATCGGAGGGGTGGGGTGGGGGCACATTAGTATTTCCAGCCATGGCCGATGATATTGCAGCATCGGCCATGGCTGGATTGTAATATTTCACCATTTTTTTAGGTGAAATATTACAAATCGCTCTGATTGGCAGTTTCACTTTCAACAGCCAATCAGAGCGATCGTAGCCACGAGGGGGTGAAGCCACCCCCCCTGGGCTAAACTACCACTCCCCCTGTCCCTGCAGGCCGGGTGAAATGGGAGTTAACCCTTTCACCCGATCTGCAGGGACGCGATCTTTCTGTGACACAGCATATGCGTCACAGGTCGGATTGGCACCGACTTTCATGACGCATACGCTGTGTCACAGGTCGGGAAGGGGTTAAAACAAGTGGAAAAACCTAATATGTATATATGGAGTTTATAGGAAACATGCATAGGAGATGTTTTCATTTAGGCCTCGTGGCGCTACACAATCAACACGATATATCCATACACACTCCTTCTGTAGCAGAAGTCTATCAAAATCACCACCCCTCAAGTTCTGCGTGTATACCTCGTCGGCATCAGCTGTAAGGCTTGAGCGTGCGCAGTGAAGAAAAACTGTACAGATATCGGCAGTAGGGGTCTGAGCATGCGCTGTTGTGTGCGGTCCAGCTGAGACGCACACTGACGTCATCTGTGGCGGCCGGCGGGCGCGCAGTGACTCGCAGATAGCGTTGCTGGGCGCTGAATGACCTCCTGACATGCGCAGTCTGTGACGCGCTGCCTGACACGCACGCCGAGAGTGAACAGCAGGATATAATGGAACTAGAGAGAGTACAAAGGAGGGCAACAAAATTAATAAAGGGGATGGGAGAACTACAATACCCAGATAGATTAGCGAAATTAGGATTATTTAGTCTAGAAAAAAGACGACTGAGGGGCGATCTAATAACCATGTATAAGTATATAAGGGGACAATACAAATATCTCGCTGAGGATCTGTTTATACCAAGGAAGGTGACGGGCACAAGGGGGCATTCTTTGCGTCTGGAGGAGAGAAGGTTTTTCCACCAACATAGAAGAGGATTCTTTATTGTTAGGGCAGTGAGAATCTGGAATTGCTTGCCTGAGGAGGTGGTGATGGCGAACTCAGTCGAGGGGTTCAAGAGAGGCCTGGATGTCTTCCTGGAGCAGAACAATATTGTATCATACAATTATTAGGTTCTGTAGAAGGACGTAGATCTGGGGATTTATTATGATGGAATATAGGCTAAACTGGATGGACAAATGTCTTTTTTTGGCCTTACTAACTATGTTACTATGTTACTATGTTACTATGATGTGGAGAGGTGAGGCATATAATGTGCGTCACTGATAATTCATGTCTATCAATGCGTATCTACGCCGCTCTAGCATATGTGTCCCTGATCGTGGACAGTGTGCATCAGTAGATCTATGGGTAGCAGGTACTCCGGGCACAGACTGTGAGGCTCCTATATCATGGTGGCATTCGCCCGAGCTCTAGTGGTTTTATGAAGACACCGCCCTTAACCATTCTGAGACATGTATATAAGGAGAGCAGTTTCTATTCCATGCAGCATCTATATATTATGGCCTCCTGATGATCCGCCGAGGTGAAACGCGTTGAGGCATACTAAACATCTTCTTTTGATAAGTATCATTTCTCACCCTCTGTCACTATGGTTTATGGATATTATCTAATCTGCAGCAGATGATCAAAGCTGTTTTTTTCTTGATGCGTCTGCCCTGCCTTTATGTGTGGTATGGCTGCTGGCCATAAAATATCTGAGGACTATTATTAGCATATCAGCAGGGAGTCCCAGGGTCAGCCGCCATTGAGTGGGGGCGCCATATCCGCTGAAAAGTAGGGTGCCAACCTCCACTGGTAGGCAGGTTCTGCATCATTAGGCGACAGAGGTAGTGAGGTTTATTTTTAAACACGAGCACTGTTTTGTTCACACTTATTTGTCTTTGTCCGTGTACTTCACCCTGCCACACTCAAGCCAACATATGTATACATATAGGCATCAAATATATACATATTTACTACTTTTTTAGCCCTGCCTATCTATCCTTGTTCTGGTTGAGTATAAATGACTGGAAATCAGTGACACCTATATAGGGTGCATTGTAGGAGTCATAGGGTCAGACGACGGTGAGCGGGGGCGCCAATCTCGTATTTGTGTGTAGGGTGCCAACCTCCGCTGGTAGGCAGGTGTTGGCTATAGGTTATATCAGTAGGGTGCATTCTAGAGTGCACGGTTGTGTGTTTTATATGTGTATATCTGTTTGTAGTTGTCTCATGGTCATATAGTTGCATTTAATAAAATTTAAAGTTTTATCTGAGCAATCATTGTGAATTAAGGGTTATTTGTTTAAAAAGATTGAGTTTTTTGACCTTATGCTGTCTATCAGCTTATGAGTATTTTTAGTAAAACTATCCTTAATCATATTGTCAGCAAACTTGTCTCATAATCTGACACCAGTGCATTCTCCATCTTTTCTTTGGTTTAAAGGCTTCTTTAGTCAAGACCAAAACTTGCATACTTTACAAGTGTTTTTTATGACTGATTTTTTTTAAATTTAGATATTTATGTCATATATTTTTTAATGCGATTAATGAAAGAAGTTGCCTCTAGTGATGGGCGAACTCCTAAATGTTTGGAGCCGTCGGATTTGGCTGAACATTTAAAAAAATGTCAGTTCAGTTAACAGAACATTAGCCCAGACCCAATTTGGATGAATGGGGGGTCAGAACATTCTTTGTTTGCATGGCAAATACTGGCTTGATGATGTCACCGCTGGTCACCGACACTGAGCTCGCAGCAACCTATTCTCCCATGGTTTTCAGCCTGGACAGCTGCATTTTGGCACCGTCCAGGTTGAAAATCAATTATCACAGCCATGAATTACAGCATGGGACAGTATGTTGGACAGATGAGTGATTGTTTTTTACAGGGAACAAGAGCTTCAATGGAATGGGTGATAGGTAAGTATTTTTGTTGTTTATTATTATCAGGTTTTATTTTTACAGGGAACCAGGGCATCAATGGAATGGGCATCAGGTGAGTATAACTGTTTTTTAACCCCTTAATCCCATTGGACGTACTATCCTGTCAAGGTGACCTGGGACTTACTTCCCAGTGATGGGATAGTACGTCCAGCGCGATCGGCCGTGCTCACGGGGGGAGCACGGCTGATCGCGGCCGGGTGTCAGCTGACTATCACAGCTGACATCCGGCACTATGTGTCGGGGGTGGTCCATGACACATTAACCCCCGCCACACTGCAATCAAACATGATCGCAGTGTCCCGGCGGTATAGGGAAGCATCGCGCAGGGAGGGGGCCCCCTGCATGCTTCCCTGAGACCCTCGGAGCAATGCGATGTGATAATTTGCTCCGAGGGTCTCCTACCTCCTTCTCCCTGCAGGCCCCAGATCCAAAATGGCCACGGGGCTGCATCTGGGTCCTGCAAGGAGGTGGCTTACCAAGCGCCTGCTGCTGGTAAGCCAGGAGCCCTACATGTCAGATCGCTGATCTGACACAGTGCTCTGCAAAGTGTCAGATCAGCGATCTGATCTTATAACATGATGCCCCTTCAGGGGCAATGTTATAAAGTAAAAAAAAAAGATTTTGTTTTGTAAGAAAAAAAGAATTCCTAAATAAAGAAAAAAAAATATTATTCCCATAAATACATTTCTTTATCTAAATAAAAAAAAATAATAAAAGTACACATATTTAGTATTGCCGCGTCTGTAACGGCCCGACCCAAAAAACTGTCCCACTAGTTAACCCCTTCAGTGAACAGCGTAAAATAAAAAAAAACGAGGCAAAAAACAACGCTTGATTAGCATACGCCGAACAAAAAGTGGAATAGCACGCGATCAAAAAGACGGATATAAATAACCATGGTACCGCAGAAAACGTAATCTTGTCCCGCAAAAAACAAGCCATGATACAGCATCAGCAAAAAAAAAAAAAAAAAAAGTTATAGTCCTCAGAATAAAAGGATTCAAAAATAATTATTTTTCTATAAAATAGTTTTTATCGTATAAAAGCGCCAAAACATAAAAAAATATAAATGATGTATCGCTGTAATCGTACTGACCCGAAGAATAAAACTGCTTCATCCATATTACCAAACACGGAATGGTATAAATGCCCCCCCCCAAAGAAATTCATGAATAGCTGGTTGTTGGTCATACTACCTGACAAAAATCGGAATAAAAAGCGATCAAAAAATGTCACATGCCCAAAAATGTTACCAATAAAAACATCAACTTGTCCCGCAAAAACAAGACCTCACATGACTCTGTGGACCAAAATATGGAAAAATTAGAGCTCTCAAAATGTGGAGACGCCAAAACTATTTTTTGCAATAAAAAGCATCTTTTAGTGTGTGACGTCTGCCATTCATAAATGTACGCTAAAAAACCCGCTATAAAAATAAACCAAACCCCCCTCATCACCCCCTTAGTTAGGGAAAAATTTAAAAAAATTAAAAAATGTATTTATTTCTATTTTCCTATTAGGGTCAGGGTTAGAGCTAGGGTTAGGGCTAGGGTTAGGGCAAGGTTTAGGGCAAGGTTTAGGGCTAGGGTTAGTGCTAAGGTTAGGGTTAGGGCTAGGGTTAGAGTTAGGATTAGGGCTAGGGTTAGGGCTAGGGCTAGGGCTATGGTTAGGGCTAGGGTTAGGGTTAGGGTTTGAATTACATTTACGGTTGGGATTAGGGTTAGGGGTGTGTCAGGGTTAGGGGTTTGGTTAGGGTTATGGTTGGGATTAGGGTTAGGGGTGTGTTGGAGTTGGGGTTAGGGGTGTGGTTGGGATTAGGGTTGGGGGTGTATTTGGGTTAGGGTTTCAGTTAGAATTGGGGGTTTCCACTGTTTAGGCACATCAGGGCTCTCCAAACGCGACATGGCATCCGATCTCAATTACAGACAATTCTGCGTTGAAAAAGTAAAACAGTGCTCCTTCCCTTCCGAGCTCTCCCGTGCACCCAAACAGGAGTTTACCCCCAACATATGGGGTGACAGCGTACTCAGAAAAAATTGGACAACAACTTCCGCAGTCCAATTTCTCTTGTTACCCTTGGGAAAATAAAAATTTGGTGGGCTAAAAAATCATTTTTGTAGAAAAAAATGATGTTTTATTTTCACGGCTCTGCGTTATTAACTTTAGTGAAACACTTGGGGGTTCAAAGTCCTCACAACACACCTAGATAAGTTCCTTGGGGGTCTAGTTTCCAATATGTGGTCACTTGTGGGGGTTTCTACTGTTTAGGTACATTAGGGGCTCTGCAAATGCAACGTGATGCCTGTAGACCAATCCTTCTAAGTCTGTATTCCAAATGGTGCTTCTTCCCTTCCGAGCTCTGCCATGCGGCCAAATAGTGGTTACCCCCACATATGGGGTATCAGCATACTCAGGACAAATTGCAAATCAACTTTTGAGGTCCAATTTTTCTTGTTACCCTTGGGAAAATAATAATTTGTGGGGCTAAAAACCATTTTTGTAGGAAAAAATGATCTTTTATTTTCACAGCTCTGCGTTATTAACTGTAGCGAGACGCTTGGGGTTTCAAAGTTCTCACAACACATCTAGATAAGTTCCTTGGGGGGTTTAGTTTCCAATATGGGGTCACTTGTGGGGGTTTCATACTGTTTAGGTACATTAGGGGCACTCCAAATGCAATGCAACGCCTGCAGACCATTCCATCTAAGTCTGCATTCCAAATGGTGTTCCTTCCCTTCCCAGCTCTGCCATGCACCCAAACGGTGGTTACCCCCCACATATGGGGTATCAGCATACATAGGACAAATTGCACAACTTTTGTTACCCTTGGGAAAATACAAAACTCGGGGCTAAAAAATAATTTTTGTGGAAAAAAAAATTATTTTCACGGCCCTGCTTCCTAAACTGTAGTGAAACACTTGGGCGTTCAAAGCTCTCACAACACATCTAGATAAGTTCCTTAGGGGGTCTACTTTCTAAAATGGTGTCACTTGTGGGGGGTTTCAATGTTTAGGCACTTCAGGGGCTCTCCAGATGCAACATTGCGCCCCATCTTAATTCCAGTCAATTTTGCATTGAAAAGTCAAACCGCGCTCCTTCCCTTCCGAGCTCTACCATGCACCCAAACAGTGGTTTACCCCCACATATGGGGTATCAGTGTACTCAGAACAAATTTCACAACAACTTTTGGGGTACAATTTCTTCTGGTACCCTTGGGAAAATTAAAAATTGGGGACGAAAAGTTCATTTTTGTGAAAAAATATTATATTTTATTTTTACGGCTCTACATTATAAACTTCTGTGAAGCACTTGGTCGGTCACAGTGCTCACCACACATCTAGATAAGTTCCTTAGGGGTTCTACTTTCTAAAATGGTGTCACTTGTGGGGATTTCAATGTTTAGGCACATCAGGGGCTCCCCAATGCAACATGGCGTTTACCCCCACATTTGTGGTATCAGGATACTCAGGACAAACTGTGCAACAACTTGTGAATTCCATTTTCTTCTGTTATCCTTGGAAAAATAAAACAAATTTGAGCTGAATTAAATTTTTTGTGAAAAAAATTAAATGTTCACTTTTTTTTAAACATTCCAAAAATTTCTGTGAAACACCTGAAGGGTTAATAAACTTTTTGAATGTGGTTTTGAGCACCTTGAGGGGTGCAGTTTTTAGAATGGTGTCACATTTGGTTATTTTCTATCATACAGACCCCTCAAAATGACTTAAAATGTGATGTGGTCACTAAAATAAATGGTGTTGTAAAAATGAGAAATTGCTGGTCAATTTTTAACCCTTATAACTCCCTAACAAAAACAAATTGTTTGCAAAATTGTGCTGATGTAAAGTAGACATGTGGGAAATGTTACTTATTCAGTATTTTGTGTGACACATCTCTGTGATTTAAGTGCAAATTTCGCCAAATTTCCGCTTTTTTCACAAATGAATGCAGGTAATATCAAAGAAATTTTACCACTATCATGAAGTAGAATATTTCTCGAGAAAACACTGTCAGAATCATTGGGACCCGTTGAAACGTTCCAGAGTTATAACCTCATAAAGGAACAGTGGTCAGAATTGTAAAAATTGGCCCGGTCATTAACGTGAAAACCACCCTCGGGGCTTAAGGGGTTAATGTTTTAAAAAATTGTAAAAAAAAGTATATTTTTATTTAAAATAAAGGACTTAATTCTGTTTTTTTTTTATTGACAATATGACTATGGGGTTAATAATGGAGTGGCGTCTTGTAGACGCCTCTCCATTACTAACTGATGGATTTGATGTCACCTGAAAATATGAAGGTGACATCAAATTCACAAATATGAATTCCACTTGCTACTGCAAAAAAGGAAGTGGGAAGAGTCGGGCAAAGCACCAGAATTGCCTGTGGGCTGTTAGGCTGGGGGGTCAGTACTCATGGGCCCTTGCCATCCTGAGAATTCCAGCCCTCAGCTGTCTGTTTTGCTTGGCTTGTTGTCAAAAATATGGGGGACCTCAAGCCATTTTTTTAAAATTATTTAAATAGTTTAATAAAACGGTGTTGGGACCACTCCATTCTTGATAAGCAACCATGATAATGCAACAGCTGAGGGTTGCAACAAGCAGCTATCACTTTTGTCATGCTGGCTGTCAAAAATAGAAGTACCCCACTTAATTTTTTTTAAATTATTTATATTGCATGTGCCAGCTGAAGAATACTCCAATGAGCTACTGCCTGCTCTCGCAGCAGGGGTAGGCTGATAGAAATAGTAATCTCTCCTCAGCTGATGCCTCTGTGACGGATATAAACCGCCGGCAACAGCTGCTGGCTCTCTGACCTGTAGTAAAGATCTTACCACTGTTTCTTACCAGTGTTTCTCATGCTGTCATGCAGATGACAGCATGGGGAACTCCCAATTTTGTTAGGGTTTGGAGTACTGAACCTGAACAATAACATAGACTTCCTGGAGAAGTCTTTGTTTCAGATCCATGCCCGAAAAGTAGGTGTTCGGTACGAACCACAGAATTTACACTGTGTTCCAAATTATTATGCAAATGATATTTTACTCGGATTTTCCTAAATGGTCGGTGCAAATGACAGTCAGTCTAAAAAAAGTCATCACCCATTAGATTATACATCGAATTTTATTAAAGAAACCTCCCAATGATAACAGTATAGTCTCCAAAATAAATAAAAACTCTAAATGCAATGTCCCAAATTATTAGGCACAGTAGAATTTCTATACATTTGATATGTTTTAAAGAACTGAAAATGCTCATTTGTGGAATGTGCAGCATTAGGAGGTCACATTCACTGAACAAAAAAGCTATTTAACTCCAAAACCTCCTAACAGACTAAGTTACATGTTAACATAGGACCCCTTCTTTGATATCACCTTCACAATTCTTGCATCCATCGAACTTGTGGGTTTTTGGAGAGTTTCTGCTTGTATTTCTTTGCATGAAGTCAGAATCGCCTCCCAGAGCTGCTGTTTTGATGTGAATGGCCTCCCACCCTCATAGATCTTTTGCTTGATGATACTACAAAGGTTCTCTGTGCGGTTGAGGTCAGGTGAAGATGGTGGCCACACCATGAATTTATCTCCTTTTAAGCCCATAGCAGCCAATGACTCACAGGTATTCTTTGCAGCATGAGATGGTGCATTGTTATGCATGAAGATAATTTTGTTCCTGAAGGCACGTTTCTGCTTTTTAGACCATGGAAGAAAGTTGTCAGTCAGAAACTCTAAATACTTTGTAGAGGTCATTTTCACACCTTCACCTTCCGGAACCATAAAGCGTCCTACCAGCTGTTTCCCAATGATTCTGGCCCAAAATGTGACTCCTCCACCTCCTTACTGATGTCGCACACTTGTTGGAACATGTGGCAATCCACCAACCTTCCACTACTCCATCCATCTGGACCATCCAGGGTTGCCTGACACTCATCAGTAAACAAGACTATTTGGAAATTAGTGTTCATGTATGTCTGGGCCCACTGTAACCATTTCTGCTTGTGAACACTGTTTAAGGTTGGCTGAATATTAGGTTTATGCATCACAGCAAGCCTTTGAAGGATCCTACACCTTGAGGTTCGAGGGACTCCAGAGGCACCAGCAGGTTCAAATAACTGTTTGCTGCTATGTAATGGTATTTTGGCAGCTGCTCTCTTAATCCGATGAATTTGTCTGACAGAAACCTTCCTCATTATGCCTTTATCTGCATGAACTCTGTCTGTGCTCTGTTTCAGTCACAAATCTCTTCACAGTATGATGACCACTCTTAAGTTTTTGTGGAATATCTAATGTTTTCATACCTTGTCCAAGGCATTGCACTATTTAATGCTTTTCAGCAGCAGAGAGATCCTTTTTAGTTCCCATATTACTTGAAACCTGTGGCCTGCTTAATAATGTGGAACATAGTTTTTAAGTAGTTCTCCTTTAATTAGAATCACCCGGAAAACTAATTATCACATGTGTTTAAGATTGATTTCAGTGATCCATTGAGCCCTGAGACACAATAACATCCATGAGTTTATTTGAAAAACAAAACAATTAAATCTTTACGACACCTAAATCCAATTTGCATAATAATTTGGAACACAGTGTAATGTTCGGGTTTGCCCATCACTAGTTGTCTCATCTTATTTAAAGGGGTTTTCCCATGAACGAAAGTTGATTTTAATCAACAGATCTTGGCATAATAATAATTTCCTCAATTGGATGTGTTTAAATAAAATTTTCATATGCTGAGATAGTTTTATAAATATGTCCCTGCTGTGTACTGTGTAATTGCTGGGTCTGGCCATGCAGGAACATGGTATGATCATAACTACTGTTGAGCATTCCGATACTGCAAATATCGGGTATCGGCCGATATTTGCTGTATCGGAATTCCGATACCGAGTTCCGATATTTTTGCGATATCGGAAATCGGAATCGGAAGTGTTCCCAGTCATCTTCAGCGTGTGCGGTGCGTATGGTTCCCAGGGTCTGAAGGAGAGGAAACTCTCCTTCAGTGTTATGACTGGCGGAATGCACCAAGTTTAAGATGAAATAGTATTAGGTGCGTTCGCAGTCCGAGGTCCACTGTGCAGGTGAAACCCTGCTGCTAGTAGTGACGGACGATATGGTGGTACAGTGTGAATACACACACGGGTTAACTTCACCCTGTGTGAAGGAAGTGAACCCTGTTACGTCACAGGGCCACGGTATCGCACCAAGAGCGCAAGCAAGAAGTCTCAGAACTCAATCCCAAGACACAGGATTTGAGTTCATAAAGACCTCATGCGCTCGACACCGCAACTGGGGTGTCAGAGTGACAGAAATAATAGTATTTAAGATGCATGAGAGTGCGTGCGGTGCTGCACCGGCGGACGCCACTAAGCACCCAGGCTTGGGTCAGGAAAGCCCAGAGAAAGCGCACGGCGCCGCACTGGCGGTCACAGCAATTAGACGCTGAAATGTGTGTAATGTGCTGATGGCTTGGTCGGGCGCTAGATAGCTTCCATCATTCGTGAACAGTCAACAACACTAGGAATGGGAATGATTTAGGAGCTTTCATCCATCAACATACATCCATCTACACACACATTATAAAATCAATACTAGCGCATGGCCGTGCGCCAATGCGAGCCTTAAATAGTTGCAGCACGTTTAGGACCTTCAAAGAAGGACCAATGGAGTTGCTGCAGTACCTGATAATGTGACCCCAGATCTCCACTGAGAGATCTTGCCCTGGGCATGCTCAGAGTGCAAAGCAGGACTTAGTCCTAGGACCTACAAGGACCTTCAAAGAAGGACCAATGACCTTAGCTGCAGTATCTGATCATGTGACCCTCGATCTCCACTGAGAGATCTTACTCTGGGCATGCTCAGAACGTGAAAAGCAGGACTTAGTCCCAGAAGTGTCTGCTCGCCGCTGCCCAGTACTGACTTCAATGGCAGAAGCAAGAAATGCAGCAGTAACTCTTAGCACAGAGTCAGACTGAGCGAGACGCTGGGATCGACGTCTCTGATGAGCAGGCTCCACTGTGGCAGAAGAATGGGAGACCGCAGCGGAGATGGCCCGAGATTCCCCCTGTGCAGAGGCATGAACTCGACCCATAACATTACCCGCCTTCCTAGGGCCCCGCCTCCTTGGGCCTCGCTACGATCGAAGGCGGCAATGAGCTGCGGAGCCCGAATGTGCTCAGCAGGCTCCCAGGACCTATCCTCAGGACGGTAACCCTTCCAGTCCACCAAATAAAAATTTTTGCCACGTACCACCTTGCACCCCAAAATAGCGTTCACCTCGTAATCGTCCATAGACGAACCAGATGTCCCGGCAGATGACTCAGAAAACCGGGACATGTATACGGGTTTCAAGAGGGACACATGAAAGGTGTCGGTGATACCCAGGTGTGGTGTGATACCCAAGCATGGAGGAAGGGTCAGACGGTAGACCACAGGGTTAACCTGTTGGAGGACCTTGAAAGCACCTAAGTAGCGAGGTGCAAACTTAGTGGACTCAACTCACAGCCTGATGTTACGGGCGGAGAGCCACACTAAGTCGCCAGGAGCAAAGGTCGGAGCGGGGCGCCGATGTGCATCGGCGAAGGACCTCATTCTCTCCTTGGAAGCCCGAATGGCATCCTGAGTGCGATCCCAAATGTCCCGTGCCTCCACAGCCCAGTCTGCCACCCTGGAATCGGCAGAAGACATGAGCATGGGCACAGGTACCTGCAGATGCTGACCATAGATAAGGAGGAATGGTGTCTGTCCAGTGGAGTCGGCTACAGCGTTGTTCAGAGCAAACTCCGCCCATGGTAGCAAAGATGCCCAGTCATCTTGCTTAGCAGAGAGAAAATGTTGCAGATATGTGACCAAGGTCTGGTTCGCTCTCTCTACCAACCCATTCGTCTCGGGATGATAGGCAGAAAAGAGATTTAACTCAATCCTGAGAAGATGACAAAGCTCTCTCCAGAACCGAGACGCAAACTGGGGACCCCGGTCACTGACAATATTGTCCGGCATACCGTGAAGGCGGAAGATATGTTTAATAAACAATGTTGCCAAGGCCCGTGCAGAAGGTAGCCGATGAAGCGGCACCAAATGCACCCTTTTAGAAAAATGGTCGGTGATTACTAGTGTTGAGCATTCCGATACCACAAGTATCGGGTATCGGCCGATACTTGCGGTATCGGAATTCCGATACCGAGATCCGATACTTTTGTGGTATCGGGTATCGGTATCGGATCCATAGTGAGGTGTAAAATAAAGAATTAAAATAAAAAATATTGATATATTCACCTCTCCAGCGGCCCCTGGACATCACCGCGGGTAACCGGCAGGCTTCTTTGTTTAAAATGAGCGCGTTTTAGACCTGAGGAATGACGTCGCGGCTTCTGATTGGTCGCGTGCCGCCCATGTGACCGCGACGCGACCAATCAGAAGCCGCGACGTCATTCCTCAGGTCCTAAATTCCTAGAATGAGCGTGTTTAGGACCTGAGGAATGACGTCGCGGCTTCTGATTGGTCGCGTGCCGCCCATGTGACCGCGATGCGACCAATCAGAAGCCGCGACGTCATTCTCAGGCACTAAACTCCTCATTCTAGGAATTTAGGACCTGAGGAATGACGTCGCGGCTTCTGATTGGTCGCGTCGCGGTCACATGGGCGGCACGCGACTAATCAGAAGCCGTGACGTCATTCCTCAGGTCCTAAACGCGCTCATTTTAAACAAAGAAGCCTGTCGGTTACCCGCGGTGATGTCCAGGGGCCGCTGGAGAGGTGAATATATCAATATTTTTTATTTTAATTCTTTATTTTACACATTAATATGGATCCCAGGGCCTGAAGGAGAGTTTCCTCTCCTTCAGACCCTGGGAACCATCAGAATACCTTCCGATACTTGGTGTCACATTGACTTGTATTGGTATTGGATATCGGTATCGGCGATATCCGATACTTTTCGGGTATCGGCCGATACTATCCGATACCGATACTTTCAAGTATCGGACGGTATCGCTCAACACTAGTGATTACCCAAATGACGGTACAACCACGATACTTGGGCAAACCCACCACAAAGTCCATCCCAACCATCTCCCAGGGCCTGTCTGCCACCAGCAGAGGGTATAACAAACCAGCTGGCCGTTGATGGAGAGACTTATTTTTGGCACAAGAGACACATGCCCAAACATTGTCTCCGATGTGACGAACCATATGTGGCCACCAGTACATTCTCGCCAGCAACTCAGATGTCCTCTTTGCCCCAAAGTGTCCACCCACTCTGGACGAATGAGCCCAAGAGAGAACCTCCGGTCGCAGATTGATGGGAACAAAAGTCTTGCCCGGAGGCACTGACTCTAGCGAAACCGGAGCTACGGTTCTCAAACTCTCCGAAGGGACAATAAGCCGAAGCTCCTCTTCCTCCTCCTCAGTTGACACAAGGGAGCGAAAGAGAGCGTCAGCACGAATATTCTTCTCCCCGGCGAGATAATGGAGAGTGAAATGGAAGCGGGAGAAGAACAAGGACCATCTGGCCTGACGAGAATTCAGCCGCTGGGCTGTATGCAAATAGACCAAATTTTTGTGGTCCATGAAGACTTGGAAGGGAAACCGAGCACCTTTCAGAAGATGTCTCCACTCCGAAAAGGCCAACTTCATTGCTAGCAACTCCCTATCCCCGATGGAGTAATTTCTCTCTGCTGGCTTGAAGGTCTTTGAGAAGAAGAAGCATGGATGCTTCCGACCTTGAGCATCCTTTTGATAGAGGACTGCTCCAGCACCAACGGATGAGGCATCCACCTCCATAAGGAATGGCTTATCCACATCAGGATGATGTAAGATGGGAGCACTAGCAAAAATGAGACTTCATAGAAGTGAGGGCCTTGGAGACCTCTTCCGACCACAATTTGGGATTCGCTCCCTTCTTGGTGAGGGATACCAAGGGAGCTACCAAAGTTGAGAAGTGGGGAATGAACTGGCGGTAATAATTAATGAACCCCATAAAGCGCTGTACCACCTTAAGAGAATGGGGCTCTTGCCAGTTCTTCACAGCCTGTAGTTTTGGCAGGATCCATAGCCAATCCCTGGGCGGAGATGATATAGCCCAGGAAAGGTAAAGACTCCTGCTCAAACACACACTTCTCCAACTTAGCATAAAGAGAGTTTGCCTGTAGGAGGTTGAAGACTCTGCCAACATCTCTCCGGTGGGAGTCAATATCTGGAGAAAAGATGAGAATATCATCCAGATAGACTACGACCGAGGTGGAAAGCATATCCCGGAAGATGTCGTTGACAAAGTCTTGGAAAACAGCTGGGGCATTACAGAGCCCAAAGGGCATCACCAGATACTCATAGTGCCCATCTCTGGTGTTAAACGCCGTTTTCCATTCGTCCCCCTCACGGATGCGAATCAGGTTGTAAGCACCCCGCAGATCTAGTTTAGTAAACACCCTTGCTCCCCGAAGCCTATCGAAAAGCTCAGATATCAAGGGCAAAGGATACTTATTCTTAACGGTGATGGCGTTAAGACCCCTGTAGTCTATGCATGGACGTAGTTCCCCATTCTTCTTCTGCACGAAAAAGAACCCTGCCCCAGCAGGTGACACTGACTTCCTGATGAACCCTCTTGCCAGATTATCTTGAATGTACTGAGACATTGCCTCCATCTCCGGGAGAGATAATGGATAGACTCGACCCCGGGGAGGCTCAGCACCAGGCAAGAGGTCAATAGGACAGTGATAGGGGCGATGGGGCGGAAGGGTCTCCGCCGCCTTTTTGGAGAACACGTCTGCATAAGACCAATATTGCTTGGGGAGAGAGGATAGATCTGCGGGTACCTCTGTAGTAGCAACCTGAATGCACTCCCTCTGACACCTACCCCCACAAGATTCACCCCATCCCAGAATTCTGCCTGAGGACCTCTCAATATGAGGAGAGTGGTACCGTAGCCAAGGTATCCCCAACAGGACCTCATCAATTCCCTCAGGAATGACAAGCAGAGATATAATCTCCTGAAGGGATGGTGGCATGGACAGAGTAAAAGGGATGGTCTGGTGTGTTATCTGTGAGGGCAGTGTCGACCCATTCACCACTCGTACCGTTACTGGTTGAGGTAGCATAACCAAGGGTATTGCGTGACATTGGGCGAAGGCAGAAGACATAAAATTGCCCTCCGCCCCAGAATCCACGCAGAGCTCTACCGAGTGGGAGGATGAGCCAATCGTTATTGTCCCCTTAAAGGACAATTTGGAGGCAAACGTCGCCGTGTCTAGTGTACCTCCACCTACTTCCACTAGACGCTGACGTTTCCTCAACCGCTGGGGACATCTGGTGGCAAGATGTCCTGACTGCTGGCAAACATAACAAACCTGGAGTGCATGAGCGGTCCGGGACCTAGATCCCACTCGTAACACCTCCATGGCCTCATGTGACTCTGGAGCCTGGACTGGAGATTCCAAAGGTTTGGAGAAGGTGGGAGCTAGCCGAAACCTTTGCCTACACTGGGCTAGCTCTAACCTCCGCTTGTGAAAACGGAGGTCAATACGAGTGGATACTGCTATTAATTCCTCCAGTGTGGCGGGAATCTCCCTAGTGGCCAGGGCGTCCTTCACATGGTCAGCCAGCCCCCTCCAAAATATTGGAATAAGGGCTTTATCCGACCACTCCAGCTCAGACGCTAGGGTGCGGAAGTGGACGGCAAAATGGCTGACCAAGGATGAGCCCTGAGTCAATGCCAACAGTTGGAGCGCCATATCATGAGTGGCACGAGGTCCTAAAAAGACCTGTTTCAGAGTGCTCAGGAATAACGGAGCACTCTGCACCACATGATCGCCATGCTCCCACAGTGGCGTAGCCCACTCTAATGCCCTGTCCAACAGGAGAGACACTATAAACCCCACCTTTGCCCGCTCTGTAGGGAAACAAGAGGCCAGAAGCTCGAGATGTATAGAGCACTGACTCACGAAACCCCTACAAGACTTAGTATCACGAGAAAAATTTTCTGGCAGCGGGAGGTGAGATAGAGTCGGTTCAGGGGTGGCAGTGGACAAGGTAGCTGCAGCCACGCTAGCAGCCTGAACAGCGACAGCAGTGACATCCACAGCTGAGGTTAGACGCACTAGAGCCGCCAACCTTCCCTCCAGCTGCTGGATGTACAGTTGTAAACGCTGATCGTCCGCCATTTACTAGCCAGACCTTGGCGCTAGTATTATGTTAGGATTGTCGGAACGCACCAAGTTTAAGATGAAATAGTATTAGGTGTGTTCGCAGTCCGAGGTCCACTGTGCAGGTGAAACCCTGCTGCTAGTAGTGACGGACGATATGGTGGTACAATGTGAATACACACATGGGTTAACTTCACCCTGTGTGAAGGAAGCGAACCCTGTTGTGTCACAGGGCCGCGATACCGCACCAAGAGCGCAAGCAAGAAGTCTCAGAACTCAATCTCAAGACACAAGATTTGAGATCATAAAGACCTCATGCGCTCGACACCGCAACTGGGGTGTCAGAGTGACAGAAATAATAGTATTAAAGATGCACGAGAGTGCGTGCGGTGCCGCACTGGCGGACGCCACTAACCACCCAGGCTTGGGTCAGGAAAGCGCAGAGAAAGCGCACGGCGTCGCACTGGCGGTCACAGCAATTAGACGCTGAAATGTGTGTAACGTCCTGATGGCTTGGTCGGGCGCTAGATAGCTTCCATCATTTGCGAACAGTCAACAACACTAGGAATGGGAATGATTTAGGAGCTTTCATCCATCGACATACATCCATCTACACACACACATTATAAAGTCAATACTAGTGCATGGCCGTGCAGCCATGCGAGCCTTAAATATTTGCAGCATGTTTAGGACCTTCAAAGAAGGACCAATGGAGTTGCTGCAGTACCTGATCATGTGACCCCAGATCTCCACTGAGAGATCTTGCCCTGGGCATGCTTAGAGTGCAAAGCAGTACTTAATCCTAGCACCTACAAGAACCTTCCAAGAAGGACTAATGACCTTAGCTGCAGTATCTGATCATGTGACCATCAATCTCCACTGAGAGATCTTACTCTGGGCATGCTCAGAACATGAAAAGCAGGACTTAGTCCCAGAAGCGTCTGCTCGCCACTGCCCAGCACTAACTTCAATGGCAGAAGCAGGAAATGCAGCAGTAACTCTTAGAACAGAGTCAGACTGAGCGAGACACTGGGATCGACGTCTCTGCTGAGAAGGCTCCACTGCAGCAGGAGAAGAATGGGAGACCGCAGCGGAGATGACCCGAGACTCCCCCTGTGCAGAGGCATGAACTCGACCCCTAACATTCAGGCCGTGGGATCCATATTCATGTAAAAAATAAAGAATAAAAATAAAAAATATGGATATACTCACCTCTCCATCGAACCCTGGCTGTCACCGCTGCGAGCGTCTGCCTCCATTTCTTAGAATGCAGTGAGTGAAGGACCTTGGATGACGTCACGGTCAGGTGACCGGTCACCTGATCACAACGTCATCGAAGGTCCTTCACTCACTGCATTCTTAGGGACGGAGGCAGACATTCGCAACGGTGACAGCCGGGGTCCTTCGGAGGGGTAAGTGTATCCATATTTTTTATTTTTATTCTTTATTTTTTACATGAATATGGATCCCACAGCCTGAAGGAGAGTTTCCTCTCCTTCCGACCCTGGGAACCATCCAGGATACCTTCCGATATTTGTGTCCCATTGACTTGCATTGGTATTGGGTATCGGTATCGGCGATATCCGATATTTTTTGGATATCGGCCGATACCATCCGATACCGATACCTTTGAATATCGGGAGGTATCGCTCAACACTAATCATAACACACCTTCTCTAGTATGGATACAGTGTACAGACATTGCAGCATGGGATCACAAATTCTTCTGTATTAAGGTAATACATTGTTCAAAAAAAGAAAGGAAATGTTTTACTTCACAAAAAGAATGAGCTGTGATTAGTGTTGAGCATTCCGATACCGCAAGTATCGGGTATCGGCCGATACTTGCGGTATCGGAATTCCGATACCGAGATCCGATACTTTTGTGGTATCGGGTATCGGTATCGGATACATAGAGATGTGTAAAATAAAAATTAAAATAAAAAATATTGATATATTTACCTCTCCGGCGGCCCCTGGACTTAGCGCGGGTAACCGGCAGGCTTCGTTGTTCAAAATCAGCGCTTTTAGGACCTGAGAATCACGTCCCGGCTTCTGATTGGTCGCGGGCCGCCCATGTGACCGCCACGCGACCAATCACAAGCTGCGACGTCACCGCAAGCTATTAACATGCTCATTTTTGAAAAATGAGCGCGTTAATGACTTTCAAAGACGTAGCGGCTTGTGATTGGTCGCGGCCACGTGACCAATCACAAGCCGCGACGTCACCGCAAGCTATTAACGCGCTCATTTTTAAAAATGAGCGCGTTAATGGCTTTCAAAGACGTAGCGGCTTGTGATTGGTCGCGTGGCCGCGACCAATCACAAGCCGCGACGTCACCGCAAGCTATTAACGCGCTCATTTTTAAAAATGAGCGCGTTAATGACTTTCAAAGACGTAGCGGCTCATGTGGGGTTGATGTCACCTTTGTACTATCAGGTGACATCAAGCCCACGGATTAGTAATGGAGAGGCATCTGTAAGACACCTATCCATTACTAATCCTATAGTTATATGGCAAATAAAGACACAACCAAACCATAATAAAGTCCTTTATTAGAAATAAGACTAAACACAGTTTTCCTTTTTTAATTAAAAATAACAAACACAGTTATACTCACCTAACACCTATTCCACCAAAGCCCTTGTTCTCCTGTAATAAAGCTAAAATAAAAAAAACATTATTCCTTGCCAGCTGGTCATTCTGTCCCATGCCATAATCCATGTCTGGGGGGATAAATAGTTTTCAGCCAGGATGGTGCCAAGATGCGACCGTCCAGGCAGAGAATCACTGGTGACTGAGCTGCAGCAAGTGAAGCGTCAGTGACCAGCGGTGATGTCATTGAGATTACGTCCGGTCACTGAGGCTGCATTCCCAGCTGGGCTGAACTGCTGTGACCTCGGTGAGATCCCTGCTAGCACCATGGAAAAAAGTCACTGAGTTCACTGCAGTTCAAGCTCAGTGACTTCACAGTAAATCACAGTGAGAATTTCTCACCGTGATCTGCCGTGAAGTCGCTGAGCTTGAACTGTGATGACCTCATTACTGACTTTTTCCCATGGTGCTGAGGTCATGGCAGTTTAACCCTGCAGGGAACGCAGCCTTAGTGATGAATTAACCTCGATGACATCACCGTCATCACCAGATCTTGCAGTGCCAGACATGTCCCCCTGCTTAAGCCAGTACATGACCGGGTCCATCTGAAGTTTGCTACAGAGCATTTGAATTATCCAGAAGAGTATTGGGAGAATGACAAGTGGTCTGATGAAACCAAATTAGAACTGTTTGGTAGAAACAAAACTTGTCGTGTCTGGAGGAGACAGAATACTGAGTTGCATCCAAAGAACACCATACCTACTGTGAAGCATGGGGGTGGCAATGTCATTCTTTGGAGCTGTTTCTCTGCAAAAGGACCAGGTCGACTGATCCGTGTACATGAAAGAATGAATGGGGCCATTTGCTTGAGTGCAAACCTCCTTTCATCTACAAGGGAATTGAAGATGAAATGTTGATGTGTCTTTCAGCATGATAAAGATCCCAAGTATGCCACCAGGGCAATGAAGGAGTGGCTTCATAAGAAGCATATGAAGGTCCTGGAGTGGCCTAGCCAGTCTCCAGATCTCAACCCCATAGAAAACCTTTGGAGGGAGTTGAAACCCGTGTTGCCCAGTGACAGGCCCAAAACATCACTGCTCTAGAGGACATCTGCATAGACGAATGGGACAACATACCACCAACAGTGTGTGCCAACCTAGTAAAGATGTACATAAAACGTTTGACCTTTCACATTGCCAACAAAGGATATATAATAAAATATTGAGATGAACTTTTGTTAATGACTAGTGTTGAGCATTCCGATACCGCAAGTATTGGGTATCGGCCGATACTTGCGGTATTAGATTTCTGATACCGAGATCCGATACTTTTGTGGTATCGGGTATCGGTATCGGATCAATAGGGATGTGTAAAATAAAGAATTAAAATAAAAAATATTGATATGCTCACCTATTTACAATATTCACTAAACTCCTAATTCTAGGAATTAAGGACCTGCGAATGACGTCACGGCTTCTGATTGGTCGCGTGGCGGTCACATGAGCGGCACGCGACCAATCAGAAGCCGCAACGTCATTCGCAGGTCCTAAACGCGCTCATTTTAAACAAAGAAGCCGGCCGGTTACCAGCGTGATGTCCAGGGGCCGCCGGAGAGGTGAGCATATCAATATTTTTTTATTTTAATTCTTTATTTTACACCTAACTGTGGATCCCAGGGCCTGAAGGAGAGTTTCCTCTCCTTCAGACCCTGGGAACCATCAGGATACATTCCGATACTTGATGTCCCATTGACTTGTATTGGTATTGGATATCGGTATCGGCGATATCCGATATTTTTCGGGTATCGGCCGATACTATCCGATACCGATACTTTCAAGTATCGGACGGTATCGCTCAACACTATTAATGACCAAATACTTATTTTCCACCATAATTTGCACAAAAAAAATCTTGCCAAATCAGACAAGGTGATTTTCTAGATTTGTTTTCTCAATTTTGACTCTCATTGTTTTGTTGTACCTATTGTTAGGGCTAGCGGAATGCACCGAATATAGATAGGTAGCTACAAGGTGCGTTCGCATCCCGGATTCCACCGTGCAGAGATCTCTGCTGCAAAGTAACAGCGGATAACTTCTGAGCTCACACGTGGGTTAAGCTTCACCCCCTGTGAACTGGAAGCGATCTCTGTTGACTCACAGAGTCATGCTGTACAGAAACTATTACCCTAACTAAGGGTTGTGCTTGCTCTGGAACTCTTCTGTGCTAACCGCACACATGAAGGAATAAGATGCTAAGCCAAAGCTAATTGCCCCCACTGACGCCAGCTGCCTCCTTGAGTGTACTGTCCCAAAGCTACAGCCTCACACCACATAAGTATAGAGTGGTATAGTATCCACTTGCATAAGCCAAACACATTTGATACTAGCATTTGCATTTACAATATGCAAATAAAATGATAAAAAAACAGACAATGTGATTTTCTGGATTTTTTTTTCTCAGTTTGTCTCCCATAGTTGAGGTCTACCTATGATGTAAATTACAGACGCCTCTCATCTTTTTAAGTGGTGGAACTTGCACTATTGCTGACTGACTAAATACTTTTTTGCCCCACTGTATATAGCATAACATATTCTTGGTTGTGAGGGGTTCTGTAACACCCGTATCCCAAATAACCCAACAAAACGGTGGCCATATGGCTGCTGTTTTGCTGGAATCAAGGGAATCAAATTCCAATTTTTTGCGAAATTTGTGGGAAAATCTCTTTGTTTAGAATTGATTTGCTCATCTCAATGCCTGACTGGGGAGGTTTGCCTATATTAGATATTACTCTGCAACCAGATTCACACAATAACTGATTTAGCATTTATAATGATTCTGTCCTTGCCTTGTGAACACGTACTCATAGAGAGTACAGCATTATAATGTTTAGCTGCACATTATTCACATTCACAGTAAAGATATTTATGTTAACACTGCAGTAGTCATTCCGCATGACTTCCATGACTTGATCTAGATTATCAAGTGGTCTTAGTCCCGTGTTCTTACATTTTACACTTTAGAATAGATGAATGTGCTTACGTACTGAATTGAGATTACAAGTTACTCAGCATTGGCAAGGAAAGTGGTTTAAATTCAGCACGATGAATTTTATTTTAAAGTGTGAAAACCCGAGGCATGGTTATATTACTTTGTAAGGAAACATTTTTTTTTGCATTGAAATGTTGAGCACAGTAGGATTATATGTAAACGAGAGCATTAAATGTAGTCTTGAAGCATTAAATTGTCAGAAGCAGCATTTGATCCAGAGGCATATAAAAGGGATGATATTCCACTCTATTTTAGTTGTGGCCATAATTTTATGTGCATGACTGCATAAATCCCTGTGTTAAGCATGATATTTGATTGGTTTCTGCACCAGCTCTACTGTCTACGATCTGAATCACTGCTGTCTAAAGTGAGAATTTGCTGAAGAATATACTACACTTCCGTCTGTCAAGGTTTAGTTAAAACTCATTGTAGGGTCACTGACTACTTGCTGAGAACCCTGAGGGGAGAATTGAGTAAAGAGCTGGCATGCTAATGCGCGCGGCGTATTTAGTGCACAACATGGATCTGTACAGCGTAGTTAACAAATGCTTCACCAAGTGCTCATTTACATTTGACACATACAGAAATGATGCAAGATATTTGGCTCAGGAAACAGCTAATTTTCGAACTCTAATGACTATAGTAAATTATAAAAAGCAATCAGCCTATCTTACAGTCTAATACGGTTATTTATGAAGGACAAATTACCATGTGGTGACCTTGAAAAACCTAGTAATAAATAATACATATTGAAGATACAAGAGATATATCATTGTGCAACTCTAGAAACATTAGTTATAATGATCTGTTCCTTATTTGTCATAGAATTAACTCCACACACATTATGTGTTATTTATTCCCCCTTACTTAAGTAGCACCAACATATTCCATAGCACTGTACAGAGATATATTCTCGTCTTATTAAGCAGATCAGTATTGCTTCTCCTAGTATTGACAGGTTTTCCATAATAGACATGGATGTTCATTGTATATACTGAATAAAGAAGTAACCTGTCAGGTCTAGAAACACAATTTATCTACAGATATAGTGGTTATCTGCAGATGCATTTCCTCCAAACCCTGTGTAGTCAGCTTACTGGAGCAGTGGATACATGGAAAAAAATCAAGTTACATTTTCCCTCCAGACACTTACTTCCATGTGGTGCAGGGAGCAGTCACAGTTTCCACTAACTACTGTATACAGTGCGTGTGCTAGAACTACGACACCCCCTGGCATTTTGATTGGCAGCTTGGTCTGTACTGAATGTGGTGACTGCTGCTGTTGCCTGCAACATCCCAATAACTAAAATAGGGCAGGTGCATAGCATTTGTCAAAGTGACAGGTTCCCTATAATACACCACTCAGCAATAACATTAAAGGGATCTTGATGGGTAATAAACTCTGCCCAAACCATGGACAACATGTATCAGACACTGGCTATAGTATTACAGCCATTTATGTTTGAATCTGAAATGCTTCAGCATTTCAGAGAACAACATACAACATGCTTTTAATGGCTGCTGGGGACCGAGTTGCTCTGTGCTTCAGTCATACAAGAGGGTCCCCGGTGGCCTCTGCCCACCTGCTGACAGTGACTGACAAGCCATGGTTTGAGCAGCATGTATCACCTATTAGGTTCCCTTAAGACCAATGACATCAATTATGTTATTACAGTGGCACCTGCCAGTCAGTGGGATGAATGTTGTAAGCAAATGTACAATTAGCTTTGAAAGTTGATGTTTAGAAATTATGAGAGAGTAAAGTTTTTACCAACTTTGCATAGTGCAATATTCATGTGGTATGAAGACTGTGTCAGAGTCAGTTAAATATTCTCTGTATTCAGTACTTATCAAAGTTGTAACCGATGATCTAGTAAAACGGTCATCATCTACACCAAAGACTCAGTAATGTGAAGGAGAACGAAGGTTAGCCTGTTTACCTCAATACTACAGGAATCATTGTAGTAAAAATTGATAAAAAATTATTTTGACTATGCTAAAAAGGTACAAATAAATCCTACAAAAACAGAAGAAAATAAAAAAATAAACCAACAATAAGTCCAAAAATACCAACATTCAAACCGGGGGAATGTGTTAATGATCTCAAGGCAGCTGGGAACAGTCACCAAGGAAACCATTGGTAACACATGCCATAAAGGTTTAAAATCCTGCAGTGCCTGCAACATCCCCCTGCTCAAGAAGGCACATCTGCAGGCCTGTCTGAAGTTTGCCATTGAACACCTGGATGATTCTGTGAGTGACTGGGAGAAGGTGCTGTGGTCTGATGAGACAAAAATTTAGCTATTTGGCATTAACTTAACTCGCCATGTTTGGAGGAAGAGAAATGCTGCCTATGACTCAAAGAACACCAAACCCACTGTCAAGTGTGGAGGTGAAAACATTATGTTTTGGGGGAGCTTCTCTGCTAAGGGCACATGACTAGTTCACCTCATCAATGGGAGAATGGATGGAGCCATGAACCGTAAAATCCACATTGACAACCTCCTTCCCTCCACAGGGCATGAAAACTGGGTCGTGGTTGGGTCTTTCAGCAAGACAATGACCTAAAACATACAGACAAGGCAACAAAAGAGTGGCTCAACAAGAAGCACATTAAGGTCATGGAGTGGCCTAGCTAGTCTCCAGTCTTAATGGAGGGAGTTGAATCACTGAGTTGCCAAGCAAAAGCCTCAAAACCCTAATGATTTAGAGATGATCTGCAAAGAGGAGTGGACCAAAATTCCTCCTGACATGTGCGTAAACCTCTTCATCAACTAGAAAAAAGTCTGACTGCTGTGCTTGCCAGCAAGGGTTTTGCCACCAAGTATTAAGTCTTGTTTGCCAGAGAGATCAGATACTTATTTCTCACTGCAAAATGCAAATAAATTTATATAATTTATACAATGTGATTTTCTGGATTTTATTTTTGATATTCCATCTCTCAATGTTAAAATGAACCTACCCTTAAAATTAAAGACTGTTCAAGTTTCTGTCAGTGGACAAACCTACAAAATCAGCAAGGAATCTAATACTTATCTCCCCACTGCAGTTATGCATTCATAGAATGCTACATGAACCACATATAGGACTAGCCATGAAGGATACAGCCACTTCAACCAACATAAAAGGTTGGCTGGACAATTTTTAAGCCAACCATTTAATTTCAATTACTTTCATGCTAATCTCCTATTCTGGGGAGGCTTCAGTATGCACCAGCTGTCCTAGCAAATATATTACCATGGCTCAACTTTAGACTGTCATGTAAAAGTTTCAACCTTGGGTGTGTTTTTATAGTAGGTCTACACTTTAAATCCATGATTTCTAAAGGACACATCTGTAAAGTAGAATTTTAAGGGGTACGATACATGGACATTGCCTACAAACCAAGTATTGCCAACATGGAAAAGTAGGTATGAAAATTCAAAGTTTCTCACAAGGATGACTTCATAGTCCCTAAAATTAACTCAACATCAAAAGAAAATGATAATTGGGAAATTTTTGAAGCAACATTTGAATTCTCACAGAAGCTAATACAATGTGATGTGCCAAAATATTGTACATACTAGTTTGGTATCATTAAGTGTGCACTATTGCTAATAATCACTTAACTGTGGCAAGCCATAGAGCAAACTATATTTTTCTCAGAGCAGATTAAAATAACTGTGTTAGTCACAAAAGATGCAGCAGGGTAAATGCATTTGGAAAAAAAAGTGATTGTAAGTGCATTCTGTATAAACTAGATCTATTCCCAGCTTTTATTTGATACATTATTGAGTATTAAATTGAGCAGCCAATTAGGAATAAAAATACAAATTTAATTGGTCAGGTAATTAAAGTCTAATCGAGTGACAGTGCGGGAACAGAATAGTAAAGCATGTTTCTGGCACCTGAGGTCATTTGCAATAGAGATTTAAATGCTATAAACCCATATTAATATCAAACAAAGCAATGTGAATTTATTTCACTAAAGATGCATAAACTATGCACATGCATGATTTAACATGGTGAAACAGAATTTACCCATAAAAACATAATAAAACATCACTACACTGGCAAGAAATCTAAGATGTTAGGGATTTTATTTAACAAATTGACAATGGAATTTAACAGATAATTGAAGATTTTCTTTTCAACGTTAGAGGTCATGGAAATTTATAATTATCATACTTTGATGAATTATGTTCATGTCTAGGTAAACAGTTATTACTAATAGGAGCTTAATAAATAGTTGTGGAACATCGTAGAAGAGGGAAGTTTTGAAATGTACTCATTATTTTCTGTTTATTCTGGAATGATACTGGGCAAGAGATAAAAGAATGTATAAAGAAATAACATCTATGTGTGTTCTCATAAAACCAGTGAATCACAATGTTTTTATGCAAAAATGGTATCCTTTGAGATTAGTTATTGCAGTTATTGCAATAGTTATAATTATAAACAATGTCTCTGCTTTAGATTTAAATTTTGCTAATTAGACTCACTATGGCAGATTAATTAAGGCTGGAACTTCATAATGTAGTTTGAAAAAACAAGGATTGATGGAGCAAATTGTGCCAAAGTCAATGGTGCTTGCATTCTAAGAAATATGACATTTGGAACTGCTCTGAAGGTGGAAAATGCAGCACATATGGTTTTATTATTTTCAAAAGTAAAAAAATTCTACTTTCCTGGAGATGATTAAAAAGATGTGTAGGACCAAAAAAATTGACAATAGCAATGTCCAATTCCTATGAATCAGAAGAGACACAAGGAATGATGACAGGTAGCAGGCACCAACAGACTACCAATGTGACTGCTGTCCTGTGATTCTTTTTGATCATCTCTATTAAAAATGAACAAATCTGGTGAGGTTCAAATACACTTAATTGCACAGATTTTAACAGGAAGTGTAACATGGAGTAAAGTTGTTCCCCACTAATTGAATGTTCCCTTTTATACTCTTTTGAGAGACCCTAGAGCATAATACGTGTAACATGTAATAAAATTAAAAAGCCTAATAGTCACCTCACCACTCACCTGTCCCAGCACCTGCACTGCCACTAGTGCCCGCTCTGCTGCCCGATCCTCAGGATCTCTTCTTTCCACATACAAAAAGTGGTGTCTTCTTTCTAGAACAGGGCTTAAGGCCACAATAAGGCCTGGACTGTCAAGTCGCATCATGACATCACAACATTTTGATGTGCCGTGATCTCTGAGGCCTAGTGTCTTCAATCTAGAACAAGACAAGCAGCCATGACAAGGCAATTGATTTCATGGCACATTGAGATGTCACATGACTGTGGACTGAGAACTTGAGGTGGGCAGCATGGAGTCTGAGGCCGCAAGTTTGCTAGGACAGAGGTGAAGGTTTTCTTGTTTCAATTTTTAACCTTTTACCAACCCTCAACAGTACAGCAAAATAGCCGCCACAGCTGGCCGATATTTTGGTGAATTTACACAGAGAGAATTACAAAAAAATCTGTATTCTGGGATTATGGATTTTTGTAAAATTTGTGTAGAATTCAAATTCACTGAAATAAATTCACCCACGTCTACCCTCTATACTTAATTGATAGTTGGGCAAAATTGAAAACATTTTTTGTTCTACCTCTGCCACTTTTCTAAATCGTGGGCAGAGATTCATGGGAGGAAGAATGAGGGAGTATGGTCGACAATAATCTGAAAGGTTTACTGTAATGTACACCAGACTGTCTCATAGCCCACATAGATTTGTACTTGAGCACACAGACATTTTAAAAAAGAGCCATATTTAGTATTAAGGGAGTACCTCTTAATAAAATTGCAGCATCTTAATCCAGTGTTTTATTTATTGAAATTGCAATCTTTATGAATTCCCCCATCACTATAAGCAAATGTAAGTATGCAACATTTTTTAGTGACCTACAGAAAGTTATGGGATCGACATTGAAGGATGTATATTATTAACCCCTTCATGACCTTGGGATTTTTCATTTTTCCGTGTTCGATTTTCACTCCCCTCCTTCCCAGAGCCATAACTTTTTTATTTTTCCATCAATATGGCCATGTGAGGGCTTATTTTTTGCGGGACGAGATGTACTTTTGAACAATACCATTGGTTTTACCATGCCATGTAACAGAAAACAGGAAAAAAATTCCAAGTGTGATGAAATTGCAAAAAAAGTGCAATCTCACACTTGTTTTTTGTTTGGCTTTTTTGCTAGGTTCACTAAATGCTAAAACTGACCAGACATGATGATTCTCCAGGTCAGTACGAGTTCATAGACACCTAACATCACTAGGTTATTTTTTACCTAAGTGGTGAAAAAAAATTCCAAACTTTGCTAAAAAAAAATTGTGCCATTTTCCTATACTCGTAGCGTCTCCATTTTTCATGATCTGGGGTCGGTTGAGGGCTTATTTTTTGCATGCTGAGATGATGTTTTTAATGGTAGCATTGTGGTGCAGATTCGTTCTTTTGATCGCCCGTTATTGCATTTTAATGCAATGTCATGGCAACCAAAAAAACGTAATTCTGGCGTTTCAAATTTTTTTCTCGCTACGCCGTTTAGCGATCAGGTTAATGTTTTTTTTAATTGATAGATTGGGCGATTCTGAATGTGGCGATACCAAATATGTGTAGATTTGATTTTTTTTATTGATTTATTTTGATTGGGGCGAATGGGGGGTGATTTAAACTTTTATATTTTTTTATTTTTTTCACATTTGTTTTTACTTTTTTTTTTTACTTTTGCCATGCTTCAATAGCCATGGAAGGCTAGAAGCAGGCACAGCACGATCGGCTCTGCTACATAGCAGCGATCTGCTGTTCGCTGCTATATAGCAGAAAATCAGGTGTGCTGTGAGCGCCGACCACAGGGTGGCGCTCACAGCTACCGGCAATCAGTAACCATGCAGGTCTCAAGGACCTCTATGGTTACAATACTGAAGCATCGCCGACCTCCGATCATGTGACGGGGGTCGGCAATGCCATCATTTCCAGCCACCCGGCCGGATGCGGTAGTTAAATGCCGCTGTCTGCGTTTGACAGCGACATTTAACTAGTTAATAGGCGTGGGCAGATCACGATTCTGCCCGCACCTATTATGGGCACATGTCAGCTGTTCAAAACAGCTGACATGTCCCGGCTTTGATGCGGGCTCACCGCCGGAGTCCACATCAAAGCAGGGGATCTGACCTCGGACGTACTATCCCATCCGAGGTCAGAAAGGGGTTAAGTTGTATCATGGAGCAAAACAACCTAATCATAAGAATTAAGCTTGAATAAATACCAAAGCAGAAAGTAACACTATTATATGACTATAGAAAATGCTAATACAATATGACAATGAAAGATGAGCTTGAATGGGGGAACAAAATACAATTAAAACACAATTAAGGTAGTATGGGTCCAGATTTTTAGTTTAAAAAGTGACGCTGATAAAATCCAAACGATACCGGCCCCTACCGGACTGTTGAGGTTGATAACTTAATAGACAGCACTAAAAGTGCCTTGACTCAGTGATAGCTGTTTCTAAATTGATCCCTATTGCATTCCAAATATCCAATCATGATTCCACACCCCAATCAAGAAAACATAAAAGAAAGAACTTTGGTGACTATAATTTCTTCTGAGGCTCAAAGTCTTTACCTGGTTCCTTCCAGAAATGAGCAGTTTCATCAGGAGACCAAGATTTAACGTTAGGTCCAATCACCCATAGAGGAATAAAGTGACAGTGCACATGTACCTCAGGGTTGTTATAATTAGTCTGCAGAGAGATCTTAAAGCTTGCCGGATAAGGAACGTTAACATTGTTTTTACTTTAGGCTGTATTCAATCTGTTTAAAAGTTGTCATCCATCTCGCCTGGAGGTACACTACTGGCACTATTTTTAATTCTGTTGAGCACAGTGCCAAAAAAGAACATATTTTTCAATTTTATGACTTATTGCAATCTGATATGGAACCCATACAGGACCAGTGGTCCGTCGTGCTGCCTAGTGAAATCTATCCAAACCTCCCACATTTTCAATGAAAGTATAACATTAGCAAACAAGGATATAGGTATAACTTGAAACATTTTCAATGTAGCATCTTTCATTTGTTATGAAGCCTGTTCCCTACAATACGTCAGATGAATTTGCTAATTAACCTTTCATGCTCATAGAAACCTTTCTGATTTTAACAATTAAAATATGCATAATATTTGGGCGGTATTGTTACATTTTCAAACTATGCATATGGGAAATAGTGGCTCAATGAAAATGCATGATAATTAGAATGTGATGTGTTCTTTATAAGGCGGTGTTTTTCGGCATGAGCGGTTATATCATGAAGCATTCTGCCTCTTTGCACTGCATGCTAGAGTCATTAAATCGCAGTCAGGATCTGATATTGCATTATTAATACTACTTTTTTTGCAATTTATTTTATTTTTTATTCCATTTCTCAATAGTCCCTGCCTTACATGCAGAGGGTGACACCCTAGATATTCAAATAGGCACCCTCACTCAGTGTGGACAGACCCCTATACTGCCCTATCATGCACCCTACCACTTAGTGAGAAATAACACTGAAAAAAAGCAGTATAAGGCTACGGTCACACTATCAGAATTTGGTCAGTATTTCACATCAGTAGCCAAAACCAGGAGTGGGTCAAAAATACAGTTTGGTGACATGTTTCTACTATAGCTTTCTCCTCTGTTTGTTCCACTCCTGGCTTTGGCTTATAAATACTGATGTAAAATACTGACCACAAACTGATAGTGTGACCGTAGCCCAAGAGTCTGTCCACAATTAGCAGGGGTATCAATTGGCATATGTAAGGTGCCAACTTCTGTGGTAGGCAGGGTCTATTGAGGTAAATTCAGGGATAGAGTCGATATTTGCTATCCTGCCATATATTAATTACAGTATCCTACTTTTGCATATTTTGCTTATCTTTTACCCTGATTCAAGTACTGCCACTTATCATAAGATAAATATATTTTTAGATTTGAAATGTATACTGTTACGGTCTTTGTTTTAAACATATCTAATAAAATAATTGTTTTTAGTTCTTGTTTCTCTTTTTCTGTTAGTTATAAATTCAAATGTTGGATGTTTTGATCTCCCCGAGGTCATTCATCCTTATGTTTATAGTTATAGATTCAACTACGTCCCGTTGTTATATAGATTTTGTTTTTCTCCTGAATCACAATGGGGAAATTATTTCTTATATTTACATCTGATAATGCAAAAGTCAGCCTTTCCCCTCGTAATATGGCAAAAATCTCCATATTTTTCTGGTCAAATATAACCTTCAGACATCACTTCTGCAAAGTCGGAGTGCGAAGCGCTTAGCGGAAATAAGTTAAATATCATACACTGGCCTATATATCCTAATCTAGAAAATTCAGGAAGTTTTCTCTTTACTGTACTAGGTTTAGAAGTAAAAACAGTTAATGCAATTGTCCTATATTTCTCCCCAGAGTATGCTTAGGACAGTTATACATCTGCCAATACCACTTATGTAAAAAGTGGAACCGCATTGTATTTAAAAGTTTGCTACACGCATTCTTCATCACTACAAGCTTCTCTCCTCCTTCAGTTTATGAGACAGAGCTTTCTGAGGTCAATCAATATTGGTTTTTTCTCAGCGCAATTGTGTTGTGCAAGATTAACATTTTGATACTTAACATTATAAACCAGATGCTGCCTAGTGCTGTCATTAAACTTTAATACATCCTTTGTTTTCTAATCATTTTAGCTATTTATGCTACCGAGGGAATTTTTGTGGCACCAAAGACCTTAATCAGCGTGCTGAACCTGTCCTCAGTACACCTGTTTAATGGAAGTCAAAGTCAAGGTCAATCACTTTGAATTACACGTATAGAAGGTGTCTGTGTTGCAGCAAAATGGAATTACCCATGTGTCATGCTTTAAAGAAAGGTTCTTTAAATGGAAGAGCTACTCAAATGAAAACATTGGAATAATCGAACAATCTTGTAATTTATTTAAGCTAAGATCAAAAGGAGAAAAATGTAATTGTTTATTAAACTCCAAATTTCGTTCAGACTTGTGGACAGATTATGTTTTACATTGTTATGTTATATAAAGATTTTATTTTTGCATATTTTTATTATTACTTGGCATTTTAGAAAGGTCTATCTATCTTTCCAGAAAAGCACAAAAAAGTGAAGGAAATTCTAAACACTGATGGATGTCACATGTAAAGCACGTGTCTTTAAAGGTTTACTTTGATGTCAAAAGAGATAAAAGCAACAGAGGAAAAAACATCGATAATGGTGCAACCCAAACACAAATGTAATAATCTATTAAACTTCAAATCAAAAATTTTAAGCTTGTGGATAGTGGAAATTTTTATGTTATTTGGGATTTTAGAAGGGTGACTAATTTAGTTCAACATTATCTATTTATCTCTGTATCTATCTATCTATCTATCTATCTATCTATCTATCTTACTTTAATATTTAGTCATTATGTCTGAGGCCTCATTCAGACCATGTTTGTTCACATACGCAACAGAATAATACAAGCCTCATCAAAATGAAAGTGCTGTAAACCTGTGATAAAAATGCAATTTCAATTGTTTTTATGGTGTGGTTATGCTCTACAGAATTCATATTGTTAATACCAAGCTTATATATTTTCAACTCCTGAGCTTGCTCCATACTTATGCTTTTGTAAATGTTTGGTATTTTAACCCCTTCATGACCCAGCCTATTTTGACCTTAATGACCTGGCCGTTTTTTGCAATTCTGACCAGTGTCCCTTTATGAGGTAATAACTCAGGAACGCTTCAACGGATCCTAGCGGTTCTGAGATTGTTTTTTCGTGACATATTGGGCTTCATGTTAGTGGTAAATTTAGGTCAATAAATTCTGCGTTTATTTGTGATAAAAACGGAAATTTGGCGAAAATTTTGAAAATTTCGCAATTTTCACATTTTGAATTTTTATTCTGTTAAACCAGAGAGTTATGTGACACAAAATAGTTAATAAATAACATTTCCCACATGTATACTTTACACCAGCACAATTTTGGAAACAACATTTTTTTTTGCTAGGAAGTTATAAGAGTTAAAATTTGACCAGCGATTTCTCATTTTTACAACGAAATTTACAAAACCATTTTTTTTAGGGACCACCTCACATTTGAAGTCAGTTTGAGGGGTCTATATGGATGAAAATACCCAAAAGTGACACCATTCTAAAAAATGCACCCCTCAAGGTGCTCAAAACCACATTCAAGAAGTTTTTTAACCCTTCAGGTGCTTCACAGCAGCAGAAGCAACATGGAAGGAAAAAATGAACATTTAACTTTTTAGTCACAAAAATTATCTTTTAGCAACATTTTTTTTATTTTCCCAATGGTACAAGGAGAAACTGAACCACGAAAGTTGTTGTCCAATTTGTCCTGAGTACGCTGATACCTCATATGTGGGGGTAAACCAATGTTTGGGCGCACGGCAGGGCTTGGAAGGGAAGGAGCGCCATTTGACTTTTTGAATGAAAAATTGGCTCCACTCTTTAGCGGACACCATGTCACGTTTGGAGAGCCCCCCGTGTGCCTAAAAATTGGAGCTCCCCCACACGTGACCCCATTTTGGAAACTAGACGCCCCAAGGAACTTATCTAGATGCATAGTGAGAACTTTGAACCCCCGGGGGCTTCACAAATTGATCCGTAAAAATGAAAAAGTACTTTTTTTTCACAAAAAAATTCTTTTAGCCTCAATTTTTTTCATTTTCACATGGGCAACAGGATAAAATGGATCCTAAAATTTGTTGGGCAATTTCTCATGAGTACACCGATACCTCACATGTGGAGGTAAACCACTGTTTGGGCACATGGTAAGGTTCGGAAGGGAAGGAGCGCCATTTGACTCTTTGAATGAAAAATTATCTCCATCGTTAGCGGACACCATGTCGTGTTTGGAGAGCCCCCGTGTGCCTAAACATTGGAGCTCCCCCACAAATGACCCCATTTTGGAAACTAGACCCCCCAAGGAACTTATCTAGATGCATATTGAGCACTTTAAACCCTCAGGTGCTTCACAAATTGATCTGTAAAAATGAAAAAGTACTTTTTTTTTTCACAAAAAAATTCTTTTCGCCTCAGTTTTTCATTTTCACATGGGCAATAGGATAAAATGAATCCTAAAATTTGTTGGGCAATTTCTCCCGAGTACGCCGATACCTCATATGTGGGGGTAAACCACTGTTTGGGCACACGGCAGGGCTCGGAAGGGAAGGCGCGCCATTTGACTTTTTGAATGGAAAATTAGCTCCAATTGTTAGCGGACACCATGTCGCGTTTAGAGAGCCCCTGTGTGCCTATGCATTGGAGCTCCCCCACAAGTGACCCCATTTTGGAAACTAGACCCCCCAAGGAACTTATCTAGATGCATATTGAGCACTTTAAACCCCCAGGTGCTTCACAGAAGTTTATAATGCAGAGCCATGAAAATAAAAAATAATTTTTCTTTCCTCAAAAATGATTTTTAGCCTGGAATTTCCTATTTTGCCAAGGGTAATAGGAGAAATTGGACCGCAAATGTTGTTGTCCAGTTTGTCCTGAGTACGCTGATACCCCATATGTGGGGGTAAACCACTGTTTGGGCGCACGGCAGGGCTCGGAAGGGAAGGCACGCCAATTGGCTTTTTAAATGGAAAATTAGCTCCAATCATTAGCGGACACCATGTCACGTTTGGAGAGCCCCTGTGTGCCTAAACATTGGAGATCCCCCACATATGACCCCATTTTGGAAACTAGACCCCCAAAGGAACTAATCTAGATGTGTGGTGAGGACTTTGAACTTCCAAGTGCTTCACAGAAGTTTATAACGCAGAGCCATGAAAATAAAATAAAAATTTTATTTTCTCTAAAATGATCTTTTAGCCTGCAATTTATTATTTTCCCAAGGGTAACAGGAGAAATTTGACCCCAAAAGTTGTTGTACAGTTTCTCCTGAGTACGCTGATACCCCATATGTGGGGGTAAACCACAGTTTGGGCACATGTCGGGGCTCGGAAGTCAAGTAGTGACATTTTGAAATGCAGACTTTGATGGAATGCTCTGCGGGCGTTACGTTGCGTTTGCAGAGCCCCTGATGTGGCTAAACAGTAGAAACCCCCCACAAGTGACCCCATTTTAGAAACTAGACCCCGAAAGGAACTTATCTAGATGTGAGGTGAGCACTTTGAACCCCCAAGTGCTTCACAGAAGTTTATAACACAGAGCAGTGAAAATAATAAATACGTTTTCTTTCCTCAAAAATAATCTTTTAGCCCAGAATTTTTTATTTTCCCAAGGGTTACAGGAGAAATTGGACCCCAAAAGTTGTTGTCCAGTTTCTCCTGAGTACGCTGATACCCCATATGTGGGGGTAAACCACTGTTTGGGCACACGTCGGGGCTCAGAAGGGAAGTAGTGACTTTTGAAATGCAGACTTTGATGGAATGGTCTGCGGGCGTCACGTTGCGTTTGCAGAGCCCCTGGTGTGCCTAAACAGTAGAAACCCCCCACAAGTGACCCCATTTTGGAAACTAGACCCCCCAAGGAACTTATCTAGATATGTGGTGAGCACTTTGAACCCCCAAGTGCTTCACAGACGTTTACAACGCAGAGCCGTGAAAATAAAAAATCATTTTTCTTTCCTCAAAAATGATGTTTTAGCAAGCAATTTTTTATTTTCTCAAGGGTAACAGGAGAAATTGGACCCCAGTAATTGTTGCCCAGTTTGTCCTGAGTACGCTGATACCCCATATGTGGGGGTAAACCACTGTTTGGGCACATGTCGGGGCTCGGAAGTCAAGTAGTGACGTTTTGAAATGCAGACTTTGATGGAATGGTCTGCGGGCGTCACGTTGCGTTTGCAGAGCCCCTGGTGTGCCTAAACAGTAGAAACCCCCCACAAGTGACCCCATTTTGGAAACTAGACCCCCCAAGGAACTTATCTAGATATGTGGTGAGCACTTTGAACCCCCAAGTGCTTCACAGACGTTTACAACGCAGAGCCGTGAAAATAAAAAATCATTTTACTTTCCTCAAAAATGATGTTTTAGCAAGCAATTTTTTATTTTCTCAAGGGTAACAGGAGAAATTGGACCCCAGTAATTGTTGCCCAGTTTGTCCTGAGTACACTGATACCCCATATGTGGGGGTAAACCACTGTTTGGGCACACGTCGGGGCTCGGAAGGGAAGGAGCACCATTTGACTTTTTGAATAAAAGATTGGCTGGAATCAATGGTGGCGCCATGTTGCGTTTGGAGACCCCCTGATGTGCCTAAACAGTGGAAACCCCTCAATTCTTACGCCAACACACCCCTAACCCTTATCCCAACTGTAGCCGTAACCCTAACCACAACCCTAACCGCAACACACCCCTAACCACAACCCTAACCCCAACACACCCCTAACCCTAACCACAACCCTAATTCCAACCCAACCCTAACCCTAAGGCTATGTACCCACGTTGCGGATTCGTGTGAGATTTTTCCGCACCATTTTTGAAAAATCCGCGGGTAAAAGGCACTGCGTTTTACCTGCGGATTTCACCTGCGGATTCCTATTGAGGAATAGGTGTAAAACGCTGCGGAAACCGCACAAAGAATTGACATGCTGCGGAAAATACAACGCAGCGTTTCCGTGCGGTATTTTCCGCACCATGGGCACAGCGGATTTGGTTTTCCATAGGTTTACATGGTACTGTAAACCTGATGGAACACTGCTGCGGATCCGCAGCGGCCAATCCGCTGCGGATCCGCAGCCAAATCCGCACCGTGTGCACATAGCCTAATTCTAAAGGTATGTGCACACGCTTTGGAAAACGCTGCGGATCCGCAGCAGTTTCCCATGAGTTTACATTTCAATGTAAACCTATGGGAAACAAAAATCGCTGTACACATGCTGCGGAAAAACTGCACGGAAACGCAGCGGTTTACATTCCGCAGCATGTCACTTCTTTCTGCGGATTCCACAGCGGTTTTACAACTGCTCCAATAGAAAATCGCAGTTGTAAAACCGCAGTGAAATGCGCAGAAAAACCGCGGTAAATCTGCCATAAATCCGCAGCGGTTTAGCACTGCGGATTTATCAAATCCGCTGCAGAAAAATCCGCAGAGGACCAGAATACGTGTGCACATACCGAAACCCTAACCCTAACCCTACCCCTAACCCTACCCCTACCCCTACCCCTAACCCTACCCCTAACCCTACCCCTACCCCTACCCCTAACCCTACCCCTAACCCTAACCCTAACCCTAACCCTAACCCTACCCCTAACCCTACCCCTAACCCTAACCCTAACCCTAGTTCTAACTCCAACCTTAGTGAAAAAAAAAAAAAATTCTTTATTTTATTATTGTCCCTATCTATGGGGGACAAATGGGGGGGGTCATTTACTGTTTTTTTATTTTGACCACTGTGATAGATTATATCACAGTGATCAAAATTCACATTGGAACGAATCTGCCGGCCGGCAGATTCGGCGGGCGCACTGCGCATGCGCCCGCCATTTTGGAACATGGCGGCGCTCGGGGAAGAAGACTGACGGACCCCGCCAGGATCGGTAAGTATAAGGGGGGGAGATCAGGGCACAGGGGGGGGAGATCAGGGCACGGGGGGGCGTCGGAGCACGGGGGGGGAGGGATCGGAGCATGGGGGAGAGTGATCGGTGTGCGGGCGGGTGGATCGGTGTGCAGGGGGGGGGGATCGGTGTGCAGGGGGGGTGGTTCGGAGCACGGGGGGGGATCGGAGTGCGGGGGGGTTTGATTGGAGCACGGGGGGGTGTGATTGGAGCACGGGGGAGCGGACAGGAGGACGGGGGAGCGGAGCACAGGACGGAGGGGAGCGGGCCACAGATCGGGGGGCTGGGGGGGCGATCGGAGGGGTGGGGTGGGGGCACATTAGTATTTCCAGCCATGGCCGATGATATTGCAGCATCGGCCATGGCTGGATTGTAATATTTCACCATTTTTTTAGGTGAAATATTACAAATCGCTCTGATTGGCAGTTTCACTTTCAACAGCCAATCAGAGCGATCGTAGCCACGAGGGGGTGAAGCCACCCCCCCTGGGCTAAACTACCACTCCCCCTGTCCCTGCAGAGCGGGTGAAATGGGAGTTAACCCTTTCACCCGATCTGCAGGGACGCGATCTTTCTGTGACACAGCATATGCGTCACAGGTCGGATTGGCACCGACTTTCATGACGCATACGCTGTGTCACAGGTCGGGAAGGGGTTAATATTTAACCACCTCTTGATAATTCATTGGATGTAGTAGTCCTATTCGACTGATTAATTAGTGCTCGATTATCGTTGGTTAACATAACTTTAAATATCTTTAAGATGGACATGAGGACCTGATTCATTATTTTATTTGCTGTTGTATATTTTGTTTGTTTTTCTTAAGAGATTTTAGCCTGTTTTTGATTTGCTCCAGTCTATTTTTTTATATGTATTCACTTGTTTTTTTTTTATATTCACCAATGAGGCCGGATTTTTTTGCTTTCCTGGTGTTTACTGCTGATTAGTGATGAGCGAGTGTACTAGTTGCTCGGGTGGTCTCCGAGTATTTGTTAGTGTTCAGAGATTTCCTTTTCATCACGGCAGCTGAATGATTTACAGCTACTAGCCAGGCTGAGTACATGTGGGGGTTGCCTGGTTGCTAGGGAATTCTCACACGTAATCAAGCAGGCTAATAGCTGTAAATCAAGCTGCTGAGGTAATGAAAACTTAATCTTCCTGCAGTCATGAATACTCGAAGACCACCTGAGCATGCTCGGGAAAACCTGAGCACCGAGTACACTCGCTCATCACTACTGCTAATTCATCAATTGCAACTTTTAAAAATGTGACATATAAAAGAGGCTATGCAGCACACAATGCATATTCAGGGTGCACAAATAGCATTCCACTCTTCTTTTTCTTGTTTTTTAAAAATATGACATTTTTGTGCAAAAATTCTCCAGTCTACCATTCTTATGGTCAAATTTAGCCTCATTTTATAGACAGTTGCAACATTTTGCTCTGCAAAGGTGTTAAAAAAGTTAAAAGACAAAAATTAAGATAATTTTTTTAAACATGTTCTCCACTTCGAATAATTTTATGCAAAAAAAAGCCATTGAATAACACAAGGCAAAAAGAAGGATCAAGGTTGTAGGGGCAAAGACCCTGACTCCAGCAATGTGTCACTGAGCTGCATGGTGTAATTTTAGTAAAATAACTATTTAACCAGCAGGAGATTATCACTAGAGGATTATTAAACCTGATGTCATGTAGTCCTCCATATTTTGCTCCATATAATCCTGCCCCCCCACTGGTAGCTTTCTGCATATGCACAGTGTACAGAAAGCTGCCAATCAGTGGTGTGGGCAGGTCTATAAAGAGCTCAGCTTTGAGAGAACTAATAGATCTGTGGCAGAGAAGACTGTGATTTTCCCAAATCTGCAGCAAGCAGACCAGTAAGTGATATATCACTAGACTCGTGCTACATCATGCTGCTCCAAGATAACCTAGAAAAGAACAGTTGACAGATTCTCCTTAAAGGTATGTGCACATGCTTAGTATTTGCTGCTGATTTTTCTGTTACAAAAACTGGATGGTTGGCAGGAAAAACGCTGCTTAAAATTTGGGCATATTTCCTGCTGTGTCGACACAGCATTTAATTTTAATTACCAGATGTCTATTTTCAATAGGCCAGGAGATATATGCTATTATCTGTATGTTGACTTTTGAATTTATGTTTTCTTCTTTGGTTGGTCAAGAAACAAAGACTATTGTTCGCATGAGCCTGAATACTGACTTTTGAGTTGGTGTTTGCTGCAACTCATTGTCTGCTCTCTTTGACAGGGGTATAGGGTAATTGAACAATAGATGTTTGTTAATATGTTGATTACACATTATGCCAGGATTACACATTATGCCAGGCCAGCTAATTTATTGACCTGCAAAACAGAGAAGGATGAACTATGCAGATTGATTAAATACTCAAACAGTGAGAGTTAAACTAATCCTACCTCCTCCTTGACCTGTGGATGATGATCTGAACCACAGATGGTAAAAAAAGGATTTATATCATTTTGCAAAAAAGAATCAGAATCACTTAACAGGACTAGAGCCATGAAACCATAACTCCATAAAGGAACATTTTACCAGGACAATATGGCATCATCAAGAGGGGCACAGATTTGACATTCTATGGAATGTCAGCTATGGGGATTACAACCCCAGTTGAAAGAATATAGATCTGCTCCATTGACTATCACTGACCCCCATGTATACATTTGGAGAAGCCCAATTGGACCATCTGGCCTCCTGGCTCCATGGAGACGTTCGGAGAATCCAGGTTGTGACCCTCCAGTCACCTCTGGAACCCATGGATACATTTGGTGAAGCCTGGATTGTGACCCTCTGGTCACTGGGAATCCATGGATATGTTTTGGGAAACCAGGATTGTGACCCTCCAGTCATTTGAGCCCCATGGATACATTGAGACCATTCAGTCACAGTGCTCCATGAAGACATTCGGAGAAGCCAGGTTGGGGCCATCCTGTCACCTGCCCACATGCCTCAGTGGACTGTCAGCTTTCTAATTTTGTTGTTACTTCTTTTCTTTGGGTGCCCACCAAAGGTGAGTTGCCACAGGTGGGGTTGATTAGCCCTCAAAGCTCTAAAGTTGCAGATGATCTAATTCTAGCGAGTCAGTGGAAGGGTAAAGGCCCCTTCACATTAAGCGACGCTGCAGCGATACCGACAACGATCCGGATCGCTGCAGCGTCGCTGTTTGGTCGCTGGAGAGCTGTCACACAGACCGCTCTCCAGCGACCAACGATGCCGGTAACCAGGGTAAACATCGGGTAACTAAGCGCAGGGCCGCGCTTAGTAACCCGATGTTTACCCTGGTTACCATGCTAAAAGTAAAAAAAAAAACAAACACTAGATACTTACCTACCGCTGTCTGTCTTCCAGCGCTGCGCTCTGCTTCTCTGCTCTCCTCCTGTACTGGCTGGGAGCCGGAAAGCAGAGCGGTGACGTCACCGCTCTGCTTTCCGGCTCACAGCCAGTACAGGAGGAGAGCAGAGCACAGCGCTGGAGGACAGACAGCGGTAGGTAAGTATGTAGTGTTTGTTTTTTTTTTACTTTTAGCATGGTAACCAGGGTAAACATCGGGTTACTAAGCGCGGCCCTGCGCTTAGTTACCCGATGTTTACCCTGGTTACCAGTGAAGACATCGCTGGATCGGTGTCACACACGCCGATCCAGCGATGTCAGCAGGAGTCCAGCGACGAAATAAAGTTCTGGACTTTATTCAGCGACCAACGATCTCCCAGCAGGGGCCTGATCGTTGGTCGCTGTCACACAGAACGATTTCATTAACGATATCGTTGCTACGTCACAAATAGCAACGATATCGTTAACAATATCGTTATGTGTGAAGGTACCTTAACACTCTGTAATCTTGCACCATCTTGAGTATCTTGCTGGGACTGTTCTATATGTTACTGTCTGATGATTTAATAAAGTAGTTCCACTCTATTTTACTGCCCCCGCCCCCTTCGAGTCTCCACACCTGCCTTTTTGTGTTTCTGTTGTATTTTAACTTGAAAACATTTTCCCATTCATAAGCATGGGTGAAAAAACATGCAAACCTTCTAAAAGAATTGATATGAAATACATATTTTGTAAATTCTAATAAAAAAGAAACATGTGTATGTGATTTTAGAAATCTCATTAACTTTTTTAGTACTTGTAATGCTGCATTTTTTACATAAGTAAAATGGACCGAGAAACATGACAATGAAATATGTGAACAAGCCCTATGGGAACCTTGCAGCAAAAAAACAATCCTTTTACCTGCAGTCACAGGCAGGGGTCACACGAGCTTTGATTCTCTCATGTGAGAGAATCGTCTTGGTTATGCTAATGACACTTGGTTCAAACTCTTTTTTGTGCAGGGATTAGTTTACTGTGATCCAATTCTTTCGCATTTGGGAGAATCGAAAAATAAATATGTCAATTGTGGTTTATTTTCACTGCTGGTAGGCAACGACGATCCCAAACAGCACAAATAGGGTCTTATCTGAGAATAACAATTATGCAAATGAAGGATATGCTAACCTGTTAAGGTTATATAATACACAACCATGAATACGCATCAAAAAAGCTGCTGCAGATCCACGGGTCTTCTGACCAGGAAAGAGAAATAAAGGAGCCAATTGTGTTTTATTTGCCCTGCTGAAAGGCAATGAAGATCCGAATGGCAGTATAATAAAGGATTTTTTATTTCAGGTTCTTTAGTCAACACATTTCAAAGTCATTCAAGGTGGTTTTCTTCACCGGAACTTATCTGGAGTTATCGGAGTTATCCCCAGGATGAGCTGAAAACTCATATTTCAGCATTGCCCCAATGACTAAAATCATGTGGATGCAGGGAGAATATAACTTCATTTTCTCCCTACAACTGCATTTCCAATTAGACAAGATTATCCCTTTCTATTGCCACAGTTTTTACAGTCAGTAGACACGTAGCAGGACACCATGAGGACTTTGTTGTATAGGATCTGCAGCAAATGCTTAATTGTGCTATGCTATTATAGTCAGAATGTACCTATTGAAAAGGAAACATCCATTTATATACAGGAGAAACCTGAATGGGAATTTTGACCTTAATACAGACTAAAATAGGCCTTTCTAAACTATAGAGCAGTCTGCTTCTTTAGGTTACTTATTGGACTGTACAGCATTTCATATCATTCATTTGAAATGTGATATAATGTATTTTACAGGGTGCTTGGGTCATGTACCATGCATGAACCATTTTTATGTCTCACGCCATTCTATCTAAAGCACATTTAACAGCCCTAGTTGTTTTCTTTCGTTTAATGAATTTTCTTTTACTCAAGTAGAAATATATCTCTACAAGTCAAAAGGATGCAGGTTTGGACTAAGTGGCAAAGGAGATTTACATTCTATGGCCAGCACCGGTATAATGAATCTCTCAACCTCTACAGCAAGCACAATTTTTCTTCCCAACTTCATTGGCTCCTAACTTTCGACTTGACCTTTCTGCATTCTCTGTGCATCAAAGCTTCATTACAACGTTTTAATGAGGCACAAATGACACACTACGCCAAGGTCATATAAAACACCCGGTGGGAACAATACCTGAATCTACAATGGAGAGATGGGCAATTTCAATGACATTAAGTATATCAAGTGTTTACAATTTTAGACAAGGAAAACATTGAGGGGTAATTTTTACAATTTATGTAGAATATATAATTACGTTTCTGATAAAGATATCTTGAATGCATGTGGCATGAATAAATATGGCTGAAATAATTAATACTTATGTCATAGTGTATGTCTACATTCCTTTTTTCACTATTTACAGTTTTATCATATTTTTATTGATTTTTTTATGGAAATCAGAGCTTCATGTGTTAAAGTTCTGGTGAGCTACTGGTGAGCTTAAGCTTCTACCCAGCTGCCAATCTGAGGAGGCAGAGCATAAGATCCTTTGGGTGAGGAATTTTTGATATTTTCAGTCACAATGAAGTCTAAATATCAGGTGAAAGAGCTGAAAACATATACACCAAATTCACTTGCTTACACTAAAGACAAATATTAATCCCTTCACTCCATGGCTTGTGCCATTGTTCTTTCAGCAATAAAAATTACCTGACAATGTGATTTTTCCAGGTTAGTATAAATGCAGTGATAACAAGCTTGCATAGATTTTGTTTTTTAAGTGGTTAAAGTTTTTTGGGAAATTTGTAAAAAAAAGAATTTGGTTTGTGTTTAGTGTTGAGCATTCCGATACCGCAAGTATCGGATATCGGCCGATACTTGCGGTATCGGAATTCCGATACCGAGTTCCGATACTTTTTTGGTATCGGGAATCGGTATCGGATCCATATTAATGTGTAAAATAAAGAATTAAAATAAAAAATATTGATATATTCACCTCTCCGGAGGCCCCTGGACATCACCGCGGGTAACCGGCAGGCTTCTTTGTTTAAAATGAGCACGTTTAGGACCTGCGAATGACGTCGTGGCTTCTGATTGGTCGCGTGCCGCTCATGTGACCGCCACGCGACCAATCACAAGCCGCGACGTCATTCTCAGGCCCTAAACTTCTCATTCTAAGAATTTAGGACCTGAGAATGACGTCGCGGCTTCTGATTGGTCGTGTGGCGGTCACATGAGCGGCACACAACCAATCAGAAGCCGCGACCTCATTCTCAGGTCCTAAACGCGCTCATTTTAAACAAAGAAGCTTGCCGGTTACCCGCGGTGATGTCCAGGGGCCTCCGGAGAGGTGAATATATCAATATTTTTTAATTTAATTCTTTATTTTACACATTAATAAGGATCCCAGGGCCTGAAGGAGAGTTTCCTCTCCTTCAGACCCTGGGAACCATCAGGATACCTTCCGATACTTGGTGTCCCATTGACTTGTATTGGTATCGGATATCGGTATCGGCGATATCCGATACTTTTCGGGTATCGGCCGATACTATCCGATACGGATACTTTCAAGTATCGGACGGTATCGCTCAACACTATTTGTGTTTCCATTTTTTGAAACCAGTAATACTTTTAACTTTTGTTGATGAAACTGTGTGAGGGCTTGGTTTTTGCATGATGAACTGAAGTTTTTATGGATACCAAGTGCTGATTGCTGCAGTTAGAGCTCACTCACGTGGCCATCTATTCTTTCATGCCTCAGAATCAGCACAATTATGCAAATGACACTCGGCTCAAACTATGTCAGAGTTTGAGCCGAGTGTCAGTGATCTGTGCACTGGTTCTCTCACATGACAAATTTGCAGCACAAGTGCGGAGAAGACCAAGAAAGTAACTTCTTCATCTCCTTCATTGCCGGCATCCGCAGTAATAGAACTGCACTTGGATGACATTCTTATCCAAATTTTCCTAACCTTTATGGAGATTTAAAATGTTGGATTAAGCTTTAATTATTAATACCTTCCTGGGACTTCACTTTTACACTGGATTGTTCCACATGTTGCATGATTACGCTCCACAGCAGTTTTGCTGAGACATTATCCATGTGAAAAATTAAAAGCAATGTTGTCCAGACCATCAGTCTCCTGACCCTGCAGTCAATCAGTTAGCATAGTAGTCAGGTGACTAGTGGTTGTGATATAATCACTAGCGGTCTGGTTTGTAACATGGTGCAAATTCCCGCTATGACTATTGCTCCTCTTCATTTTTTTTCATTGCGGCTCCCAGTGTGATTTTTTTAAACTACAGAAAACCCCTATAAAAAACTAAATCAATAGTATGTATAAAAATAAAAAAATATACAAGATATCTTATGAGAGAAATATGCATCCTTCTGCTCTTGGACTGATATTTCACTGTCAATAATCTCCATTCATAGGTTAAATTTATATTTAGAGAATACAGACTTTAACATAATGTCCCATGAAGTTGAAGGACGGAGAAGCTAGGGGCAGAAATAGACACTCTGCTCTAATTTCTAATAAAAGAGCAGTTACACTTTAACATCTAGTCGACAAACCTGTACCCTAGCAGAGTAATGCTGCTGCTCGCTAATACCACACTTAATTCTGTCATGTGACCAATATGCTGTCATGCAGACATACTATTGCAATGCATAATCCTGCATATACCAGAGCCACACAGTGATTCCTACTGTAATTAGTCTTCTACATTACTGCCTACAAAATGTACCCAAAATAAGTGTGTGAAGCAAAAAACTACACTGTGCCCCAGTGACAGTATTATTAATATTATTATTATTATTATTATTATTATTATTATTTATATAGCACCATTGAATCCATGGTGCTGTACATGAGAAGGGGTCACATACAAATTACAGATATCACTTACAGTAAACAAACTAACAATGTCAGACTGATACAGAGGGGTGAGGACCCTGCCCTTGCAGGCTTACATTTTACAGGATTATGGGGAAGGGAACAATAGGTTGAGAGTTGCAGGAGCTCCGGTGTTGGTGAGGCAGTATCTCCGTTAGTGATGAGCAGGCAGCAGGGTCAGTGTGTTATGTAGGCAATCCAGTGACACAGTGTGCCAGCAATCAGAGCACATACAGTGATCTGACAATAACCCAAAAACAATAGAACGAGCTCTGAGACGTGGAATCTCTGTAGACCGCAATACCTGAACCTAACCTTAACACAACTAAAGGCAGCTGTGGATTGCGCCTAACACTACCTATGCAACTCGGCACAGCCTGAGGAGCTGACTAGCCTGAAGATAGAAAAACAAGCCTGACTTGCCTCAGAGAAATACCCCAAAGGAAAAGGCAGCCCCCCACATATAATGACTGTTAGCAAGATGAAAAGACAAACGTAGGGATGAAATAGATTCAGCAAAGTGAGGCCCGATATTCTAGATAGAGCGAGGATAGCAAAGAGAACTTTGCAGTCTACAAAAAAACCCTAAAGCAAAAAACCACGCAAAGGGGGCAAAAAGACCCACCGTGCTGAACTAACGGCACGGCGGTACACCCTTTGCGTCTCAGAGCTTCCAGCAAAACGAAATGACAAGCTGGACAGAAAAAGAGCAACAAAAGCAAAAAGCACTTATCTAAGCAGAGCAGCAGGCCACAGGAAGATCCAGAAGCTCAGATCCAACACTGGAACATTGACAAGGAGCAAGGAAGACAGAATCAGGTGGAGTTAAATAACAAAGCAGCCAACGAGCTCACCAGAACACCTGAGGGAGGAAGCTCAGAAGCTGCAGTACCACTTGTGACCACAGGAGTGAATTCAGCCACAGAATTCACAACAGTACCCCCCCCTTGAGGAGGGGTCACCGAACCCTCACCAGAGCCCCCAGGCCGACCAGGATGAGCCACATGAAAGGCACGAACAAGATCTGGAGCATGGACATCAGAGGCAAAAACCCAGGAATTATCTTCCTGAGCATAACCCTTCCATTTAACCAGATACTGGAGTTTCTGTCTAGAAACACGAGAATCCAAAATTTTCTCCACAATATACTCCAATTCCCCCTCCACCAAAACCGGGGCAGGAGGCTCAACAGATGGAACCATAGGTGCCACGTATCTCCGCAACAACGACCTATGGAATACATTATGTATGGAAAAGGAGTCTGGGAGGGTCAGACGAAAAGACACAGGATTGAGAATCTCAGAAATCCTATACGGACCAATAAAACGAGGTTTAAATTTAGGAGAGGAAACCTTCATAGGAATATGACGAGAAGATAACCAAACCAGATCCCCAACACGAAGTCGGGGACCCACACGGCGTCTGCGATTAGCGAAAAGTTGAGCCTTCTCCTGGGACAAGGTCAAATTGTCCACTACCTGAGTCCAGATCTGCTGCAACCTGTCCACCACAGAATCCACACCAGGACAGTCCGAAGACTCAACCTGTCCTGAAGAGAAACGAGCATGGAACCCAGAATTGCAGAAAAATGGAGAGACCAAGGTAGCCGAGCTGGCCCGATTATTAAGGGCGAAATCAGCCAACGGCAAAAAGGACACCCAATCATCCTGATCTGCAGAAACAAAACATCTCAGATATGTTTCCAAGGTCTGATTGGTTCGTTCGGTCTGGCCATTAGTCTGAGGATGGAAAGCCGAGGAAAAAGATAGGTCAATGCCCATCCTACCACAAAAGGCTCGCCAAAACCTTGAAACAAACTGGGAACCTCTGTCAGAAACAATATTCTCAGGAATGCCATGCAAACGAACCACATGCTGGAAGAACAAAGGCACCAAATCAGAGGAGGAAGGCAATTTAACCAAGGGCACCAGATGGACCATTTTAGAAAAGCGATCACAGACCACCCAAATGACTGACATCTTTTGAGAAACGGGAAGGTCAGAAATGAAATCCATCGAAATATGTGTCCAAGGCCTCTTTGGGACCGGCAAGGGCAAAAGCAACCCACTGGCACGTGAACAGCAGGGCTTAGCCCTAGCACAAATCCCACAGGACTGCACAAAAGTACGTACATCCCGTGACAGAGATGGCCACCAGAAGGATCTAGCCACTAACTCTCTGGTACCAAAGATTCCAGGATGACCAGCCAACACCGAACAATGAAGTTCAGAGATAACTTTACTAGTCCACCTATCAGGGACAAACAGTTTCTCCGCCGGACAACGATCAGGTTTATTCGCCTGAAATTTTTGCAACACTCGCCGCAAATCAGGGGAGATGGCAGACACAATGACTCCTTCCTTGAGGATACTCGCCGGCTCAGATGAACCCGGAGAGTCGGGCACAAAACTCCTAGACAGAGCATCCGCCTTCACATTTTTAGAGCCCGGAAGGTACGAAATCACAAAATCGAAGCGGGCAAAAAATAACGACCAACGGGCCTGTCTAGGATTCAAGCGCTTGGCAGACTCGAGATAAGTAAGGTTCTTATGATCAGTCAATACCACCACGCGATGCTTAGCTCCTTCAAGCCAATGACGCCATTCCTCGAATGCCCACTTCATGGCCAGCAACTCTCGGTTGCCCACATCATAATTACGCTCAGCAGCCGAAAACTTCCTGGAAAAGAAAGCACATGGTTTCAACACTGAGCAACCAGAACCTCTCTGTGACAAAACCGCCCCTGCTCCAATCTCAGAAGCATCAACCTCGACCTGGAACGGAAGAGAAACATCTGGTTGACACAACACAGGGGCAGAACAAAAACGATGCTTCAACTCCTGAAAAGCTTCCACAGCAGCAGAAGACCAATTAACCAAATCAGCACCCCTCTTGGTCAAATCGGTCAATGGTTTGGCAATGCTAGAAAAATTACAGATGAAGCGACGATAAAAATTAGCAAAGCCCAGGAATTTTTGCAGACTTTTCAGAGATGTCGGCTGAGTCCAATCCTGGATGGCTTGGACCTTAACCGGATCCATCTCGATAGTAGAAGGGGAAAAGATGAACCCCAAAAATGAAACTTTCTGCACACCGAAGAGACACTTTGATCCCTTCACAAACAAAGAATTAGCACGCAGGACCTGGAAAACCATTCTGACCTGCTTCACATGAGAGTCCCAATCATTTGAGAAGATGAAAATGTCATCCAAGTAAACAATCAGGAATTTATCCAGATACTCACGGAAGATGTCATGCATAAAAGACTGAAACACAGATGGAGCATTGGCAAGTCCGAACGGCATCACTAGATACTCAAAATGACCCTCGGGCGTATTAAATGCAGTTTTCCATTCATCTCCTTGCCTGATTCTCACCAGATTATACGCACCCCGAAGATCTATCTTAGTGAACCAACTAGCCCCCTTAATCCGAGCAAACAAGTCAGATAACAATGGCAAGGGATACTGAAATTTCACAGTGATCTTATTAAGAAGGCGGTAATCAATACACGGTCTCAGCGAACCATCCTTCTTGGCTACAAAAAAGAACCCTGCTCCCAGTGGTGATGACGATGGGCGAATATGTCCCTTCTCCAGGGATTCCTTCACATAACTGCGCATAGCGGCGTGTTCAGGCACGGATAAATTAAATAATCGACCTTTAGGGAATTTACTACCAGGAATCAAATTGATAGCACAATTACAATCCCTATGCGGAGGTAGGGCATCGGACTTGGGCTCTTCAAATACATCCTGATAATCAGACAAGAACTCTGGGACCTCAGAAGGAGTGGATGACGAAATAGACAAAAATGGAACATCACCATGTACCCCCTGACAACCCCAGCTGGATACCGACATAGAGTTCCAATCCAATACTGGATTATGGGTTTGCAGCCATGGCAACCCCAACACGACCACATCATGCAGATTATGTAGCACCAGAAAGCGAATAACTTCCTGATGTGCAGGAGCCATGCACATGGTCAGCTGGGTCCAGTACTGAGGTTTATTCTTGGCCAAAGGTGTAGCATCAATTCCTCTCAACGGAATAGGACACCGCAAAGGCTCCAAGAAAAACCCACAACGTTTAGCATAATCCAAATCCATCAGATTCAGGGCAGCACCTGAATCCACAAACGCCATGACAGAATACGATGACAAAGAGCATATCAAGGTAATGGACAGAAGGAATTTGGATTGTACAGTACCAATGACGGCAGACCTATCGAACCGCTTAGGACAATCAGAAATAGCATGAGTGGAATCACCACAGTAGAAACACAGACCATTCAGACGTCTGTGTTCTTGCCGTTCAACTCTGGTCATAGTCCTATCGCACTGCATAGGCTCAGATTTAATCTTAGACAATACCGCCAAATGGTGCACAGATTTACGCTCGTGCAAGCGTCGACCGATCTGAATGGCCAAAGACATAGACTCATTCAAACCAGCAGGCATAGGAAAACCCACCATGACATCCTTAAGAGCCTCAGAGAGACCATTTCTGAACAAAGCTGCCAGCGCAGATTCATTCCACAGAGTGAGTACTGACCACTTCCTAAATTTTTGACAATATACTTCTATATCATCCTGACCCTGGCACAAAGCCAGCAAATTTTTCTCAGCCTGATCCACTGAATTAGGCTCATCGTAAAGTAATCCGAGCGCCAGGAAAAACGCATTGACATTACTCAATGCAGGGTCTCCTGGCGCAAGAGAAAATGCCCAGTCCTGAGGATCGCCGCGCAAAAAAGAAATAATAATAACATAGTAACATAGTAACATAGTAACATAGTAACATAGTTAGTAAGGCCGAAAAAAGACATTTGTCCATCCAGTTCAGCCTATATTCCATCATAATAAATACCCAGATCTACGTCCTTCTACAGAACCTAATAATTGTATGATACAATATTGTTCTGCTCCAGGAAGACATCCAGGCCTCTCTTGAACCCCTCGACTGAGTTCGCCATCACCACCTCCTCAGGCAAGCAATTCCAGATTCTCACTGCCCTAACAGTAAAGAATCCTCTTCTATGTTGGTGGAAAAACCTTCTCTCCTCCAGACGCAAAGAATGCCCCCTTGTGCCCGTCACCTTCCTTGGTATAAACAGATCCCCAGCGAGATATTTGTATTGTCCCCTTATATACTTATACATGGTTATTAGATCGCCCCTCAGTCGTCTTTTTTCTAGACTAAATAATCCTAATTTCGCTAATCTATCTGGGTATTGTAGTTCTCCCATCCCCTTTATTAATTTTGTTGCCCTCCTTTGTACTCTCTCTAGTGCCATTATATCCTTCCTGAGCACCGGTGCCCAAAACTGGACACAGTACTCCATGTGCGGTCTAACTAGGGATTTGTACAGAGGCAGTATAATGCTCTCATCATGTGTATCCAGACCTCTTTTAATGCACCCCATGATCCTGTTTGCCTTGGCAGCTGCTGCCTGGCACTGGCTGCTCCAGGTAAGTTTATCATTAACTAGGATCCCCAAGTCCTTCTCCCTGTCAGATTTACCCAGTGGTTTCCCGTTCAGTGTGTAATGGTGATATTGATTCCCTCTTCCCATGTGTATAACCTTACATTTATCATTGTTAAACCTCATCTGCCACCTTTCAGCCCAAGTTTCCAACTTATCCAGATCCATCTGTAGCAGAATACTATCTTCTCTTGTATTAACTGCTTTACATAGTTTTGTATCATCTGCAAATATCGATATTTTACTGTGTAAACCTTCTACCAGATCATTAATGAATATGTTGAAGAGAACAGGTCCCAATACTGACCCCTGCGGTACCCCACTGGTCACAGCGACCCAGTTAGAGACTATACCATTTATAACCACCCTCTGCTTTCTATCACTAAGCCAGTTACTAACCCATTTACACACATTTTCCCCCAGACCAAGCATTCTCATTTTGTGTACCAACCTCTTGTGCGGCACGGTATCAAACGCTTTGGAAAAATCGAGATATACCACGTCCAATGACTCACCGTGGTCCAGCCTATAGCTTACCTCTTCATAAAAACTGATTAGATTGGTTTGACAGGAGCGATTTCTCATAAACCCATGCTGATATGGAGTTAAACAGTTATTCTCATTGAGATAATCCAGAATAACATCCCTCAGAAACCCTTCAAATATTTTACCAACAATAGAGGTTAGACTTACTGGCCTATAATTTCCAGGTTCACTTTTAGAGCCCTTTTTGAATATTGGCACCACATTTGCTATGCGCCAGTCCTGCGGAACAGACCCTGTCGCTATAGAGTCACTAAAAATAAGAAATAATGGTTTATCTATTACATTACTTAGTTCTCTTAGTACTCGTGGGTGTATGCCATCCGGACCCGGAGATTTATCTATTTTAATCTTATTTAGCCGGTTTCGCACCTCTTCTTGGGTTAGATTGGTGACCCTTAATATAGGGTTTTCATTGTTTCTTGGGATTTCACCTAGCATTTCATTTTCCACCGTGAATACCGTGGAGAAGAAGGTGTTTAATATGTTAGCTTTTTCCTCGTCATCTACAACCATTCTTTCCTCACTATTTTTTAAGGGGCTTACATTTTCAGTTTTTATTCTTTTACTATTGATATAGTTGAAGAACAGTTTGGGATTAGTTTTACTCTCCTTAGCAATGTGCTTCTCTGTTTCCTTTTTGGCAGCTTTAATTAGTTTTTTAGATAAAGTATTTTTCTCCCTATAGTTTTTTAGAGCTTCAATGGTGTCATCCTGCTTTAGTAGTGCAAATGCTTTCTTTTTACTGTTAATTGCCTGTCTTACTTCTTTGTTTAGCCACATTGGGTTTTTCCTATTTCTAGTCCTTTTATTCCCACAAGGTATAAACCGCTTAAACTGCCTATTTAGGATGTTCTTAAACATTTCCCATTTATTATCTGTATTCTTATTTCTGAGGATATTGTCCCAGTCTACCAGATTAAGGGCATCTCTAAGCTGTTCAAACTTTGCCTTCCTAAAGTTCAGTGTTTTTGTGACTCCCTGACAAGTCCCCCTAGTGAAAGACAGGTGAAACTGCACAATATTGTGGTCGCTATTTCCTAAATGCCCGACCACCTGCAGATTTGTTATTCTGTCAGGTCTATTAGATAGTATTAGGTCTAAAAGTGCTGCTCCTCTGGTTGGATTCTGCACCAATTGTGAAAGATAATTTTTCTTGGTTATTAGCAGAAACCTGTTGCCTTTATGGGTTTCACAGGTTTCTGTTTCCCAGTTAATATCCGGGTAGTTAAAGTCCCCCATAATCAAAACCTGTTGAATAGGATTACCAGAAGAATGAGGTTTCAAGGCCAGAAATAGCTTACAATTATTTTTGAAATTAAGAAACTTAGTTCTATCACCAAAAAACAAATCAGGAATAGGAATTCTTGGTTCTAACATAGATTTCTGATCAATAGTATCTTGAATCCTTTGTACATGTGTAACGAGATTATCCATTGAAGAGCACAGACCCTGAATATCCATGTCCACACCTGTGTCCTGAAACACCCAAATGTCTAGGGGAAAAAAAAGACTGAACACAGAGCTGAGAAAAAAAAATGATGTCAGAACTTCTTTTCTCCCTCTATTGAGAATCATTAGGTTGGCTCCTTGTACTGTTATGTAGGCAATCCAGTGACACAGTGTGCCAGCAATCAGAGCACATACAGTGATCTGACAATAACCCAAAAACAATAGAACGAGCTCTGAGACGTGGAATCTCTGTAGACCGCAATACCTGAACCTAACCTTAACACAACTAAAGGCAGCTGTGGATTGCGCCTAACACTACCTATGCAACTCGGCACAGCCTGAGGAGCTGACTAGCCTGAAGATAGAAAAACAAGCCTGACTTGCCTCAGAGAAATACCCCAAAGGAAAAGGCAGCCCCCCACATATAATGACTGTTAGCAAGATGAAAAGACAAACGTAGGGATGAAATAGATTGAGCAAAGTGAGGCCCGATATTCTAGATAGAGCGAGGATAGCAAAGAGAACTTTGCAGTCTACAAAAAAACCCTAAAGCAAAAAACCACGCAAAGGGGGCAAAAAGACCCACCGTGCCGAACTAACGGCACGGCGGTACACCCTTTGCGTCTCAGAGCTTCCAGCAAAACGAAATGACAAGCTGGACAGAAAAAGAGCAACAAAAGCAAAAAGCACTTATCTAAGCAGAGCAGCAGGCCACAGGAAGATCCAGAAGCTCAGATCCAACACTGGAACATTGACAAGGAGCAAGGAAGACAGAATCAGGTGGAGTTAAATAACAAAGCAGCCAACGAGCTCACCAGAACACCTGAGGGAGGAAGCTCAGAAGCTGCAGTACCACTTGTGACCACAGGAGTGAATTCAGCCACAGAATTCACAACACAGTGCAGGCTGTAGGCTTTCCTGAAGAGGTGGGTTTTCAGGTTCCATCTGAATGATCCGAATGTGGTTGATAGTCACACGTGTTGGGGCAAAGAATTCCAGAGGATGGGGGATATTCGGGAGAATTCTTGGAGGCGGTTGGATGAGGAGCGAATAAGTGTGGAGGAGAGAAGGAGGTCTTGGGAGGACCGGAGATTATGTGAGGGAAGATATCGGGAGATTAGTTCAGAGATTTATGGAGGGGACAGGTTATGGATGGCTTTGTAGGTCAGTATTAGTAATTTGAACTGGATATGCTGAGGGAATGGGAGCCAGTGAAGAGATTTGCAGAGAGGGGAAGCGGATGAGTAGCAAGGAGAGAGATGATTTAGTTGGGCAGCAGAGTTAAGGATGGACTGGAGAGGTGCAAGGGTGTTAGCAGGGACGTCACAGAAAAGGATGTTGCAGTAGTCAAGGTGGGAGATGATCAGGGCATGCACAAGCATTTTAGTAGATTGACGGTTGAGGAAAGAACGGATTCTGGAGATATTTTTGAGCTGGAGGTGAGAGGAGGTGGAGAGAGCTTGGATGTGCAGTTTGAAGAACAGGGCAGAGTTTAAGGTTACTCCGAGGCAGCAGACTTCCGGTATGGGGGAAAGCGTGATGTCGTTAATTGCGATAGATAGGTCAGGTAAGGAAGATCTCTGGGATGGAGGAAAGATGATGAGTTCAGATTCGTCCACATTGAGTTTGAGGAAGCGAGAGGAGAAGGAGGATATGACTGATAGACACTCCGGGATTCTAGACACCAAATATGGTTCTTGAATAAATTAGTGACCAGGACAGCAATAGTGCCTAAACACTCAACATATTTGTGTCAAGAAAGGTTCCCCCAACATTCACCATGCTCCCATACTGCTCCCCTATTCCTAAGAATAACGCAACCAATTAAACTAATCACTGTGCCAACACTGCCAAAAACAATCCACTAATAATAATAATATGACCTTCAGAGTGTCCCCAAAAGTGTGACCTAAATAGTAAAAGTGCTCCTATTGTGCTATCAGTAATAAGAATCCCCATTTGTAAGAGTGCTCTCTTAGTAGTTATGATCTCGTATAGTGCTCAAGAAATTTAAGTTTACCACAAAAAATAATACATAAGCCTCACTCACATGCTATTTTTTCCCTTAGAACTGAAATACAGACCATAGGGTTCTCATCTGTGGCCCAGAACAGGCAGTCTGTATGGAGTCATTGTGCCATCTAAGCCATAGCTGAACCCTCTAATGCTTATGAGACTTAATAGTTTATGTATTACAGCTGAGGTCCCCAAACTTTCTGACCTTGCGAGCCACATTCTGCTATGAAAATGGGTTGCGAGCCACATTCAGCTCCTGTCTCACTCACAAGAGTGACACCCAGAGTTCCCTATTACTGGTATAATTACAACCCAAGCTTTTCCACTGAAATCACATCAAAGGCAGTACACCAAGCTTCTGGGTTTCCTATCTTACCCCTATTCAGATCTGCTCCTCAGTACAGGGCTACACACAATAGTAGAAATCTACTTAAGAGCTGTTTGCTACACCTGGTGCTAATGCACCCAGCTGGTAGACAGCCGCCAGCCACACATCATGGGCCCACGATCCACTTGTGGTTCTCAAGCTACAGGTCAGGGAACCCTATATTGCAATATTTAACTGAATATTTAACAGAAATCCGCAGAAGAGAATAAGTTAAAAACAACATTTCTTGCAGCCCATCTTTTAACATACAACTACAGCCGACAGGGAGCAATTGTGATCTCTTTGTGTTTTGATGGGGACATTATCAGAGCTTCTGACACCTCCAGATATATTTTTTTTGGTTTTTTTCTGTGTATTACCATAACGCAGCCTTATAGTATGCATAGATAGAAATTGTGCCTTGACTTGGTGACTGAGGGAGTCCAAAGCCTTTTCTCCCATGCAAAAAACCATGGTACTACAACATGACTTGTTGTAGTTGGGCAGCACTGTCACACATTTTACATTGGGCCCAGAAGCTTCTGTTGCACAATTTATCTGATTATATTGAGTATATAAATGAGAATGTATTAATAGAAATGCTATATCCATATTACAAGGTAGACTTGTCATGCAGTTTAAATGTTGAGATAATATATATGACTTGGATATGACCATTTTTGGCTTCATCACAAAAAAAGGTTTGTACAAAAATAATTCTGTCTTATACTCTGTTAGGCTGGATTCACATATGGGTGGTTCTGTGGTACTGTTTCCATATATGACATTTAACAGAACCGTTGAGTGGAAACTGATGGAGAAAGTAGGATAGTTTCCATCTGGGCACTGCATCACTTTTGTGCTGAATTGGTGTAGGTTCGGGTCCAGTGGCCTGATCACAACGTTTAATGCAACGATCAAGGAAAATGGTAAAAATCCTTTTAACGAGCAATGCATTTTTGAATCAGTTCTGGCATCAGTTCTGATATGTTCAGTTAGATCAGGCTAAAAAAAAAAAACGGTATGCTAATCCAGCCTAAAGCTCCATTGCATGATTTTAGTGAAGAAATGTTATTATGAATGCTCTTTTCACGATAGTCTTGCACTACAAACAGACTGCCTTGTACCGAATGAATGAGAAAAATGCTCATTCGTCGGATAAAATGATCTTCTGTGTTGCATTAAAGGTCATCGTTAGCAGCAGAAAATAGTCTTGTGATACATACTGCCTAAAACAATTACCATACAGTCTATGTTCACCGAATGAGCTAATAAAAAATTTCTCAGAGCGAAAATTTGCTTTTGCATACCGGCCAATAAATGATTGCCAGTCTGTAAATATTTTCACCTATCAGTAGCCATTTACCGCCCAAAAATGGGATGGTGCAATGCAGCCTTTGCATCAGGTTTACAGCCTATATCAAAAGTACATGCTTTGTAAGTCCTAAATATAACATGATCAGGTGAATACCAGTAAGTACTTCTGTCTTTACTCTCTTCATTTGAAATAAGATAAGTAATCTCATATAAGTGATCTCATATTGCTGTCTTGGCAGCTGTCATTCTTAGGAGACAACAAATAACTGAATTCCTATGTGAAAGGTTGTGACTGTAATATGTACATTCACAATAGTGTTTCTTATTGAGCGGCTGAGTGACAAAGCAGTCAAATTTCCAGTACAGCTCAGACAGGAGATTTCTGACAATATAATATAGCAGCAATGATGCTCACACAGCGGGAATGTTTGCATTGCTTTAGGCCAAGAGACATGTTTTCTATTTATTACTTTTGACAAATTCTATACTCATGGAAATTTAATTCTATACACTGTCTCACTCCTTCTTCTTACATAGTACTGTTACCTTTAACCTCTTCCCAAGTCAGCAAATTTCCATATATGCACTGTTGTTTTTTCCTACTCCTCTCCAAGATCATATCTTTTTTTTCTGTCGGTGTGGATGTATGAGGCGCGTTCTTTTGTAGGAAGAGTAGTGACACCTTTTACTTTACCATGTAAGAATAAGAATAACAATGTCCTTAGAATAAAATTTTGAAATAAATGCATTTACGCCATTGCGTTTTTAATTTTGTTTATACCGAACGCATAGTGCAGGAAAAATAACCTTGCCTCATGGTTCTCTACAGCAGTATGACTATGGCAAAAATAAATATCTATAGGGTTTTTTCTTTAAAGTGGTGAAAAATATTAAAAACTTTGCATGAAAATAATTGATTTGGACCAGTTTTGTCACAATCCTAACTTTTTAATTTTTTTTAGTTGTTTGAAATCTTGTTTGCACGTTGACAACACACTTTGATTGTTTAATTGTATTTTTATGGGGTGACGTAGAAAACAAAAATATCACATTTTGATATAATTCCACTTGGATCACATTTTGATTAAAGGGTTGCTTGCTAGGCTAGGGTCACACGACTGCATTTTCTCTCATCCGAGAAAATTGGGTTCATTGTAGTGATGAGCGAGTGTACTCGTTGCTCAGGTTTTACCGAGCACGCTCGGGTGTCCTCCGAGTATTTATGACTGCTCGGAGATTTAGTTTTCATCATGGCAGCTGAATGATTTACAGCTAGTAGCCAGGCTGAGTACATGTGGGGGTTGCCTGGTTGCTAGGGAATCTTCACATGTAATAAAGCAGGCTAGTAGCTGCAAATCATTCAGCTGCTGGATGAAAACTTAATCTCCGAGCAGTCATAAATACTCGGAGGTCACCCGAGCATGCTGGAGAAAACCCAAGCAACGAGTACACTCGCTCATCACTAGTCCATTGTGCTAATCACACTCTCATCAGAGTTTGATCAGAGTATAATCATGGTAGGATCCAATTTTCACCAATGAGGAGATGATTGGAAAAACCATGTCTCCACCTTCTCTATTCTGTCAGTCCATAAAAATCAGACTGCACTAAGAAGTCATCAGAGTGCGCTATGATTTTTTTCCATGACTCATTGACTTGCATGGCCAAGTGCGATCCAAATATGGGATGCAAATCGTGCATGCTGCGATTTTTTTCCTTGACCAATCTTTGTGTCATGAAATAATTGGACATGTACACAGACCCATAGAATAACTTTAGTCCAAGGGCGATAGGGCGATCCTATGCTTTATCAGTTCGCACTCTGTCCAAAAATATGATCATCTCCATGAGTCCTTAAATACATCTTTTTTTCTAGAAAAGATATTAAAAACATAAAATAAGCATCATTAACTCCACTGATCCAGTGACTACCTACAGCTGTCACATATCCTTGCAATGGTGTTGTCAGGAGGTACAGACCAGTGGTGGACCGGTATCATGTGAACAGTAACAGTAGGGGATCAGTTAGGCAAGTGTTACTTTTTTATTTGTTTAATTGACGCATTTTGTAAAAAAAATAGTATTTAATTTTATTATTACTCATCAGTGTATCTATGTCATCTAAACCTATTTTAAATCTATTCCTCATTGGTTTTTGATTGATTTTGGCACCATAATATTTTATGGTATTCTTAGAAATACATGATGAACTTATTTTTATTAGCACACATTCAATACCTTAGATTAACAGTAGGAACCAAATTCACTGAGCATAGTGATATTTGGCTGTAGTTGTATTTCAAAGATGTATTTTATGAATACTTGTCATCTTCTGCCAAAGTTGAGAATGTACTTTACTCTGGGATATTACTTTCTATATTTCACGAGAGCCTAAAGCCGACAGTTTGCATGGAAACATATAAAAATTCCAGCAATATAACATAAGAGTAGATTGCATAGTATGATAATGTGCAAATAAAGATGATCCACAGCTCATCATGCTTTAATTTGCATAGCTTTAGTTACATTTTGTACACTTAAATATTCTTTATTTCTAATGTATTCATGTAGAATCATGGAGATAGTTGCTTTAAAAAAAAAAACAAGAATAAGTGGAAGAGGTCTACATTGCAGGATTGCTATTATAGCACAATAAACTAAAATGTAATTGAAATCATACATTAGAAGTGAACTCCAGTGAAGATACACTACACCAACATGCACAACACTGCCGAGCCAATGTTCCTTGCTCCATTACATTAAAAGTCATTTTGGTGATTACAACCACAGCAAAATAAAACGCTTAATTCTAGGAATGACAAATGTAAATATTAGGAACGGAAAGAAGATGTTTTAGCTCTCCTGACATGTCTGTTCTAGTAAATACTTGCATCCCCCCATGGAATAACAATGCAGCAGCATCTTATTTTATAACTCTGCATTGTGTTTTTCCTCTTTTATTATTTCTGGAATTAAATAAAAAAATAAAAATTGGCTGTTACCATAATTTTGTCTGCACGCGGTTTGATACTTGCTTTTTTTTAGAATTAAACAGAATAGTATACCACCTAATATGGAGAGTACTGATGAGTGTATCTGCCAAAATGTAAATTCAGCAGTTAGCTTAAAATTTTCCTGGAAATTTGATTTCCATTAAATTGAAACTCAAATGTGTCTTATTATGCTTTGGGGTCCCTCCAAACACCTGACTACTCCCCGATCTTGATGCTGCAACCCCTGTGTGGTTGTCCACATATCATTTACTGGGCTCTACTTTACTCCTCCATGGTATGTAATATCCTCTTCCCATCAACACTCTGCAATAGGATTTCTGGCACCCAAGAGTCTTCTGCGCCTCTGATGATGAACAGTGCAGCTCTCTGAAGCCAGGACACATACATCAAGCTTCAGAGGATGCACGCAGTGGGGGAAAGATAAGGTAAGTATGGCATTAGCAATGATGCCAGTGCTTGTAAGTTATGTTATCATGCTCACACGTGTGTGATAACATCTAAGAGGGGAGACACTAACGCCCCATCGACTAGTCAAAGCTCTCATTCACATATCATAAGCAGATTTTAGAAATACTTGTTCTAAAAATCTGTTTGTGTGTGTAATGCAATAAAGAGACTGTTAGGCAGGGAATTTACATATGCAGACACAACTGCCTGCTGATGGTTCTGTGGGAACCGGGAGCCTGACAGGTTCCCTTTAACATTGAAACGTATGTTGCATAAGACCTAGTCAGTGCCTCATGCAATGCTGCTTAACAACGGATCCCCCAGAGTAGAGTGAAGATAGAAAAAGAGTATATCCCATGCCATGGAACAATAAAAAATAGGCAGGAGGCTGCTGTGTGGTGGAACGATTGGGGTTGTTGAGTCTAATGGAAGGGTGAGCAACAAAGTGAGTATTTTTCTTTTTCACCATTTTTCAGAGTTGGGAAAATAGCACAGGGGAGTATTTCAGTGATTTAAGTCTCTATATTATATTTGTATGTATTTTATAAAACTTGTTTTTTTCAAACCTCAAATTTACAAAAAATACTTAAAGGAGATTATATGCAGCCCTATTTCCTCAAAAAATGTGTTTCTAAAAGTATACCATGTTAATGGTTCATAAAAAAATAGAAACAATATGTCAATTTTAGAGATAAGCAATTTGGTTTGAAGCAAATCAAATTTTGATATAAAAAAAGACTAAAAGTTTGGATTTGCTGGTATTGTTTTAAAGCTGTGAAGTGGTTAAAAAGTATATTATAACTGCCTCACTATTTATCTGCCCCATCACTGCACACTGACCCCGGGCATCTACCATGATGACTTGGCCACAACCATCATTAACCCCTTCATGACCTTGGGATTTTTCGTTTTTCCGTGTTCGTTTTTCACTCCCCTCCTTCCCAGAGCCATAACTTTTTTATTTTTCCGTCAATTTGGCCATGTGAGGGCTTATTTTTTGCGGGATGAGTTGTACTTTTGAACAACATCATTGGTTTTAGCATGTCTTGTACTAGAAAACGGAAAAAAAATTCCAAGTGAGGTGAAATTGCCAAAAAAGTGCAATCCCACACTTTTATTTTTTGTTTGGCTTTTTGCTAGGTTCACTAAATGCTAAAACTGACCTGACATTATGATTCTCCAGGTCAGTACAAGTTCATAGACACCTAACATGACTAGGTTAGTTTTTACCTAAGTGGTGAAAAAAATTCCAAACTTTGCTAAAAAAAAAAAAATTGCGCCATTTTCAGACACTCGTAGCGTCTCCATTTTTCATGATCTGGGGTCGGTTCAGGGCTTATTTTTTGCGTGCCGAGATGCCATTTTTAATGATAGCATTTTGGTGCAGATACGTTCTTTTGATCGCCCGGTATTGCATTTTAATGCAATGTCGCGGCGACCAAAAAAACATAATTCTGGCGTTTCTAATTTTTTTCTCGCTACGCTGTTTAGTAGTGTTGAGCATTCCGATACCGCAAGTATCGGGTATCGGCCGATACTTGCGGTATCGGAATTCCGATACCGAGATCTGATACTTTTGTGGTATCGGGTATCGTTATCGGATCCATAGTGAGGTGTAAAATAAAGAATTAAAATAAAAAATATTGATATATTCATCTCTCCGGCGGCCCCTGGACATCATCGCGGGTAACCGGCAGGCTTCTTTGTTTAAAATGAGCTCGTAGGACCTGAGGAATGACGTCGCGGCTTCTGATTGGTCGCGTGCCGCCCATGTGACCGTGATGCGACCAATCAGAAGCCGCGACGTCATTCCTCAGGTCCTAAATTCCTAGAATGAGCACGTTTAGGACCTGTGGAATGACGTCGCGGCTTCTGATTGGTCGCGTGCCGCCCATGTGACCGCGACGCGACCAATCAGAAGCCGCGACGTCATTCTCAGGCACTAAACTCCTCATTCTAGGAATTTAGGACCTGAGGAATGACGTCGCGGCTTCTGATTGGTCGCGCCGCGGTCACATGGGCGGCACGCGACCAATCAGAAGCCGCGACGTCATTCCTCAGGTCCTAAACGCGCTCATTTTAAACAAAGAAGCCTGCCGGTTACCCGCGATGATGTCCAGGGGCCGCCGGAGAGGTGAATATATCAATATTTTTTATTTTAATTCTTTATTTTACACATTGATATGGATCCCAGGGCCTGAAGGAGAGTTTCCTCTCCTTCAGACCCTGGGAACCATCAGAATACCTTCCGATACTTGATGTCCCATTGACTTGTATTGGTATCGGATATCAGTATCGGCGATATCCGATACTTTTTGGGTATCGGCTGATACTATCCGATACCGATACTTTCAAGTATCGGACGGTATCGCTCAACACTACTGTTTAGCAATCAGGTTAATGCCTTTTTTTAATTGATAGATCGGGCGATTCTGAGCGCGGCGATAACAAATATGTGTATATTTGATATTTTTTTATTGATTTATTTTGATTGGGGCAAAAGGGGGGTGATTTAAACTTTTATATTTTTTTATTTTTTTCAAATTTTTTTTTACTTTTTTTTTACTTTTGCCATGCTTCAATAGCCTCCATGGGAGGCTAGAAGCAGGCACAGCACGATCGCCTCTGCTACATAGCAGCGATCATCAGATCGCTGCTATGTAGCAGAATTGCAGGTGTGCTGTGAGCGCCGACCACAGGGTGGCGCTCACAGCTACCGGCAATCAGTAACCATAGAGGTCTCAAGGACCTCTATTGTTACAATGGAGAAGCATCGCCGACCTCCGATCATGTGACGGGGGTCGGCGATGACATCATTTCCGGCCACCCGGCCGGATGCGGTAGTTAAATGCCGCTGTCTGCATTTGACAGCGGCATTTAACTAGTTAATAGGTGCGGACAGATCGCGATTCTGCTCGCACCTATTACGGGCAAATGTCAGCTGTTCAAAACAGCTGACATGTCCCGGCTTTGGTGCGGGCTCACGGCCGGAGCCCGCATCAAAGCTGGGGATCTGACCTCGGACGTACTATCCCATCCGAGGTCAGAAAGGGTTAATGACTATGACGTGAGTCACGTCTTAGTCATGTGGTCTAATTTGGATATGGGATATTTTAGTGACACAGCAAGAAAAGAGCTAAGAAGCTCTCAATTCACTTTGCTTTGGGTTCTGGAGAGATATCAGCGCATAATAAATATCTTTTAATGGCAATTGGAACATTTTCAATTTTCATAGAATAGCTTTCATGCGAATTGAATTTTCAAGCTGAATTCAAGCGAAAGTTAAAATACCAGAAGATTTGCTCATTTCTTGACAAAGTGCGTTCATTTTCTTATCACTATTGTAGTGAGCCATTGCCACAACCTGGGAAGATGACATAAAAGTTTTCAATATGACTGTTTCTAAAGAGTTTCCATTATATTACAAGGCTGTTCATAATAGAATTCGACTACGCTTCGCAGCTCTTACTACACAATTAATGACTAATTATTGAATAATATGCTAATTTACCGGGCACTAGTCTAAATTTTGAAGGTTCTGCTCGTTTTTACAGCAGAATTTCCTTGTTCATAACTAACCCTCCTTTGGCTCTGATTGCAGTTTAAGACCAATTTAAAACCAATTACATTCAGCAGATTTTTCTTTTACGCTGCTGATAAAAGACACTAAATTACAGTATGAAAGAAGTGGTGGCACATGAATTTGCTCAGACAATACTTTCTCTACAGCAAGTAGTCAGCATATTAAAAAGACAACTAAACAATCAAATACAATTAGCAAAAAAATAAGGCAACATACAGCTGGTGTCTAATTAAATGTGATGAGAAGGAGTAGAAATGAAGCAAAATCACACCTAATATTACATTTTAAGCAGCAGAAAATACAAGAGAGACCTACAATTTATCTTCACAAGCTTGAGAAAGGTTGGAACAGAAGTTAAACCATAATTAAAGAAATCTGTTATGTGTATACAAAGACAACACCAAGTACAATTTTGTTCCCCTGCCAGTGTTCTTTTTTTTTTATATAAGAAGCAAAGTCTTGTGGAAAATTATTCAGTGCCCATTGCGCTGCTTAGATAATAATACCCTGGCACCTATACTATAAAAAATATATTTTAAAACCTTTACACGAGATGTCAGATGCAGCAAGTATTGTACAAATTTACTGCATTAACTATATTAAGCACAGAGCATGTCTCACATGGGATAATGGAGCATAAGGTACCTCGTATTAGCTACTTTTAGAGCTGGTTTTCTTTGAGGTCCCTGATTGAAGCATATATAAAAAAAACCTGTAACTTTTTCCCCAATGCTCTCGTTCCCTCTTACAGGCCAAATCTCTATGCTCCTTTCATATTCCCTCTACGCGCTGTTGTTTGGTAGCCCAAATATGTGTTTGGATGCTGATGTTACACACAAGAAACTTTCTGGAAGTGTTGCAATCCAGGAGGTTTATGGAGCGCCCAGCATTCATCAGGGAACTTAAGGTACCGTCACACTAAGCGACGCTGCAGCGATACCGACAACGATCCGGATCGCTGCAGCATCGCTGTTTGGTCGCTGGAGAGCTGTCACAGAGACAGCTCTCCAGTGACCAACGATGCCGGTAACCAGGGTAAACATCGGGTTACTGAGCGCAGGGCCGCGCTTAGTAACCCAATGTTTACCCTGGTTACCATCGTTAAAGTAAAAAAAACAACCACTACATACTTACCTACCGCTGTCTGTTCCCGGCGCTCTGCTTCTCTGCTCTGGCTGTGAGCACAGCGGCCGGAAAGCAGAGCGGTGACGTCACCGCTCTGCTTTCCGGCTGCCCGGCGCTCACAGCCAGACCAGAGAAGCACATCGCCGGGGACAGACAGCGGTAGGTAAGTATGTAGTGGTTGTTTTTTTTACTTTAACGATGGTAACCAGGGTAAACATCTGGTTACTAAGCGCGGCCCTGTGCTTAGTAACCCAATGTTTACCCTGTTTACCAGCGAAGACATCGCTGAATCAGCGTCACACACGCCGATTCAGCGATGTCAGCGGGAGAGCCAGCAACGAAATAAAGTCCTGGCCTTTCTGCCCCGACCAGCGACATCGCAGCAGGGGCCTGATCGCTGCTGCGTGTCACACTGGACGATATCGCTAGCCATGACGCTGCAATGTCACGGATCGCTAGCGATATCGTCCAGTGTGATGGTACCTTTGCCATTTGTTTCAGGAGTCTGTGAGATCTCCCGTTTTTTCCAAAAGTCTTCAAAATGTTACAGAGTTGGCAAGTATGATGTTCCCTACTGTTAACTATAAGAATATTCATAGCCAAGGGAATCTGTCAGCAGGTTTTTGCTTTGTAATCTGAGAACACCATATGATTGGGGAAGAGTGCATGATTCCAGCAATGTGTCACTTATTAGGCAATATTTTGCCGTTTTAATGCAATCAGTGTTTTATCTGCAGGAGAGTAACACTATAGGACAACCGGCCTCATGCCTCCAAGTCCAATCACTCCCCCACCATTCACTAGTAGCTTTCTGTCACTATGCATTGTACATATAAATCTACTAATTCATTAAATGCAGGAAAAATATAGGAAAAAGTCAGATTACCAGCACAAGTGTGTGTCCTCCCAGTTGCAAACTCACACCTCGCAGGGATAAGGGTGAGGCAGCCACAACAGAGAATCCAAAAGGAAGATCAGGAAATCCAGTGAAGGGTGAAGATGGCTAAAAAGTTTTACATTTTATTCCAAGCAGATAAAATCATTTGACTAACATATTCTGTCCAGCATTGTATTACACTTATGAAACAAGATCAGCGCGATTCGACTTGCGTCTTATTCATTTGTGTAATACAGTGCTGGACAGAATATGATAGTCGAATGATTTTAACTGCTTGGGATACAATGTTCAATTTTTTTTGCACCCTTCGCTGGATTTCCACTTCCTTTTGAATCCATTAAGTGGATGGAATTACACAGCGATCAACATCTGAGATCTGCTAGACCTGCAGCAGAAAAAACGGGATTCTGTTACAACTGCTGCACCCAGTAAATTAAGCGATACATCACTGGAATCAGAGTATTTGTCCCCACGTCATTATGCTGTCAAATTAAATAGCAAACACTTGCTTAAAAATCCCTTTAAGGAGACATATTATTCATTATAATTTATTGTAAAGGGAAAATGATTCTTTATAATGACCTCATATATTGTTGCAAAACCCCCTTATTAAAATATAAGAAAAGAGAAACTTTCTTTTTCCCTGTTATTAATTGGTCGAAAATTAGCGCCAAATAACACTATCTCCAGTGGTGTAGCTGCAGTAAAGCAGAAGCAGAAGTCGCACCTGTGACCTCACACCTAAGGTCACACTTGCAAGTGCAATGCGAGAAACTTGTGTGAGTCTCTCGCATCAATACCCGACACTCGGGACCGGAGTGTGTGGCTGCATGTATTTCTATGTAGCTGAATGCTCCGTTCTCGAGAGTGCCAGACATTGATGCAAGAGACTCATGCAAGTTTCTTGCATTGCACTCACAAGTGTGACCCCTGTCCCATATGAAGACACTATTGTTATGTGTTCTATATGAAATGCATCCTGCAGTTTCTGAAGGAGCCAAGGATAACAACCACCGGAAGTCACACACAAGGTGACAAATTCTTCAGAAGGAAAAGATGTGCAGTCCTAAAATTCATCTTTGTATTACTCAGGATCTAATGTGAAAAAGTAATGCTTATTATGTAATAAATTATATGTATTTTATTATTCATTTTGTGTGAAATTATTGATTTCATGAAAGCCTAATTTACCTATCATGAAAGATTGCGTCAGACTGCGATCATTTTGGTAGCAATGTAACAACAACAAAGATGAACAAATATATTGTTAGGACTGGCGGAACGCACCAAGAAAGATGATACAGATGCGTTCGCAGTCCGGGGTCCACCGTGCAGGTGAAAACCTGCTGCTAGTAAATACAGGCTATATGGTGGTACACTAAAGTATATACACGTGGGTTCAACCTCACCCAGCGTGAAGGGAGCAATCCTGTTGCGTCACAGGATCGCGGTACCGCACCTAAAGCGCGAGCGAGTAGTCAGCGTACTTAACCCCAACTGGGATTGAAGTCCGATTAGACCCTCGCTGGCACTACACCGCAACTGGGTGTGTAAGGTAACTAAATATAAATATATGAATGCACAGGAGTGCGAGCAATGCCGCACTGACGGATGCCACCAACCACACTGGCTTGGGTATGGAAAGCGCAAGGCAAGCGCACGGCGCCGTACAGGCGGACACAGCAAGAGGACGCTGCAATGTGTGTTTCGTGTTGTTGGATAAATCGGGCGCTAGATTAGCAAACATACACCTTCCGCGAACAGACATTCAATAGGGAGGGTTATTTAAACAGCGACTTTCACTCACAACACACACACATATTTACAAGACAATACTAGCGCATGGCCGTGCGGTCATGCGCAGTTTATATAGTTGCAGCACAGGAAGTGGCTACAGAACTTTTGCCCTTCCAAGACCTGCCAAAAGGACCAATGGGATGTGCTGCAGCACCTGAGCATGTGACCCTCGATCTCCAACAGGAGAACTTGCCCTGGGCATGCTCAGTGCGTGCAAACAAGGACTTAGATCCAGAAACGTCCACTCGCCGCTGCCCAGCACTGGCCTTAATGGCAGAAGCAGGAAAAGCAGCAGCAACTCTTCGCACAGAGTCAGACTGAGCGAGACGCTGGGATCGACGTCCCTGCTGAGCAGACTCCACTGTGGCTGGAGGAGAATGGGAGACCGCAGTGGAGACGGATCGAGATTCCCCCTGTGCAGCAGAGGAAACTCGACTCCTAACATTACCCCCCCTCCTAGGGCCCCCCGCTCCTTGGGCCTCGCTACGTTCGAAGGCAGCAATGAGCTGCGGAGCCCGAATGTGCTCAACAGGCTCCCAGGACCTGTCCTCGGGACCATAACCCTTCCAGTCCACCAAATAAATTTTTTTACCACGCACCACCTTGCACCCCAAAATAGCGTTCACCTCATAATCGTCCGTAGACGAACCCGATGTCCCAGCAGATGACTCGGAGAACCGGGACATATACACGGGTTTCAAGAGGGACACATGAAAGGTGTCGGTGATACCCAGGTGTGGCGGAAGGGCCAAACGATAGACCACAGGATTAACCTGCTCGAGGACCTTGAATGGGCCCAAGTAGCGAGGAGCAAATTTAGTGGACTCAACTCGCAGCCTGATGTTACGGGCGGAGAGCCACACCAAGTCGCCAGGAGCAAAGGTCGGAGCGGGGCGCCGATGAGCATCGGCGGAGGACCTCATTCTCTCCTTAGAGGCCTGAATGGCATCCTGAGTGCGGTCCCAAATATCCCGTGCCTCCACAGCCCAGTCTGCCACCCTGGAGTCGGCGGAAGACACGGGCATAGGCACAGGTACCCGTGGATGCTGACCATAGTTGAGGAGGAATGGGGTTTGTCCAGTGGAGTCAGCTACGGCATTGTTCAGTGCAAACTCTGCCCATGATAGCAAGGATGCCCAGTCATCCTGCCTGGCTGAAACAAAATGTCGCAGGTATGTGACCAAGGTCTGGTTGGCCCTCTCTACCAACCCATTCGTCTCGGGATGATAAGCGGACGAGAGATTCAACTCAATACTGAGAAGACGACAGAGCTCTCTCCAGAACCAAGACGCAAACTGGGGACCCCGGTCACTGACAATTTTGTCTGGCATACCATGCAGGCGGAAGATATGTCTAATGAACAACGCTGCCAAGGCCCGTGCAGAAGGTAACCGTGGTAACGGCACCAAATGCACCATTTTTGAGAAATGATCGGTGATGACCCAAATGATGGTACAGCCGCGAGACTTGGGCAAACCCACAACAAAGTCCATCCCGACCATCTCCCAGGGCCTATCTGCCACCGGCAGGGGATAGAGCAAACCAGCTGGCCTTTGACGCGGAGATTTATTTTTGGCGCAGGAGACACACGCCAGAACATAATCCCTGACATCCCGGACCATATGCGGCCACCAGTACGTCCTCGCCAGTAGCTCAGATGTCCTCTTTGTCCCAAAGTGTCCACCCACCCTGGACGAATGAGCCCAAGAGAGAACCTCCGGTCGCAAATTAATGGGCACAAAAGTCTTGCCCGGAGGCACAGACTCTAGCGAAACCGGCGCCACGGTTCTCAGGCTCTCGGAAGGGACAATAAGCCGAGGCTCCTCTTCCTCCTCCTCAGTTGACATAAGGGAGCGAGAGAGAGCGTCAGCACGGATATTCTTCTCCCCGGCGAGATAATGAAGAGAAAAGTGGAACCGGGAGAAGAACAGGGACCATCTGGCCTGGCGAGAATTTAGCCGCTGAGCTGTCTGCAAATAGACCAAATTTTTGTGGTCCGTGTAAACTTGGAAGGGAAACCGCGCACCTTCCAGAAGGTGTCTCCACTCCGAAAAGGCCAACTTCATTGCTAGCAACTCCCTGTCCCCGATGGAGTAGTTCCTCTCCGCTGGCGTGAAGGTCTTAGAGAAGAAGCAGCATGGATGCTTCCGACCTTGAGCATCCTTTTGGTAGAGGACTGCTCCAGCATCAACGGACGAGGCATCCACCTCCATTAGGAAAGGCTTATCCACATCGGGATGATGTAAGATGGGAGCGCTAGCAAAGTGGGACTTAATAGAAGTGAAGGCCTTGGAGACCTCTTCCGACCACAATTTGGGGTTCGCTCCCTTCTTGGTGAGGGCTACCAAGGGAGCCACCAGAGTTGAGAAGTGGGGAATGAACTGGCGGTAATAGTTTATGAACCCCATAAAGCACTGCACTGCTTTAAGAGAATGGGGCTCTTGCCAGTCCATCACAGCCTGTAGTTTGGCAGGATCCATAGCCAATCCCTGGGCGGAGATGATATAGCCCAGGAAAGGTAAGGACTCCTGCTCAAACACACACTTCTCCAACTTCGCATAAAGAGAGTTTGCCCGTAGGAGGTCGAAGACTTTGCCAACATCTCTCCGGTGGGAGTCAATATCAGGAGAAAAGATGAGAATATCATCCAGATAGACTACCACCGAGGTGGAAAGCATATCCCGGAAGATGTCGTTGACAAAGTCTTGGAAAACGGCAGGTGCATTACAGAGCCCGAAGGGCATCACCAGATACTCATAGTGCCCATCTCTGGTGTTAAATGCCGTTTTCCACTCGTCCCCCTCACGGATGCGAATCAGATTATAAGCACCCCGCAGATCTAGTTTAGTAAACACTCTAGCTCCCCGAAGCCTATCGAAAAGCTCAGATATCAATGGCAAAGGGTACTTGTTCTTAACTGTGATAGCATTAAGACCCCTGTAGTCTATGCATGGACGTAGTTCTCCATTCTTCTTCTGCACGAAAAAGAACCCTGCCCCAGCAGGTGACACTGACTTCCTGATGAACCCTCTTGCCAGATTCTCTTGTATGTACTGAGACATTGCCTCCGTTTCCGGGAGAGATAATGGATAGACTCGACCCCGGGGAGGCTCAGCACCAGGCAAGAGATCAATAGGACAGTCATAGGGGCGATGGGGCGGAAGAGTCTCCGCTGCCTTTTTGGAGAACACGTCTGCATAAGACCAATATTGCTTGGGGAGAGAGGAGAGATCTGCGGGAACCTCTGTAGTAGTAACCTGAACGCACTCTCGATGACACCTGTTCCCACAAGATTCACCCCATCCCAGAATTCTGCCTGAGGACCACTCGATGTGAGGAGAGTGGTACCGTAACCAAGGTATCCCCAAGAGAACCTCATCAATTCCCTCAGGAATGACGAGTAGAGATATAATCTCCTGATGAGATGGTGACATGGACAGAGTGAAAGGGATAGTTTGATGTGTAATCTGTGTGGGCAGTGTCGACCCATTCACCACTCGTACCGTTACTGGTTGAGATAGCATGACCAGAGGAATTGCGTGACGTTGGGCGAAGGCTGAAGACATAAAATTGCCCTCCGCCCCAGAATCCACGCAGAGTTCCACCGAGTGAGAGGATGAGCCCAATGTTATTGTCCCCTTAAAGGACAATTTGGAGGCAAACGTCGCCGTGTCTAGTGCACCTCCACCAACTACCACTAGACGCTGACGTTCCCTCGACCGCTGGAGACATCTGGAGGCAAGATGTCCAGACTGTTGGCAAAGATGACATATCTGGAGTGCACGAGCGGTCCGGGACTTAGATCCTGCTCGAGACTCTACCACAGGCTCATGGGGCTCAGGAGCCTGGTCTGGAGATTCCAAAGGTTTGGCGAAGGTGGGAGCCAGCCGAAACCTCTGCCTACACTGGGCTCGCTCTAACCTCCGCTCGTGAAAACGGAGATCAATTCGAGTGGATAGAGTTATTAATTCCTCCAGTGTGGCGGGAATCTCCCTAGTGGCCAGGGCGTCCTTAACGTGATCAGCCAGCCCCCTCCAAAATATTGGAATGAGGGCTTTATCCGACCACTCCAGCTCAGATGCTAAGGTGCGGAAGTGGACGGCAAAATGACTGACCAAGGACGAGCCCTGAGTCAATGCCAACAATTGGAGCGCCGTATCATGGGTGACACGAGGTCCCAAAAAGACCTGTTTCAGGGTGCTCAGAAACAACGGAGCACTCTGCACCACATGATCGCTACGCTCCCATAGCGGCGTAGCCCACTGCAATGCTCTGTCCGACAGAAGAGACACTATAAATCCCACCTTAGCCCGCTCTGTAGGGAAACGAGAGGCCAGAAGCTCGAGATGGATAGAGCACTGACTCACGAAACCCCTACAAGACTTACTGTCACCAGAGAATTTCTCTGGAAGCGGGAGGCGAGTTAGAGTCGGGACAGGAGCGGCAGTGGACAAGGTGACTGCAGCAACACTAGCAGCCTGTACAGCGACAGCAGTGACATCCACAGCTGAGGTTGAACGCTCAAGAGCCGCCAACCTTCCCTCCAGCTGCTGGATGTACCGCTGTGAACGCTGATCGTCCATCATTTACTAGCCAGACCCTGGCGCTAGTATTATGTTAGGACTGGCGGAACGCACCAAGAAAGATGATACAGATGCGTTCGCAGTCCGGGGTCCACCGTGCAGGTGAAAACCTGCTGCTAGTAAATACAGGCTATATGGCGGTACACTAAAGTATATACACGTGGGTTCAACCTCACCCAGCGTGAAGGGAGCAATCCTGTTGCGTCACAGGATCGCGGTACCGCACCTAAAGCGCGAGCGAGTAGTCAGCGTACTTAACCCCAACTGGGATTGAAGTCCGATTAGACCCTCGCTGGCACTACACCGCAACTGGGTGTGTAAGGTAACAAAATATAAATAAATGAATGCACAGGAGTGCGAGCAATGCCGCACTGACGGACGCCACCAACCACACTGGCTTGGGTATGGAAAGCGCAAGGCAAGCGCACGGCGCCGTACAGGCGGACACAGCAAGAGGACGCTGCAATGTGTGTTTCGTGTTGTTGGATAAGTCGGGCGCTAGATTAGCAAACATACACCTTCCGCGAACAGACATTCAATAGGGAGGGTTATTTAAACAGCGACTTTCACTCACAACACACACACATATTTACAAGACAATACTAGCGCATGGCCATGCGGTCATGCGCAGTTTATATAGTTGCAGCACAGGAAGTGGCTACAGAACTTTTGCCCTTCCAAGACCTGCCAAAAGGACCAATGGGATGTGCTGCAGCACCTGAGCATGTGACCCTCGATCTCCAACAGGAGAACTTGCCCTGGCCATGCTCAGTGCGTGCAAACAAGGACTTAGATCCAGAAACGTCCACTCGCCGCTGCCCAGCACTGGCCTTAATGGCAGAAGCAGGAAAAGCAGCAGCAACTCTTCGCACAGAGTCAGACTGAGCGAGACGCTGGGATCGACGTCCCTGCTGAGCAGACTCCACTGCGGCTGGAGGAGAATGGGAGACCGCAGTGGAGACGGATCGAGATTCCCACTGTGCAGCAGAGGAAACTCGACTCCTAACGTATATTAGTGTGAAATTTAATTCAATTTGAATATTACAAAAATCCATATTTGCCCAAATGTTTTTTTTAAAATATAGTTTACTTCCTTGCAGTAAAATGGTGACAGCCAAAAGGTTAAACAAAAAAAAATACTTATAGTCACCTCAACGCTCACCTTTCCAGCCCCTCTACAACTCATGGTCACCCTTCCAGTGTTCGCTGCATCTTCTTATCAATGTTACTAGCACCAAATTTCCTGTGAAGATTCAGCGCATGTACACAAGGGCACGGCGCATGTCATGATGTCGTGATCTTACATTTGCTTGCACAGAACCCTCCCAGGCTTCATCAGAGAGAGAGAAGTCCCAGCCTAGCATTAGGATTTCAGTGCAGTTATAAGAAGACTCGACAAAGACCAAATAGTTGTAGGTGAGGAGTGGAAGGGCCACAGAGGTGAGCTGTGAGGTGAGTGTAAATAGTTTTTCCTAACGTTTTACATATTACATTTATGATGCACTGGGACATTACATTTACTGAGAATACATTTTTCTTAATCTATTAGATCTATTAGAGATCAAGTAAAATACATTTTACTTAATTGTTAAACCCTTTCCAATGTTGGGAGTAATAATATGCCCACGTCGGACTCTTAATGTGGGCTGCAGTGGTGAGACCACATCTTTCAAGGGACATGTCAGTGGTTTGGAGCCGCTAACCTGTGCCTCTAACCCTCACGGCTATTAACCCATTAAATGCCACTGTCAATCTGTGACAGCGGCAATTAACCCGCACTTCTGGAAGCACGCCAGAAGTCCCTCCCATTGATGACCCCATCACATGATCACAGGTCACCGATGGGTAGGCATGACAACCAGAGGTCTTCGGCAGACCTCTATCATTATCATAGCCGGATTGCTATGAGCACCGTCCAGTGGTCGGATCTCATAGCAAGTGAGCATTTCTGCTACATACGGGCGATTTGATCATCGTTTGTATGTAGCAGAGCCGATCGGACAACTAAAGCTTCCAGTCTCTTATGAAGGCTATTGAAGCATGCAAAAAATGAAAAAAAATGTTTTTAAAAATATTTTAAAAATGTAAAAAATAAAAAAGTTCAAATCACTCCCTTTGCCACATTCAAAATAAAACAAAAAAACACATAATTGGTATTGCCATGTTCAGAATCTCCCGATCTATCAATATAAAAAAAAGAATTAACCTGATTGAGAAAAAGAAGTCAAATCACCAGAATTACGATTTTTAGTTGCCACTACATGAAAATAACATTCAATAACGGGCGATCAAAAGATTGTATGTACATAAAAATGGTATCAATAAAAATGTCAGCTTGGCACGCAAAAAATAAGCCCTCACCCAGCCCAAAATCACACAACATGGAGATGCTACAGGTCTCGGAAAATGGCGCCTTATTTTTTGTAACAAAAAAAACAACAAAATAACAAAAGTTTGCATTATTTTTCACCACTTAAATAAAAAGCATCCTACACATGTTTGGTGTCTATGAACTTGCAATGACCCAAAAAATCATAACGGCAGGTCAGTTTTAGCACTTAGTGAACATGGTTGAAAAAAAAACAACAACTGTGGAATTGCACTTTTTTTTGCAATTTCACTACATTTGGATTTTTTTCCCATTTTCCAGTACATGATGTGCTCAAACCAAGGATGTCTTTTAAAAGTACAATTTGTCCTGCAAAAATAAGCCCTCACATGACCATGTTGACCAAAAAATAAAAATGTTATGGCTTTGGGAAGTAGGGGAGCAAAAAGCGAAAATGCAAAATCGGTAAATGGCCTGGGGTTAAGTGGTTAATAATGACATAAAACATAACACACATGACGCAAAAGCTACATTTTCTTTTAATCATGGACAGAATCCTTCCATAAATGATGTGCCACTATACTACAAATATGGTCATTTAAATGACATAAACTGTGTACCATGCATAGCACAGTCATATGAAGTGGAAGCCAATCAACTGAGAACCTTTAATAGGAAAAAGAAGAAAGCTTGAAAATGGAATAAACCCTTTACATTGTCAGAACCTTCAACAACTGACACTATTCAGCTCAACAGCAAAAACAACGGCATTAATAAATCTTTTCTATCCCTGGGATTTTGTTTTGATTTCTTCTGTGGCTGGTAGTATTAGCACTCTGCCCTCTAATGTCAAGTGGTAATTTTCTGAAGTTCATTCATACTGGCATGGGTCAGTTTCCTTATTCTATTCTATTTCTTGTGGGAAAATCGTGTTACTGTGTCACGCTTAAGCTTCGCTATGTTATCAATTTTCTTGCAACAAAACAGAAGGAAACCTATTCTGTCCTAGTTTGTTAAAGGGACATCATATAAACTCACAGACTCTTAACAATGTCTCAGTTAAGAATGGATGAATCGCAGATGGAACTCTGAGGTACAATGTATGTCTTCAGTGTGTCATCCATTTACATGTATCTCCACAGAGTTTAATAGCTTAGTCTGATCTGCAAAATGGATGAGAACAGGACAGGCTCTGAGTCATGGAGCATGGATCAGGTTTTAGGACTGAAGTGTGTATGGATAAACGAAATGCCCTGGCTCAAAGTATTGTCAAAGAATACGGTGGACATCACGTGGAGCCATCATACAGAAGAGTGAATGCTCCCCACGGGTTAGTACTAATGGTATTGCCACCATTTTTAAGGTTTTTTTTTATTGGCACAGTAAAATATCGATATTTGCAGATGATACAAAACTATGTAAAGCAGTTAATACAAGAGAAGATAGTATTCTGCTACAGATGGATCTGGATAGGTTGGAAACTTGGGCTGAAAGGTGGCAGATGAGGTTTAACAATAATAAATGTAAGGTTATACACATGGGAAGAAGGAATCAATATCACCATTACACACTGAACGGGAAACCACTGGGTAAATCTGACAGGGAGAAGGACTTGGGGATCCTAGTTAATGATAAACTTACCTGGAGCAGCCAGTGCCAGGCAGCAGCTGCCAAGGCAAACAGGATCATGGGTTGCATTAAAAGAGGTCTGGATACACATGATGAGAGCATTATACTGCCTCTGTACAAATCTCTAGTTAGACCGCACATGGAGTACTGTGTCCAGTTTTGGGCACCGGTGCTCAGGAAGAATATAATGGAACTAGAGAGAGTACAAAGGAGGGCAACAAAATTATTAACCCCTTCCCGACCCATGACGCCACGTAGGCGTCATGAAAGTCGGTGCCAATCCGACCCATGACGCCTATGCGGCGTCATGGAAAGATCGCGTCCCTGCAGGCCGGGTGAAAGGGTTAACTCCCATTTCACCCGATCTGCAGGGACAGGGGGACAGGGGGAGTGGTAGTTTAGCCCAGGGGGGGTGGCTTCACCCCCTCGTGGCTACGATCGCTCTGATTGGCTGTTGAAAGTGAAACTGCCAATCAGAGCGATTTGTAATATTTCACCTATTATAACGGGTGCAATATTACAATCCAGCCATGGCCGATGCTGAAATATCATCGGCCATGGCTGGAAATACTAATGTGCCCCCACCCCACCCCACCGATCGCCCCCCCAGCCCCCCGATCTGGCTGGTACACTGCTCCGGCTCCCCTCCGTCCTGTGCTCCGCTCCCCCCGTGCTCCAATCACCCCCCCGTGCTCCAATCACCCCCCCGTGCTCCAATCACCCCCCCTGCACTCCGATCCACCCCCCCGGTGCTCCGTTCCACCCCCCCCGTGCTCCATTCCAGCCCCCCCCGTGCTCCGTTCCACGCCCCCCGTGCTCCGTTCCACCCCTCCCGCGCTCCGATTCCCCCCCCGTGCTCCGATCCCCCCCTGTGGTCCCCCCCCACCCCATCATACTTACCGATCCAGCCGGGGTCCCGTCCGTCTTCTCCCTGGGCGCCGCCATCTTCCAAAATGGCGGGCGCATGCGCAGTGCGCCCGCCGAGTCTGCCGGCCGGCAGATTCGTTCCAAAGTGCATTTTGATCACTGAGATATAATCTATCTCAGTGATCAAAATAAAAAAAATAATAAATGACCCCCCCCCTTTGTCACCCCCATAGGTAGGGACAATAAAAAAATAAAGACATTTTTTTTTTCCCACTAATGTTAGAATAGGGTTAGGGTTAGGGATAGGGTTAGGGGTAGGGTTAGGGTTAGGGTTAGGGGTAGGGTTAGGGCTAGGGTTAGGGCTAGGGTTAGGGCTAGGGTTAGCGGTAGGGTTAGGGGTAGGGTTAGGGCTAGGGTTAGGGTTTCGGTATGTGCACACGTATTCTGGTCCTCTGCGGATTTTTCCGCTGCGGATTTGATAAATCCGCAGTGCTAAACCGCTGCGGATTTATGGCGGATTTACCGCGTTTTTTTCTGCGCATTTCACTGCGGTTTTACAACTGCGATTTTATATTGGAGCAGTTGTAAAACCGCTGCGGAATCCGCACAAAGAAGTGACATGCTGCGGAATGTAAACCGCTGCGTTTCCGTGCAGTTTTTCCGCAGCATGTGTACAGCGATTTTTGTTTCCCATAGGTTTACATTGAACTGTAAACTCATGGGAAACTGCTGCGGATCCGCAGCGTTTTCCGCAGCGTGTGCACATACCTTTAGAATTAGGCTATGTGCACACGGTGCAGATTCGCAGCAGTGTTCCATCAGGTTTACAGTACCATGTAAACATATGAAAAACCAAATCCGCTGTGCCCATGGTGCGGAAAATACCGCGTGGGAACGCTGCGTTGTATTTTCCGCAGCATGTCAATTCTTTGTGCGGATTCCGCAGCGTTTTACACCTGTTCCTCAATAGGAATCCGCAGGTGAAATCTGCACAAAAAACACTGGAAATCCGCTGAAAATCCGCAGGTAAAACGCAGTGCCTTTTACCCACGGATTTTTCAAAAATGGTGCGGAAATATCTCACACGAATCCGCAACGTTGGCACATAGCCTTAGGGTTAGGGTTGGAATTAGGGTTGTGGTTAGGGTTAGGGGTGTGTTGGGGTTAGGGGTGTGTTGGAGTTAGGGTTGTGATTAGGGTTATGGCTACAGTTGGGATTAGGGTTAGGGGTGTGTTGGGGTTAGTGTTGGAGGTAGAATTGAGGGGTTACCACTGTTTAGGCACATCAGGGGTCTCCAAACGCAACATGGCGCCACCATTGATTCCAGCCAATCTCGTATTCAAAAAGTCAAATGGTGCTCCCTCACTTCCGAGCCCTGAAGTGTGCCCAAACAGTGGTTTACCCCCACATATGGGGTACCAGCATACTCAAGACAAACTGCGCAACAATTACTGGGGTCCAATTTCTCCTGTTACCCTTGTGAATCTAAAAAAATGCTTGCTAAAACATAATTTTTGAGGAAAGAAAAATGATTTTTTATTTTCACGGCTCTGCGTTGTAAACGTCTGTGAAGCACTTGGGGGTTCAAAGTGCTCAACACATATCTAGATAAGTTCCTTGGGGGGTCTAGTTTCTAAAATGGTGTCATTTCTGGGGGTTTCTACTGTTTAGGCACACCAGGGGCTCTGCAAACGCAACGTGACACCCGTAGACCATTCCATCAAAGTCTGCATTTCAAAAGTCACTACTTCCCTTCTGAGCCCCGACGTGTGCCCAAACAGTGGTTTACCCCCACTCATGGGGTATCAGCGTACTCAGGAGAAACTGGACAACAACGTTTGGGGTCCAATTTCTCCTGTAACCCTTGGGAAAATAAAAAATTCTGGGCTAAATAATTATTTTTGGAGAAAGAAAACGTATTTATTATTTTCACGGCTCTGCATTATAAACTTCTATGAAGCACTTGGGGGTTCAAAGTGCTCACCACACATCTAGATAAGTTCCTTTCGGGGTCTAGTTTCCAAAATGGGGTCACTTGTGGTGGGTTTCTACTGTTTAGGCACATCAGGGGCTCTGCAAACGCAACGTGACGCCCGCAGAGCATTCCATCAAAGTCTGCATTTCAAAACGTCACTACTTCAATTCCAAGCCCCGGCATGTGCCCAAACAGTAGTTTACCCCCACATATGGGGTATCACCGTACTCAGGAGAAACTGGACAACAAATATTGGGGTCAAATTTCTCGTGTTACCCTTGGGAAAATTTAAAAATTCTGGGCTAAATAATTATTTTTGATGAAAGAAAACGTATTTATTATTTTCACGGCTCTGCATTATAAACTTCTATGAAGCGCTTGGGGGTTCAAAGTGCTCACCACACATCTAGATAAGTTCCTTTCGGGTCTAGTTTCCAAAATGGGGTCACTTGTGGGGGGTTTCTACTGTTAAGCCACATCAGGGGCTCTGCAAACGCAACGTGACGCCCACAGAGCATTCCATCAAAGTCTGCTTTTCCAAACGTCACTACTTCACTTCCGAGCCTCGGCATGTGCCCAAACAGTGGTTTACCCCCACATATGGGGTATCAGCGTACTCAGGAGAAACTGGACAACAACTTTTGGGGTCCAATTTCTTCTGTAACCCTTGGGAAAATAAAAAATTCTGGGCTAAATAATTATTTTTGAGGAAAGAAAACGTATTTATTATTTTCACGGCTCTGCATTATAAACTTCTATGAAGCACTTGGGGGTTCAAAGTGCTCACCACACATCTAGATAAGTTCCTTTGGGGGTCTAGTTTCCAAAATGGGGTCACTTGTGGGGGGTTTCTACTGTTAAGCCACATCAGGGGCTCTGCAAACGCAACGTGACGCCCACAGAGCATTCCATCAAAGTCTGCATTTCAAAACGTCACTACTTCACTTCCGAGCCCCGGCATGTGCCCAAACAGTGATTTACCCCCACATATGGGGTATCAGCGTACTCAGGAGAAACTGGACAACAACTTTTGGGGTCAAATTTCTCCTGTTACCCTTGGGAAAATAAAAAATTGCAGGCTAAAAGATCATTTTTGAGAAAATAATTTTTTTTTTTTATTTTCATGGCTCTGCGTTATAAACTTCTGTGAAGCACTTGGGGGTTCAAAGTCCTCACCACACATCTAGATTAGTTCCTTTGGGGGTCTAGTTTCTAAAATGGTGTCATTTCTGGGGGATCTCCAATGTTTAGGCACACAGGGGCTCTCCAAACGTGACATGGTGTCCGCTAATGATTGGAGCTAATTTTCCATTTAAAAAGCCAAATGGCGTGCCATCCCTTCCGAGCCCTGCCGTGCGCCCAAACAGTGGTTTACCCCCACATATGGGGTATCAGCATACTCAGGACAAACTGGACAACAATATTTGGAGTCCAATTTCTCCTATTATCCTTGGCAAAATAGGAAATTCCAGGCTAAAAAATCATTTTTGAGGAAAGAAAAATTATTTTTTATTTTCATGGCTCTGCGTTATAAACTTCTGTGAAGCACCTGGGGGTTTAAAGTGCTCAATATGCATCTAGATAAGTTCCTTGGGGGGTCTAGTTTCCAAAATGGGGTCACTTGTGGGGGAGCTCCAATTTTTAGGCACACGGGGGCTCTCCAAACGTGACATGGTGTCCGCTAAAGAGTGGAGCCAATTTTTGATTCAAAAAGTCAAATGGCGCTCCTTCCCTTCCAAGCCCTGCCGTGCGCCCAAACAGTGGTTTACCCCCACATATGAGGTATCAGCGTACTCAGGACAAATTGGACAACAACATTCGTGGTTCAGTTTCTCCTTTTACCATTGGGAAAATAAAAAAATTGTTGCTAAAAGATAATTTTTGTGACTAAAAAGTTAAATGTTCATTTTTTCCTTCCATGTTGCTTCTGCTGCTGTGAAGCACCTGAAGGGTTAATAAACTTCTTGAATGTGGTTTTGAGTACCTTGAGGGGTGCAGTTTTTAGAATGGTGTCACTTTTGGGTATTTTCAGCCATATAGACCCCTCAAACTGACTTCAAATGTGAGGTGGTCCCTAAAAAAAATGGTTTTGTAAATTTCGTTGTAAAAATGACAAATCGCTGGTCAAATTTTAACCCTTATAACTTCCTAACAAAAAAAAATTTTGTTTCCAAAATTGTGCTGATGTAAAGTAAACATGTGGGAAATGTTATTTATTAACTATTTTGTGTCACATATCTCTCTGGTTTAACAGAATAAAAATTCAAAATGTGAAAATTGCGAAATTTTCAAAATTTTCGCCAAATTTCCGTTTTTATCACAAATAAACGCAGAATTTATTGACCTAAATTTACCACTAACATGAAGCCCAATATGTCATGAAAAAACAATCTCAGAACCGCTAGGATCCGTTGAAGCGTTCCTGAGTTATTACCTCATAAAGGGACACTGGTCAGAATTGCAAAAAACGGCAAGGTCTTTAAGGTCAAAATAGGCTGGGTCATGAAGGGGTTAAAGGGGATGGGAGAACTACAATACCCAGATAGATTAGCGAAATTAGGATTATTTAGTCTAGAAAAAAGACGACTGAGGGGCGATCTAATAACCATGTATAAGTATAAAAGGGGACAATACAAATATCTCGCTGAGGATCTGTTTATACCAAGGAAGGTGACGGGCACAAGGGGGTATTCTTTGCGTCTGGAGGAGAGAAGGTTTTTCCACCAACATAGAAGAGGATTCTTTACTGTTAGGGCAGTGAGAATCTGGAATTGCTTGCCTGAGGAGGTGGTGATGGCGAACTCAGTCGAGGGGTTCAAGAGAGGCCTGGATGTCTTCCTGGAGCAGAACAATATTGTATCATACAATTATTAGGTTCTGTAAAAGGACGTAGATCTGGGGATTTATTATGATGGAATATAGGCTGAACTGGATGGACAAATGTCTTTTTTCGGCCTTACTAACTATGTTACTATGTTACTATGTTACTATTCCCTCCAGTGCTGTACACCCTTATCCTTCCATCTTTACCAGACAGATTTTAGTTAGTGCTAAATCAGATTACCAGTAGCGTAGCTAAGGTTGGGGAGCAGAGGATGTGGTAGCCTCGAGCCCAGTGGTGGCTTATCTGCATTGGCGTGCACAGCTCGCCCATACACTTCATATCTGCGCTAGAGCAGAGAGACACAATCTAACTGCACTACCGCTCTCTGTTCTGTAGACCGTAGGTAATTTTTTGTATGCCGTCTAGAGAGTGGTCAAGGTGCCAACACACACTCATAAATAGTAGAATTCACATATTTATTAATGTGTTCTGATGCACAGTGTTGGTAAAAAATGTTTCTACATTGGCCACAGCATAATGTTACACCGATAATTTGATGAAATAGTATAGGTGTGCTGGCCTTTTCTTACATTTTTTTAACAAGTTAACAAGGTGACGCATTGTTAGTTATAATAACTTTTGTTTCATACTAACCTTTGCTTATCAACTGAAAAACAATAATGATAATAATAATAATAATAACTAATAATAATAACAACAACTAATGATAATAACTAATAACTAATAATAATAATAACTAATTATAATGACTAAATAATAATAAATGACTAAATCATAATAAAATAAATAATAATTACTAAATAAGACCTGATAATAATAATAATAATAATAATAATAATAATAATAATAATAATAATAACTTTTGCTCATCAACTGAAAAGTTATGAGCTGATTATTATTATTAATAATAACAACTAATAATAATAACTAATAATTACTATATAATAATAAAATAATAGTTGCTAAATAATAGCTAATAATAATAATAATAATAATGATAATAATAATAATAACTTTTGCTCATCAACTGAAAAGTTCTAGCTAATGAAACATAGTGATGTAAAAGCTGAATAAATGCTGTTTCCTCAAGGCCCCAAAATGTTGAGTTTTCAATGACCTTAAAATAAGGATTAGTTAACTTCACGTTTCAGAATAGTGAGTGGCAGCTACAGACAGAAAGGGTTAACAGTACGCCAGCACCCACCTTACAGTATGTACACACTTCTACCGACAGCGTGGCTCCTTCAGTGACAGTGTACTGTGAATAGCGGTCAGGCAGCGCTCGTTGCAGGAAAGTGAGTGCTGTCAATCAGAACCAGGTATAGTGCTCAGAATGCAATTTGAGGGGATATTATGGTGCAATGAATCCTTAGCCCACACCAAGGGTGCATCGAAGCTTCCTCATTTGCATATGGAATAAAAATATTTTTCACAGCCACTAAAATACTTAGATGTATATTACATGTATGATTTTTATAGGAGCTAAGTCCTTGGTATAATTGTTTAAGTTGTTTAAATTGATTTGTGGGGGTTATAAACTCACAGTAAAAGAACACTGAACATAGAAAACACAAGAATAGTGGTCCATATCCTGAGCCGGTGATAAACAGTGTGAATGATAAATCCGGCATAATCTGGCACCTCAGATGCAAGGGAATGATCAGATCTTACAGTCGACCAGATTATAAATAAAGTTTTTCCACTATTGTGGTTTCTGAACGACAAATGATCATTTCTATATCTCCTGAAAGACAAGTAGACGACCACCCGTTATATATATCTATGCACATATCGCAAATGTGCAAAGCTGCCAACATTCTAATTTCTAAGGACTCTACAGACTCGCTGGCAAACCTAAGCCTTTTATGTAATGCTGCCTCTGAGAAGTGCTCATTGTTATATTCATCATGATGAAATGGTTACTGAATCTTATTATAAAGTATTTCTTTATATTTTAATAGGTTGGTTCAAAGGAGTTTAGCATGAAAAGCCTGAAGAAAATGAATCGAGGTAAGAATTTAATCTAACAGACTGAACAAAGGGATATTATTTTGTACATGGTCAATACCAAAAAACGATTAAATTTCAGGGCAAAACATTTTCAAGGACAAGTGTTTATACAGTGAGACTGCCTTTCAATCATTATGAACAACTGAAAATGATTCAGTACAGTACGTGTATTTCTAATAATAAAGATGTGGCAATAGGATGTGACTAACCATATTCTAAATTCAGTCTTTCTTATCAAAATGATTGTAAAATTCCAGCACTTTAGCTCTGATGCTCTGATCTTAAGTACCATTACTTGGGTGGACCAAACATTGTTGAACCATTTCAGCGGCACAGTGGTCCAAGAGGTAATGTGGCTACTCCCAAACCTAAAGGATCAGGCAGATTCTGGCACAGATTCATAAAGGGATGCATTAGGATATAAACTATAAAAAACGGTATGTGCACATGTTAAAGGGAACCTGTCTCCCCCCCCAGTGCCTATTAAGGTAAAATAGCCACCTTCTGCAGCACTAAGGCTGCATTCTGTGAAGGTGGCTCTTATGGTTTTGATCCCTAATAATGCTGAAATATTTACTTTTATAAATTGCGCGCCGTACCTGTATTGACTCCAGGGGGAGTCTCCCCTTGACTGAGCCGCCTCACAGCCGTTCATCATGCCCTTAATGCACTGGGCGCCACCTCCTCTGTGTTTCCTTATGTCACCAGCACCTACGCTGTGCTCTCATTTTTCGGGCATGTGCTGTGCGCGCTGCCCTGTAACTCACATCAGCTGGTGTACTGATATCTCGCCTGCATGTAGTGGAGGCCTGAGATCCCACCCCGCAGTGTGTTATGATTTATTCACACTGCAGGGCTAATTGCAAAGTACAGGCGCCGGTGACGGCACAATACAGAGAGGCGGCACCTGGTAGAATGATGGATGGCTGAGAGGCGGCTGAGTCAGGGGGAGAAAACGCAGCCCCCGGACTCAATACAGGTATGGCGCGCAATTTATAAAGGTGAATATTTCAGCATTATTAGGGATCAAAAACATAAAAGCCAGCTTCACAGAATGCAGCTTTAGTGCTGAAGAAGGTGGCTCTTTAACCCTAATAGGCCCTGGGAGGGGGGTGACAGGTTCCCTTTAAGTATTTGGTGCAGACATTTCTGCACCAATTCTGCATCTCTTGGCAGGAAAAACACAGGATTAAATTGCCTTGTTTTTGCCGCATTTTTAATGCAATTTTTACTTGTCAATCTGGTGTCAATCTGCACCAAATCTGTAAGTCAAAAATAAGCAATGTGTGCATGAGACTTCAAAATTCTCACTCACTTTGCTGGCATCAGGAAACTCTTCAGGTTTTGTTAAAAATCTGTGCAAAAAAAAATGAGACAAAACCGCAATAAATGAAAACCAAGAAGGGTTGCAATTGCAAATTCCAAGCACACACCATTCCAGTTCTCAGAAGTACTCAGGGATAATGATAATGATTAGTGTTGAGCGATACCGTCCGATACTTGAAAGTATCGGTATCGGATAGTATCGGCTGATACCCAAAAAGTATCCGATATTGCCGATACCGATACCCGATACCAATACAAGTCAATGGGACACCAAGTATCGGAAGGTATCCTGATGGTTTCCAGGGTCTGAAGGAGAGGAAACTCTCCTTCAGGCCCTGGGATCCATATTAATGTGTAAAATAAAGAATTAAAATAAAAAATATTGATATAATTACCTCTCCGGAGGCCCCTGGACATCACCGCTGGTAACCAGCAGCCTTCTTTGCTTAAAATGAGCGTGTTTAGGACCTAAGAATGACGTCGCGGCTTCTGATTGGTCGCGTGCCGCTCATGTGACCGCCACGCGACCAATCAGAAGCCGCAACGTCATTCTCAGGTCCTAAATTCCTAGAATGAGGAGTTTAGGACCTGAGAATGACGTCGCGGCTTCTGATTGGTCGCATGGCGGTCACATGAGCGGCACGCGACCAATCAGAAGCCGTGACATCATGGAAGTCCCTAAACGCGCTAATTTTAAACAAAGAAGGCTGCCGGTTACCAGCGGTGATGTCCAGGGGCCTCCGGAGAGGTGAGAATATCAATATTTTTTATTTTAATTCTTTATTTTTCACATTAATATGGATCTGATACCGATTCCCGATACCACAAAAGTATCGGAACTCGGTATCGGAATTCCGATACCGCAAGTATCGGCCGATACCCGATACTTGCGGTATCGGAATGCTCAACACTAATAATGATACATCTTTGTCAAAGGAAAACTTGCCCACAAACTAATTACAATAGGGAATATCTATGCCCCCAATACAAAACAGGATATCTGGTTCTCCAAGGTAATGAGGGAAGCCAAACCATTTATAGAAGGAACTCTGATTTTGGGGGAGACCTAAATACACCTCTTGAACCAGCTCTGGACACCTCCTTTAGAAGTGCACATCTCATTAATTCACAAAGAGGGCAAAGACCCAGAGCTGTGCAGCAATTATAGGCCAATTTTATTGTTAAATAACGATCTAAAATTATATGCAAAAATGATTACCAAAAGAGTGAGCATGATCTTAGACATGCTGATCTCACAAGAGCATGTGGGCTTTGTTGGCGGCAGGGAAGGTAAAGACAACTTATTGAGAGTCCTGTATTTGATGCAGCATGCACATCTCCATCAAAAGCCCTTGCTATTGATGGGAACTGATGCAGAGAAAGCATTCGACAGGGTAGACTGGACTTTTATACACGAAACCCTTATAAAATTTGGCTTCCCCTTGATGTTAATAAAAGCTATATTCTAAATGTATACTTGTCCAACTGCGAAAGTGAGAGTAAGTGGAGATTTATCCACACCATTTGAGATCAGGAATGGCACTCGCAAGGTTGTCCTCTCTCACTGTCTCTATTCATATTAGCTATTGAAACTCTGATCCAAAGCATTAGACAACATCCAGACATTGAGGGAGTTTGTATAGCAGGGACATCCCATGTTGTAGCAGCTTTTGCAGATGACTTATTATTATTTCTGACTAAACCCATTAAGGAAATTCCAGCAGTATTAGGACTGTTTGAAAAATTAGGAGAGTTATAGAATATGAAAATTAATCTTGAAAAATCGGAGGCGATGAGTTTGAATGTCCAGAGTTCGACCCGTCAAGAAATTAAGTCCAAGTTTCCAATCAAGTGGAACTCAAGCTACATCAAGTGTCTTGGAATTAAATTAAGTCCACATTGGCACTTATTATTTACACTCAATTATGCACCACTCCTTAACTCTACATTAGAAGCGATTAAGTCATGGAAAGCACCCTTTGTTTCCTGGATGGGACATAAAAATCTATTAAAAAGCTTCATATTACCCAGGTTCAGTTACATATCAAGAATGCTGCCTATCAAAATATCTGTTACATTTTTTCTGAAGGTACGCTCCATTTTTGGGAGGTACATTTGGAGGGGCACAAAACCCAGACTTAGCTTTAAGACACTTTCACTTTCTAGAACAAAGGAAGGTATGAGAGTTCCTGATCCACAGAAATATCACATAGCAGCAATCTTGTCTTTGATAGTTGATTGGGCGAGAAGCCACAAACATTAGTTGTGATAACGATAGCAGAGGGCTCAGTGCCAATACCGATTAACACCATACTTCATGCATCCAAGGAATTTATATATACTTTGGAAACTCCCAATGCAATATCCAGGAATATGATACATATGTGGGCAAATCATTCCACCACATTAATGCTACTCACATCGCCTTTAGCCAGACTTATGGACCTACCAGGACTCTATTTAGATCAGACCAAAACTAAATCCATAGACTCTTTACACTAGTTTACAGCTGAAATAGAAACTCTTCTTATAGATGGTACACTGCTCTCGCTACCAGATTTACAAAACAAATTTCCTGATTATCACATTAATTTCCTCCACTATACCAGGCTCAAAAAAGCTAGGGGGGTGTATTTGCAGACTGGAGTTCCAGTCATGCAACTGACAGTCTTTGAATCATTACTAACCCAGATTAAACAACCAAGGGGAATTCTGGCAAAAGGCGAGCTTATATATTAGCATGGGAGAAAGAATTGTATATTAAGCTGCAGGATTGGGAGGTCGGACATATATATATAAAAACTCGTTTGACCCATCCAAATGCGTGAGAGTCCAAGAAAACTCATACAAGATTATTACAAGATGGTGCACTAACATAGTAACATAGTTAGTAAGGCCGAAAAAAGACATTTGTCCATCCAGTTCAGCCTATATTCCATCATAATAAATCCCCAGATCTACGTCCTTCTACAGAACCTAATAATTGTATGATACAATATTGTTCTGCTCCAGGAAGACATCCAGGCCTCTCTTGAACCCCTCGACTGAGTTCGCCATCACCACCTCCTCAGGCAAGCAATTCCAGATTCTCACTGCCTTAACAGTAAAGAATCCTCTTCTATGTTGGTGGAAAAACCTTCTCTCCTCCAGACGCAAAGAATGCCCCCTTGTGCCCGTCACCTTCCTTGGTATAAACAGATCCTCAGCGAGATATTTGTATTGTCCCCTTATATACTTATATATGGTTATTAGATCGCCCCTCAGTCGTCTTTTTTCTAGACTAAATAATCCTAATTTCGCTAATCTATCTGGGTATTGTAGTTCTCCCATCCCCTTTATTAATTTTGTTGCCCTCCTTTGTACTCTCTCTAGTTCCATTATATCCTTCCTGAGCACCGGTGCCCAGAACTGGACACAGTACTCCATGTGCGGTCTAACTAGGGATTTGTACAGAGGCAGTATAATGCTCTCATCATGTGTATCCAGACCTCTTTTAATGCACCCCATGATCCTGTTTGCCTTGGCAGCTGCTGCCTGGCACTGGCTGCTCCAGGTAAGTTTATCATTAACTAGGATCCCCAAGTCCTTCTCCCTGTCAGATTTACCCAGTGGTTTCCCGTTCAGTGTGTAATGGTGATATTGATTCCTTCTTCCCATGTGTATAACCTTACATTTAAGGTAACTACCCCAGTATCAACATATTTACGGTACCTCAATTTCCCCCCAACCTGTTGGAAATGTTATATAGAAAAAGGGACGTTCTTACACATATGGTGGTCTTGTGAAAAGATCAAACCATTTTGGAGGAACACCCTGAAAATTATTGTTAAGATGTGCAGGCTTTCGAGACCCCCGCAACTGAACTTTATCTTCCTGAATTAGTCTAGCGATATTTCACAGACCAGGCACAAATCCCTTCTGTTATTTTTAATAGCAGCCGCCAAGTTACTAATTCTCCCAAAATGGTGATCAAAGAGCTGCCCGAGCATTTCAGGCTGGATGCATAAATTTGACCAACTTTATTATATAGAGGAGATAGCGGAATACACACATCTCTCTCATAATAAATTTAGGGAAACCTGGGCTCCATGGTTGTTATATAGGGAAACCAAAGAATATTTGAAGTTAATAGGACACCAGACTTCCTCTTAGATGTGTTATTTCTGCCTGCTAGAAGATGGTCTAGTAATTTGTATAAAGAATAAGTCATGCTACAATGTAATAATAACACTCTTCCTGACGATCTCTTGAAGTCGTTAGAAATAAGTCGCCAACTCTACTTTCCTTCCTCTAGTTAGAGGACTCTTCTATCACCTCATGTCTTTCTCTCTTCCTAAACCTCTGTACATACCTGTTATTATTGTAAAATATATAGAAATGTATGTACAGAAATGTAAGCCTTTCAGACAATGCTTTCTTGGAGGGCAGAGATGTGTTTTTTAGAGTCTGAATTTGTCATTTTTAAGATGACGTTTGTCGCAAAGTATGATGTGATAAACACCGTGTCATTTAAATTGAGTTATGAATAACAGAAGAATGATTTATAACATGTAAATATAATAGTTCATATATTCCATATTCTTAATTTTTTTGCATCAAAAAATTCAATAAAAAGATGTTTAAAACAAAAACCGCAATAAATCTGCAACATGCGCATGGGTCCTTAGACAGCAAACTGTCATTTTACTGTTTTTGAGCAGGGCCCTCCTCTGCCTTACCACCCCTACCCACCCCCTTTATTCAATAGAATATGAAGAAATCCTAAATTTTCATTTGAAGAAAAAAAAAACAGAACAAAATGGTACAAGTGTTATCAGTGTTTCGTCCATGTGTCAGTTTTTATAATTGGTGTTTCATCGGCATTTTTCATTTATAGATAAATTACAAAGCTTCTCTTGTATATTACAATGTTAATCACGGACAGCGCGCAGATTATACACTGATGCCATTCATCTGCCGTTTGTGATTTTTATAGACCCATGAACTTGTATTGATACTATTTATCCTTGATGCCAGTAAAAATCAGACACGTCTCCGTGATTTTTGCATGGACACACAGTCCGCAAAAAATCACAGATACAGTGGGGCAAAAAAGTATTTAGTCAGTCAGCAATAGTGCAAGTTCCACCACTTAAAAAGATGAGAGGCGTCTGTAATTTACATCATAGGTAGACCTCAACTATGGGAGACAAACTGAGAAAAAAAAATCCAGAAAATCACATTGTCTGTTTTTTTAACATTTTATTTGCATATTATGGTGGAAAATAAGTGTTTGGTCAGAAACAAACAATCAAGATTTCTGGCTCTCACAGACCTGTAACTTCTTCTTTAAGAGTCTCCTCTTTCCTCCACTCATTACCTGTAGTAATGGCACCTGTTTAAACTTGTTATCAGTATAAAAAGACACCTGTGCACACCCTCAAACAGTCTGACTCCAAACTCCACTATGGTGAAGACCAAAGAGCTGTCAAAGGACACCAGAAACAAAATTGTAGCCCTGCACCAGGCTGGGAAGACTGAATCTGCAATAGCCAACCAGCTTGGAGTGAAGAAATCAACAGTGGGAGCAATAATTAGAAAATGGAAGACATACAAGGCCACTGATAATCTCCCTCGATCTGGGGCTCCACGCAAAATCCCACCCCGTGGGGTCAGAATGATCACAAGAACGGTGAGCAAAAATCCCAGAACCACGCGGGGGGACCTAGTGAATGAACTGCAGAGAGCTGGGACCAATGTAACAAGGCCTACCATAAGTAACACACTACGCCACCATGGACTCAGATCCTGCAGTGCCAGACGTGTCCCACTGCTTAAGCCAGTACATGTCCGGGCCCGTCTGAAGTTTGCTAGAGAGCATTTGGATGATCCAGAGGAGTTTTGGGAGAATGTCCTATGGTCTGATGAAACCAAACTGGAACTGTTTGGTAGAAACACAACTTGTCGTGTTTGGAGGAAAAAGAATACTGAGTTGCATCCATCAAACACCATACCTACTGTAAAGCATGGTGGTGGAAACATCATGCTTTGGGGCTGTTTCTCTGCAAAGGGGCCAGGACGACTGATCCGGGTACATGAAAGAATGAATGGGGCCATGTATCGTGAGATTTTGAGTGCAAACCTCCTTCCATCAGCAAGGGCATTGAAGATGAAACGTGGCTGGGTCTTTCAACATGACAATGATCCAAAGCACAACGCCAGGGCAACGAAGGAGTGGCTTCGTAAGTAGCATTTCAAGGTCCTGGAGTGGCCTAGCCAGTCTCCAGATCTCAACCCTATAGAAAACCTTTGGAGGGAGTTGAAAGTCCGTGTTGCCAAGCGAAAAGCCAAAAACATCACTGCTCTAGAGGAGATCTGCATGGAGGAATGGGCCAACATACCAACAACAGTGTGTGGCAACCTTGTGAAGACTTACAGAAAACGTTTGACCTCTGTCATTGCCAACAACGGATATATTACAAAGTATTGAGATGAAATTTTGTTTCTGACCAAACACTTATTTTCCACCATAATATGCAAATAAAATGTTAAAAAAACAGACAATGTGATTTTCTGGATTTTTTTTTCTCAGTTTGTCTCCCATAGTTGAGGTCTACCTATGATGTAAATTACAGACGCCTCTCATCTTTTTAAGTGGTGGAACTTGCACTATTGCTGACTGACTAAATACTTTTTTGCCCCACTGTATGTGAACAGTCTTATAAACTTTAATGAGTAAGTGTAACTGTGAAAACCATGGATTAAATATCTACGTGAAAAATAGATGTTCGAATGAGGCCTTATAGAGTTTACAAAGTACCAAACGCAATGTTATTTTACAACATAAAAGTTTATTTTTTCCTGCATTCCTCGCTAACACTTCATTCAGAAGTTTGCTTTTCACATACCTGTTCTAACTATGTTTTTCTTGGAAAGAACACGTACCCATTGTAGTCTATCCTCAAGTTCACTTGTCTGTGTATTTTTGTGGACCATTTAAAGAAAAACAATTACAAAGATTTGACAATTGTTTGAGCCAAACCACAATTCAAAGTCACAAATCTATGGGTCCATGAAAATCACAGACAGCACACCGATGGAATCTATATGCAATCAGTGTGTTTTACATTTTTAACATTGCAATAAGTTAGACAAGCTTTGCAATTATGTATCTTCTTTTAGCATATCAGAAAATCACTGATAAAATGAAAACACAATGGAACAAACACTGATGAAAATCTGATCCATCACACTGATTGAAATTGGTTAATTTTAATTGCAAACTAGAAAAAATGGATATTTGAATGAGATCTAAATATCTGCAATATAAAACATAACATTAATATCCTGAAATATTAATAATAATAATTAATATTATTATAATAACAATAGTAAAGGAGATCTAAATATCTTAAATATAAAACATAATATTAATATCCTGAAATAATAATAATACATGAGATCTAAATATCTTCAATATAAAACATGTTAATATATTAATATCCTGAAATAATATTAGTAATAATAATTATTGTTATTATTACAATTATTATCTACATTTAGGTATAATGCAGTATGACCATATGTAAAATTATTGGATCCATTATAGGATCTGGTCTCAATTCTAGGCTCTTTTTTTCAGTTAAATAAAGCAGAAATAAAAAAAGAGTAATTAATTTAAAAATAATTTTATAATATTATATTGCCTTAAAAAAATTAAGGAAATTTTCATAGTGGAAATTTGAATGCATAAGAATGGAAAACATACGTAAATAGTAATAGAGTTGTCTAGAAATACTTGTAAGCTTCTTGCAGGCAAGTGCCTGCATTATTAGACTTTAAATTATCGGATCTGAACTTTATTATTTGGAAACTGTTAATATAAAATTCACAATTTAACAAATGTAACAGTCTTTTTCAAAATGGCATACACAATAGATTTCTTTATAAAGACACCTTCAATTTTGTTATTTAGAACAACAGCTCTGTAGGTGTGAGATCCAAATGTTGAAATAATTAATTGGGATTGAAAAGTGTTCACAGTTATGTTCTAATGAGCTAATAAAAGTTAGATAATCTGAAAAGCAAGCTAAAAAAAACAGTTCTAATTTAAGTTTTTAACCTTGGCAGAGAGAGGACACTTGGTTTTCATTTAATAGAACAATAAATTATATTTACAACATTGATGTCATGTTTCCCTTATGACAAAAATGATGTTTATTAGCATAATTGCATATTTAATTTCTACAAAAATTTTACACAAATGTAAATTGACAGCACATACATTTTGCTTCCTCAAGCATTCCTTTCACCGAAATCAATTAACGGCAAAGTTAATTGAAAATAATAAAATTGCTAATTGAGCCAAATTATTTGTGATGAATAAAAATGAGATTTAAATGAATTCAGGACCTTTGATCCTGTAGTCAATTATTTAATTAATGATGTTGGACTCAGTTTAAACTAACACTAGCATCTCACATATTCATGTGTGTTCCTTGTAGCAACTCCTATTCCATTCTTGTAGTACCTGCACATTTATTGATTTACATATCTATGACATACTGTAGCTACAGATCTGGTGTTACTGCTATATTATATTCCAGAGCTGCATGCACAGTTCTGCTTGATCCTTTTTCTATAATACACAATACAATTTCAAGAAACACAGTTTAGCTTTCCTGCTATAATGCAGTGGGACAGTTAGTCTACAGCAGTAGTAGATGTATTATTATTATTGGACAGGTATTTCTATCTATAAGGAGTATGTGCCATGAATATATCTGCATTTCATGATCTGTGTGGTAGATATAGCTATGTGTTATATGACACAATCAGTATACATCAGTGCTTGCCAAATATTTGCTAGTAATACTGCTCATTTTTTGACAGGGTAAAAGTTTTTTTGTGTGATTTATTATTTAGAATTTTCTATTGTGCTGATGTAGTACTCCAATAATAGTTGGTTATACCCGGATGATTCTGGCTCCATCGTTTTTTTCCTGACACACAGCTAACTCACCCCTTTTTAGAGGGTCATGATGTTTAAGACATTTCTTCTGATATTATCTATATTTATGCTGTAAATTATTGGTATTCTAATAAATTTGTATCTTTTTAAACATATTTGTACCTTCATTGTTCTCTATGCGTTATAAGCAGTGTTCCCTAACCCTGGTCCTCAACAGCCACCAACAGAACATGTCCATATTCTAGAGAGAGGCTTTAATAAGTTGTATTCCATATTTTTCTAACTGATTGATCTCGAGCTATGGCAACTTGATGGATGAGCGATCTGTAGGAAGATTGATCCTGTGTAAGCCTAGATAAGTCCATCATATCAAGGCATCAAGTTGCTGGTCTGGCTCTTCGCTTTATTCCTTCTATTTTTCCAACCATGGTGTACTTTTCCAGTGATTGCTCTCTATGTATGATGTGTCCAAAGAAAGCAAGTCATAGCTTGGTGATCCTTGCTTCGAGTGACTTGTTTAGCTTGATTTGATCAAAAATTGATTAGTTTGTTCTTCTTGCAATCCATGGTATTGATAACATCCTTCTCTAGTGCCACACTTCAAAGGTGTGATCTGTATCCTATAGTGTATCCTATAGTGTATCCTAAAGTCTAAAATATATATAAGGATATCCTTTATGGGCCTGATCCAGTGTCCCTGAGAGATGCAGGTGAAGAAAGTAAGGCTAAAAAGTTAATTCCCATTCTCATTATTCATTTAGTGCCACCATTTTACAGAGAGCTATTCAATTGCAGCAGTCACCAACATTTGCTTCCCCCACACCCTTTTTCCTCCCAATGGAGCTCACAATCAATTTTTCTGCATATACACTTAGAGCAATTTTGTCAGAGAAATTGACTTCTTAGTATGCTTAGTACACTAGGAAGCTAGTATAATTGGATTAAACCAACACAACATTTAGAAGATCAATAAATCTTAAGGTACCGTTACACTAAACGATTTACCTAACGATCACGACCAGCGATACGACCTGGCCGTGATCGTTGGTAAGTCATTGTATGGTCGCTGAAGAGCTGTCACACAGACAGCTCTCCAGCGACCAATGATGCCGAAGTCCCCGGGTAACCAGGGTAAACATCGGGTTACTAAGCGCAGGGCCGCGCTTTGTAACCCAAAGTTTACCCTGGTTACCATTGTAAATGTAAAAAAAAAAACACTACATACTCACATTCCGGTGTCTGTCACGTCCCCCGCCGTCAGCTTCCTGCACTGACTGTGTCAGCGCCGGCCGGCCGTAAAGCAGAGCACAGCGGTGACGTCACCACTGTACTTTACGGCCAGTGCTCACAGTCAGTGTGGGAAGCTGAAGGCGGGGGACGTGACAGACATCGGAATGTATGTACTGTTTTTTTTTTACTTTTACAATGGTAACCAGGGTAAATATCGGGTTACTATGCGTGGCCCTGCGCTTAGTAACCTGATATTTACCCTGGTTACTATTGAACACATCGCTGGATCGGCGTCACACACGCCGATTCAGCGATGACAGTGGGTGATCAGCGACCAAAAAAAAGGTCCTGATCATTCCCAGCGACCAACGATCTCCCAGCAGGGGCCTGATTGTTGGTCGCTGTCACACATAATGATTTCGTTAACGATATCGTTGCTACGTCACAAAAAGCAACAATATCGTTAAAGAAATCGTTATGTGTGACGGTACCTTTACTCAGATATTACTTCGAATCTAATCCAAGCATCAAACGTTTGCAAGGCAACAGTTTTAACCAATTATACATCTGGTCAATGGCATGGAAAGCAGGTGTAAATATGTCATCAGCTCATGCCAGGATTGAAGTTGCCTCCCTTTCTTTCTATTTAGCCCCTTACATGCATTGCTTATCAGCAACTACGGCATATAAGAAGTCTGACAGGGAGAATTGTACCACCACACAGTGCTTATATATTTCTAATATTCCCATCCCATAACAAAACCAGCCCCCATATTGCTATACCATAATAAAAATAAGTTGCACTTCTTGGGATAGGAGAACACTTTTTTCCCCATAAAACATTTATTTAGAAAGAGAACTAACATGAAAAACTATATAAGTTTGGTATAATGATAATGATACTAATACTTAGAATAAAGGTACTTTTAATGCTCCTGAGGACCTTGACACATAAAATACAAACAAATAGCTAAATTGCACCCTTTTCAATCCCCCACAAAAGTGAACAGCTAATCAATTAACTTTACCGAAAATATGGATATTTAAGTCTTAATGTCATTTCTTTTTCTGCGAATGGACATAGGAGGTGGCCTGTTATGGTGAATTTTTAGAGGTAATTTTAGTTTTCTAATCTAAGTGGAAAGGTTTACCAATTGTTCTTGGAAATATTAATATTTTATACACCTATTTTTAAAAGACCTACTCGGTTTCACTTTATAGAATTCGATGTCCAGACCGAATCAAAGGGGATGTCACCATTGCAATAAGATTTAATACATCTATGCTATTAACATTAATTGCCAACCATGTAAGGCATAGATAGACCAGCAACTCTTACAGCAAGAAACTGTCTTCTCTACAATGTTAATATGGTAATGTATTGTTGCATGTTATTTGCCATTTTTAGCTCTTATATTATGTCTCTCCATGTTAGGACATATGAAGCTAAGAAGTGTATGCTGCAAACAGATGCAAGTTTTGTATCCACATCATCGTTTTTCCTTGACTATACTATCAGGAGTCAGTTTTGCTGATCTGAAACAAAAAAGGCTATTTGAAACATTAAAAAAATGCACAGTCAAAATGTAGTTTATTATAGTAATTCAGGAACTTCAAGTGTTAGAAGCACTCAGGAATAACTATCTTCTGCTTCATAAACATTTACGACAAAATAGACATTTATTTCTCTATATATTCTGCTCAGGCAGGTTATAAGTAAAATAAAAATACTGTATAGTTGCTAATATTACTTTGTTGGCAGGCTATACCAAGAAAACAATAATTGAACCCATAGTTATTAATGTATTTATTCATACCCGATAAATGCTACAACTAACGTTGGCCAGTAATGTATTTTGTAATCACCTAGTAATTTCAACACAGTTCAGAAACAAAACTTAGGATATATTTATGTTTCCAAGAATTTATAGAAGGAAAAACAACGGAGCACATTAATAAAGTTGTAGGATGCATGCATTTGTGAGTGAATTTGGTGAAACTTATACCACATTTTTGGTATAAGGTATAATTTTTTGTGATTTGGTAAATTAGCTATAATTCATTACAATTATACATATTTCTCCATCTTATACCACACCTAATATTGTGAGCTATTAAATGGGGAATGTCTTTGAAAAAATTGCCATATTTTCTTATTCCCTTAAAGTGAGGTTGTCAGCAAGGCATCCCCTTCTAGATTGTTCCTCATCAATAAAAACAGATAAAAATATGAACAAATGCACATACAGTATAACGTACTAAGCCATTGCTACAATCACATTCTGGACATAGACTAACAATGAGGAGTGGTCACTTGCTCCAAAAATTGAGTTAAGTACCTTATGAAAATATCTTAGCTTACCTGATTTTATTACTTTTTTTCCTTTCTGTATAAATTATAAAATGCCGATGTGGAGTCGGGAAGGAATTTTTTTCCCCAATGTGCATTATACTCTTTGCCACATGGGCTTTTTTTTGCCTTCCTCTGGATCAACATGTTAGGGCATGTTAGGTTAGGCTATGGGTTAAACTAGATGGACTTAGGGTACCTTCACACTCAGCGACGCTGCAGTGATACCGACAACTATGTCGATCGCTGCAGCGTCGCTGTTTGGTCGCTGGAGAGCTGTCACACAGACAGCTCTCCAGCGACCAACGATGCCGGTAACCAGGGTAAACATTGGGTTACTAAGCGCAGGGCCGCGCTTAGTAACCTGATGTTTACCCTGGTTACCATCGTAAAAGTAAAAAAAACAAACAATACATACTTACCTTCCGCTGTATGTCCCCGGCGCTGTGCTTTCCTGCACTGACTGTGAGCACAGCGGCCGGAAAGCAGAGCGGTGATGTCACCGCTGTGCTTTCCGGCTGGCCGGCTCTCACAGCCAGTGCAGAGAAGCACAGAGAAGCACAGCGCCGGGGACAGACAGCGGAAGGTAAGTATGTAGTGTTTGTTTTTTTTACTTTTACGATGGTAACCAGGGTAAACATCGGGTTACTAAGCGCGGCCCTGCGCTTAGTAACCCGATGTTTACCCTGGTTACCAGTGAAGACATCGCTGAATCGGCGTCACACACGCCGATTCAGTGATGTCTGCAGGGAGTCCAGCGAAGAAATAAAGTTCTGGCCTTTCTGCAGCAACCAACGACATCACAGCAGGATCCTGATCGCTGCTGCCTGTCAAACTGAACGATATCGCTAGCCAGGACGCTGCAATGTCACAGATCGCTAGCGATATCGTTCAGTGTGATGGTACCTTTAAAGTCTTCCTTCAACCTTAATAACTATGTTACTATGTTGGAAGCTGCATATACTGAAACACAATAGTTCGCCTTAGTGCACAATTAGCTCAACAGACTAAAAACAGAAATGAATAATGTGAGCTAAAAACACTTTAAAACATGAAAACATGCACATGGCTAAAAGCCTATGTGCTGGCTTGTATCGGTTCTATGATGCATACATACAGTATGTGGTGATCCATGCTACATGATGACACAACCGTGAGGGTACGTGGAAGTTAATACAACTTGCACTGTACCTGATCTGCAGTGTCGGCAGCATGCCTGCCAATCACTCTTGCTTTGACACTCCTGCAAAAAAAAACTGCTGCCCTGTGCCTACCCTGTACCTATGTGACGTCATTCGACTGCAGGCTCTGTTTTGGGACATATTTGAAAGAGAGTCCAAAGTGTTTCTCTACCCCATTTCTGAGGCATTGTTCTCTTTTGTCAGAGATTAGGCAACATTTGAACTCCTCTTAGTTGATGTATGACCACCTCAACGTTCATCTCAACCTTGGTGTGATCTGAGAGGTTGCTTAAAAAAATACTAATCTGCACAAAAAAGAGACCTCACTTCCCAGAATGCAAGTCATTTGTTAAAGTGTCAGACACTGCATAAGCAAGGAATACTGGGAGATTCAAGTTTTGAAGCGTATAGAAGTATAAATTCCAAATTAGACAGCTTTCGACTAATACAAACTTTAGCTTAGGCTATAGCCAGTGTAAAGCTGTTTTGTTTGTTGTTTGTAACTGTTAAATTTGCCATCAGACATACACATAATAGAAAAATACAGAAGGCATTGTGTTTTCTAAATCAGATCATGGAACAGAGCCTAAAACACGAAGAATTATAGTGATTTCAGCTATGAAACATGTAGAATTCTGAACCAATGCTAGAAAATGGTGTTCAAAGAAGGGCACTTGTATTAATAAATATTGCTTGTACTCACACAAAGATGTAATATAATCTATTCTCACATTATGTTGGATCTACCTATTAACACAGTACTGTGTAATAAATATATATATATATATATATATATATATATATATATATATATATATTGCATATTGACACATTGTGGAATACCACCTTATTAATTCAAAGTTCACATGCGGTATGTTCATAAAGTCTACAGTCATTCCTCAAGGTTCATTGTGATGAGAATATAAAGTGTAAAACAAAATACAGTGTTGTTACTGCCTTAACCTGTTAAACAAGATCATTTGTGAGTCCTTTTCTAATGTGAGAAAATGATATTAATATAATAAAGTAATTTAAAAAAATGCAATGAATATTCATTTTAACACAAATGAAATATTCACCGGAACAACTGTGATTATTTACTAATTCCCACTTTAAATCATTATGACATTATCTTAACAAGGCACATATTGCTATAACCAGCATCAGAAGTGAGGAGATTAATCATAGTGCCAATAGTGTTACAGTCGTGGTCGTATTGGTGGCTTGCAGCCTTATTTCCATGGTAGATTATATTATTTTACAAAGACATTTCCAGAATGAAGGAAAAGAATCTATTGTACCAAATTAGTCATTAAGGAAGTAAGAAGAAGGCAAATCAAGAAATCACTATTTTCTTAATGAACTGTTTCACTAAACCATTTTTCACTGTACATGTGTGGTACAGCATGCAAACAAGCGATAATGTACTGTAATTTAGAGGTTATTTGAACTTCTAGGTCGTATAAGTCATCATTTCAAGTTTAAGATCAAAGAACATTTCAGTCTCAGTGCATACAGTATATATATATATATATATATATATATATATATATATATAGATATAGATAGATAGAGAGTATACCATATTTTGCGGATTATAAGACACCCAAGAATAAGATGCACACCAAATTTTGTGGGAAAAAAGGAAAAAAAATGTTTAAATAAATGGTGGTGCATCTTATCTTCAATTTTATGGGTAGCTTTCCTGGGGGGCAGCTGCAGTAGAACGGGGTCACAAGAGGCAAAGTCATTGCTGTTTCGCGATCTGAAACATTTACGTGTGACAAAAATGCAAAAGAATATGAAATAAAAAAGGGCTAAACACTTTTTCACACAACTTTATAGTATTTTGATTACATATTAGGGTTATTTGTCTTGTTGAGTAGTTTTAATTTACTTTTCTACACTAGTTTTACATTCTAAGTGTACAAGAGCAACCCATGTAGGGTAAATCAGCACAAATACTGTTATCACCAATGACCTATCCTGGGTCTAGTTAAACTTTAGTTAGACCCAGCAGAAATTTCCTTCAACAAGGATCTTGGCCATTACTTGATTACCAAAACCTATAGACTACCATGTATGTGAAAACAGGTCAGAGAAAAGCTTGTTTCCCTAGAGTGCCAAAGAGTCCATCAGTTGTGCACTGGATACAGTATATGGCTGCCCCAAGTCATTTGTCAACATGAGATTGTGCATATTTAACCCCTTCACCCCCAAGGGTGGTTTGCACGTTGTGGAGCGGGCCAATTTTTACAATTCTGACCACTGTCCCTTTATGAAGTTATAACTCTGGAACGCTTCAACGGATCCCAAAGATTCTGACATTGTTTTCTTATGACATATTGTACTTCATGATAGTGGTAACATTTCTTTGATATTACCTGCGTTTATTTGTGAAAAAAATGGAAATTTGGCGAAAATTTTGAAAATTTCACAATTTTCCAACTTTGAATTTTTATGCAATTAAATCACAGAGATATGTCACACAAAATACTTAATAAGTAACATTTCCCACATGTCTACTTTACATCAGCACAATTTTGGAACCAAAATTTTTTTTTGTTTGGGTGTTATAAGGGTTAAAAGTTGACCAGCAATTTCTCATTTTTCCAACACTATTTTATTTTAGGGACCACATCTCATTTGAAGTCATTTTGAGGGGTCTATATGATAGAAAATACCCAAGTGTGACACCATTCTAAGATCTGCACCCCTCAAGGTGCTCAAAACCACATTCAAGAAGTTTATTAACCCTTCAGGTGTTTCACAGGAATTTTTGGAATGTTTAAATAAAAATAAACATTTAACTTTTTTTCCCAAAAAATTTATTTCAGCTCCAATTTGTTTTATTTTACCAAGGGTGACAGGAGAAAATGGACCCCAAACATTGTTGTACAATTTGTCCTGAGTACGCAGGACACATGTGGGGGTAAACCACTGTTTGGGCGCATGACAGAGCTCGGAAGCAAAGGAGCGCCATTTGATTTTTCAATGCAAAATTGACTGGAATTCAGATGGGACGCCATGTTGCGTTTGGAGAGCCACTGATGTGCCTAAACATTGAAACCCCCCCACAAGTGACACCATTTTGGAAAGTACACCCCCTAAGGAACTTATCTAGAGGTGTGGTGAGCACTTTGACCCACCAAGTGCTTCACAGAAGTTTATAATGCAGAACCCAATTTTTTATTTTCCCAAGGGTAAGAGAAGAAATTGGACCCCAAAAGTTGTTGTACAATTTGTTCTGAGTACGCTGATACCCCATATGTGGGGGTATACCACTGTTTGGGCGCATGGGAGAGCTCGGAAGGGAAGGAGCGCCGTTTGACTTTTCAATGCAAAATTGACTGGAATTGAGATGGGACGCCATGTTGCGTTTGGAGAGCCACTGATGTGCCTAAACATTGAAACCCCCCACAAGTGACACCATTTTGGAAAGTAGGCCCCCTAAGGAACTTATCTAGATGTGTTTTGAGCGCTTTTACCCACCAAGGGCTTCACAGAAGTTTATAATGCAGAGCCATAAAAATAAAACAACATTTTTTCCCACAAAAATTATTTTTTTAGCCCCCAGTTTTGTATTTTCCCGAAGGTAATAGGAGAAATTGGACACCAAAAGTTGTTGTCCAAATTGTCCTGAGTGCGCTGATACCCCATATGTGGGGGGAAACCACCGTTTGGACGCATGGGAGGGCTCGGAAGGGAAGGAGCGCTATTTGGAATGCCGACTTAGATGGAATGGTCTGCAGGCGTCACATTGCGTTTGCAGAGCCCCTAATGTACCTTAACAGTAGAAACCCCCCACAAGTGCCACCATTTTGGAAACTCGACCCCCTAAGGAACTCATCTAGATGTGATGTGAGAGCTTTGAACCCCCAAGTGTTTCACTACAGTTTATTAAGCAGAGCCGCGCAAATAAAAAATATTTTTTTTCCACAAAAATTATTTTTTAGCCCCCAGTTTTGTATTTTTCCAAGGGTAACAGTAGAAAGTGGACCCTAAATATTGTTGTCCAATTTGTTCTGAGTACGCTGATACCCGATATGTGGGGGGAACCACCGTTTGAGCGCATGGCAGAGCTCGGAAGGGAAGGAGCATCACTTGGAATGCAGACTTAGATGGATTGGTCTGCAGGCGTAGCATTGCGTTTGCAGAGCCCCATATGTACCTAAACAGTAGAAACCCCCCACAAGTGACCCCATATTGGAAACTAGACCCCCCAAGGAACTTATCTAGATGTGTTGTGAGAACTTTGAACCCCCAAGTGTTTCACTACAGTTTATAACGCAGAGCCGTGAAAATAAAAAATCCTTTTTTTTTTTTTCCCACAAAAATTATTTTTTAGCCCCCAGTTTTGTATTTTCCCAAGGGTAACAGGAGAAATTGGACCCCAAAAGTTGTTGTCCAATTTGTCCTGAGTATGCTGATACCCCATATGTTGGGGTAAACCCCTGTTTGGGCACACGGGAGAGCTCGGAAGGGAAGGAGCACTGTTTTACTTTTTCAACGCAGAATTGGCTGGAATTGAGATCGGACACCATGTCGCGTTTGGAGAGCCCCTGATGTGCCTAAACAGTAGAAACCCCCCAATTATAACTGAAACCCTAATCCAAACACACCACTAACCCTAATCCCAACGGTAACCCTAACCACACCCCTAACCCTAATCCAAACCCTAATCCCAACCGTAAATGTAATCCAAACCCTAACTTTAGCCCCAACTCAAACCCTAACTTTAGCCCCAACCCTAACTGTAGCCTTAAACCTAGCCCCAACCCTAACCCTAACCCTAGCCCCAACCCTAACCCTAGCCCCAACCCTAACCCTAACCCTAGCCCTAACCCTAGCCCTAACCCTAGCCCTAGCCCTAACCCTAACCCTAACCCTAGCCCTAATGGGAAAATGGAAATAAATACATTTTTTAAATTTTTTAAATTTTCCCTAACTAAGGGGGTGATGAAGGGGGGTTTGATTTACTTTTATAGCGGGTTTTTTAGCGGATTTTTATGATTGGCAGCCGTCACACACTAAAAGACGCTTTTTATTGCAAAAAATATTTTTTGCGTTACCACATTTTGAGAGCTATAATTTTTCCATATTTTGGTCCACAGAGTCATATGAGATCTTGTTTTTTGCGGGACGAGTTGATGTTTTTATTGGTAACATTTTCAGGCACGTGACATTTTTTGATCGCTTTTTATTATGATTTTTGTGAGGCAGAATGACCAAAAACCAGCTATTCATGAATTTCTTTTGGGGGAGGCGTTTATACCGTTCCGCGTTTGGTAAAATTGATAAAGCGGTTTTATTCTTCGGGTCAGTACGATTACAGCGATATCTCATTTATATCATTTTTTTATGTTTTGGCGCTTTTATACGATAAATACTATTTTAGAGAAAAAATAATTATTTTTGCATCGCTTTATTCTGAGGACTATAACTTTTTTATTTTTTTGCTGATGATGGTGTTTGGTGGCTCGTTTTTTGCAAGACAAGATGACGCTTTCAGCAGTACCATGGTTATTTATATCTGTTTTTTTGATCGTGTGTTATTCCACTTTTTGTTTGGCGGTATGATAATAAAGCGTTGTTATTTGCCTCGTTTTTTTTTTCTTACGGTGTTTACTGAAGGGGTTAACTAGTGGGACAGTTTTATAGGTCGGGCCATTACGGACGCAGCGATACTAAATTTGTGTACTTTTATTGTTTTGTTTTTTTTATTTAGATAAAGAAATGAATTTATTTGAATAATTTTTTTTTTTTTTTTCATTATTTGGGAATTTTTTTTTTTTTTTTTTACACATGCGGAATTTTTTTTTACTTTTTTACTTTGTCCAAGGGGGGTACATCACAGATCGGTGATCTGACAGTTTGCATAGCACTCTGTCAGATCACCGATCTGAGAGCAGTGCAGGCTGCTTCACAGTGCCTGCTCTGAGCAGGCTCTGTGAAGCCACTTTCCTCCCTGCAGGACCCGGGGCCTGCAGCGAGGAAGGAGAGGTAAGAGACCCTCGCAGCAACGCGATCACATCGCGTTGCTGCGGGGGGCTCAGGGAAGCCTGTAGGGAGCTGACACCCGGCCGCGATCGGCCGCGCTCCCCCCGTGAGCGCGGCTGATCACTATGACGTACTATCCCATCGAGGGTCAGATAGGCCCAGGGCACCTCGACGGGATAGTACGTCTAAGGTCAGAAAGGGGTTAAGGATGGCCAGCTATTAGCTAGGGAAAGTTGGTCATTAATGAAAGAAATGGCTAAACTATGCAAATTTGGATGATTCATGGTATGGCATTGTAAAAAAAATCATTGTTACAAGAAGTTCTCAGTACTGTCAATACAAACCCATTGTGCTAAACACACATTATAAATCCCTTTGTTGCAATAGTAGCCCTGAATGCTACATACATTCAACCAATGAATACATTTCTAATTTGTAATATATGTTAAAATAAAATTAGACCTTATTATGAAAGTAATAAAATAATTTAAGCTGACTGAACAGCTATTGCATCATTTAATATGGCTTGATCTGCTTGACATTCTTAAAGACCTCTGGGCGAAACATTGTTAGCATCCGCTTTCCAAAGTTTGTGAAATAATTGGAATTATTCTTTGTGATTGATAGTGAGTGTGGCTTCTTAATGGAAATAATCAGCTTTTCCTTCACAGTTCCTTGCCACAAATAATTCTGCCCAGTGTTTCTCCAGCAGGAGCCTCTGACTAAATTGAGTTTGTTGAGTTAAAATCAACTCATTAATCAAAAAGGAAAAATTCTTTGGACATTAAAAACACAGCCAGATTTCATAATCATTTCTACCTGTGACCTCACATAAAGTTAATTTATCAGATATAAAATGTTCTGCTTTTTTCCTACCATATGATTAAAAAGAAAATATTTCAGCAAACTCATATGTTCATGAACGCATATTAGTATGATGAGAAAACATAATGGGTAACTCTTAAGTGTTTTAATCTTACCGGCATTAATCAGTATTATATTTCGATATCAGAATTTTGAGACTTTTGCAGTTTTCTTGCCAGATTGACTGAGCTTTTCCAAAATGGTCAGAGCTGGATTGAGATAGGGGTGGAATGAAGATGTGACACAACTAGTGTTGAGCAATACCTTCTGATTTTCAAAGGTATCGGTACCGGATGGTATCGGCCGATATCCAAAAAATATCGAATATCGCCGATACCGATACCCGATACCAATGCAAGTCAATTGGACACAAATATCGGAAGGTATCCTGGATGGTTCCCAGGGTCTGAAGGAGAGGAAACTCTCCTTCAGGCCCTGGGATCCATATTCATGTAAAAAATAAAGAATAAAAATAAAAAATATGGATATACTCACCCCTCCGAAGGACCCTGGCTGTCACCGCTGCGAGCGTCCGCCTCCATCCCTAAGAATGCAATGAGTGAAGGACCTTCAATGATGTCGCGGTCAGGTGACCGGTCACCTGACCGGTCACCTGACCACTCACCTGACCGCGACGTCATCGAAGGTCCTTCACTCTGCATTCTTAGGAAAGGAGGCAGACGCTCGCAGCCGTGACAGCCAGGGTCCTTCGGAGGGGTGAGTATATCCATATTTTTTATTTTTATTCTTTATTTTTTACATGAATATGGATCCCAGAGCCTGAAGGAGAGTCTCCTCTCCTCCAGACCCTTGGAACCATATGAACCACATGCCGATTCCGATTTCTGATATCACAAAAATATCGGAACTCAGTATCGGAATTCCGATACAGCAAATATCGGCCGATACCCGATACTTGCAGTATCGGAATGCTCAACACTAGACACCACAGCTCATCTAACTTATGATAGGATGTAGTATACCTTGTGCGAAAAATCTTACTCTAATCATAGACTGGAGTAAGGTTTTTGGCACACACCACTTTTCACATGCACCCAATTCACGATGAGGCATATCAGTGCCATCTGACTCCACCATGACTCATCAAGACCACCATAAACAATGCAGGTCTTGATAAATTGGACGATTATGCCTTAATTTATTTATTAAGTATGGCTCTAAATTGTATGATTAATAAACCTCTGAATACCAAATTATGAATTATTGGTAGTACACAGGCATAACATATTATCTGCTATACTTCTCTGAATCCAATTTTACATTAGTGTATGCTTTTGTCTTAAGAATTATGGATACACAACAGAAACTTATTTACAGATCTTATTGCTACCATTTAGTTTTTAAATAATATGTGAGACATATTTTATTTTAGTATATTTTCTAATGCATTTATGTTACATATCATTTATTGGGTGTTTCTCCTCTTAATTTGTAATATACTGTAAATGTCATACAGATATGTACATATTTTTCAAAATAGATAAAAGTGTCAAATGCAGGGCATTTCAAATGTATATCTATTTTATATAATATTGCCTTATTTATCTGCATGGACTGTGGTTATTTTTTGACTTTACCATCTTTAGAAATAGTGAACTATTAGAATTCAACTAGCCTTTATATTAAAGAACTGCAGACAGAGACTACTGTAACCTGCTGAGGGGTTTTTGTGGACGTTCTGTATCTGCAGAATATTGGCTAAAATGTGTCCTAGATGCTCAAATATCTACAGCGCAAAGCGTAAAAATCTTTAATTAGCCGTAGGCTTGAGACACGACATTTTGTTAATTCACCTATCACTGAAATGTAACCATCTAAAACATGACTTGTTAGAAGCATTTTATGTGCTTAGGTAGAGAGATTGAGAGGGATTTTGAGTCCACACATGTTCAATCTCCTCCAACCGAGTGTGACTGTAGTATGGAGGCGAGACACCTAGGAACTGTCAAAAAGGGAAGTGGAGAAGTTTGAAATTGAGCTTTCAAGAAAGATCAGACAGTTGCTCTGGCATGGATTTTCACAAAAAGTACACCAGCCTCGTTAGATCTAAGAGATCAATTAAATAATGTATTTATTTATGTATTTATTTTCAAACAGTAGCACTAATATAAGAGGGAAGAACCAGCTGCAAAATAGGACCACAACCACAGTGGTCTCAATTATAAAGCAAAGTGTAAATGTGCTCATTTGTGCTTGGGTCCACTTCCACAATTATCAAGGGGATAAGAACATGTACCAGAAACCGTGGTTTTAGTAATAGGGGACGTACTTGTAGTTGTAGTGCTCAGTGATTTCTCAATATATGGAGCTAGCTGACTTAGTCAGTTTAGTCAATAAAGGCACACTGCGGTGCAGAGTTCCACTTAAATGCAGGGTAAAATTATATAGAGAGAGTTACCTCTTTGAATCCTTATAAATATGCTGCAGTGCTGCAGTTCTAAAATGCTGCACTTCTAATATCCATTTATGCTCCTGAAATCTTACTTTACTCAGGTATCGGGGATGAAGAGTTGTTTGGGTTGAATGATGTTTACCAGATCACTGTCCTAGCTGGTGACATATGCTCTGTGCAGCTCCTACGTTCCTAAGTAAGCATGTGATTGTGGGCACCACAGGTCTAATCCTCGTAGCGGTGGCATCCGCCCGGCAGCAGAACCTTGATAGGTCAGACTTTTTAAGGGATAAAAGGCTTTGCATTTTTACTTTATTTTTGAGCCCCCTAGGGGACCTGAACTTTTTATTGATTGATTGCTTATGCAATATACTGAAATAACGTATCATTGCATTGTATACTGCAATTGCAGTTTTCCTATGACATTCAAAGGAGGACTAGGATTCCAGTTACAAAGGCATGCAGGTTCTTAGCTCCCTTGATAACCCATCCACTCTACATGATCATATTAAGAGGGGGCTGATAGGAGCTGATGCACATGTGTATTGACTATGCAAGCATGTAAATGCTGCTTTCAGTGATTGGCATTTAAATTGTTAACTTTCAGCAATCTTGATGAGCTCTGCATGCAGCAGTTAGAAACAGATGCTGGCTCTGTAAAACAGCTGACATCTGCCTGGCATGAAGTAGCCGCAGTTACTGAGCTGACCTTCGTGATGTATGATGAAAATGTATGTCATAAGTTATTAAGAGTAAAATAGATGCAAACAACAGGAAATACATAATCTTGTAACAATCTTTATTACATTATTGCAATGAGCCATCAAGTGGGTCTTCAATAACAGCAAGTAGAAAGACATAAAAACCAATGAGTGGAGTCGTGTGATGAACCTTAAAATACCTGCACCGAATAAATGTATGTATGTATTGGTAGAGGACCTATGACTTTACATTAGCTTTGTATGTCCTAGTCTATCACACAGAGAAACTGAAAAAAGGATGAATCTGTACATGAACCTACCCCATCAAGATACCCTAAAAAGCATGATGCCGCCTTGCCCAGTGTCCAATTGAGGTACACATCTGGAGTTCACCAGTTCCTCCATCTACTTTTCCAGGCTATAGTCCAATTATAGTGTTCCTTTGACTGTCACAGAATGGATGCCCATGACTCATTAAAAATATAGCGATTTTGGGTCAGTGGTTGTCATATGAACAGGATGTAATTTCAGTTGTCTCATTGTGAGAACTGGTTTTGGTGGACATTCAAAAATAGCAATAACAATACTTTTCAATATGAACTGCTCTTCTTTTATTGCAAAATACAACTCAGCTATGTTATATAGAGAATAGTGAATAGTATGTACACCTAAGTCTAAGATGGATAATGCTAAAAAAAAGCTTCATTTACTCTAAAGATGGTCTGTACTACGTCTTGATATGGCCACTGGCCTGGATTTATTATCACCAAAAGCAAGAGAGCTTCACATATACATTATTCTTTTGAATAAGGGAGAGCAGAAAATTCTACACGTACCGTACAGTATATTGGATGTTATTTTTTGTCCATAATAGGCATCAAACCCATACATGCATTATAATAAAAAATATATTCTAAAATAAAGAGTATATATATACACCTACAGGTACCAGTCCCTAGGATGTTTGTATTTGTAAACTGCTAGCTGAAGATAGCTTGTACTGGAGTCCTTAGGAGAACGATGAGATTACTAGATTATTTACTTGATGATTTTCTTTGCACTGCTGTGCTCTCTTGATGCACTGTAATTAAATTATTCAGGCCTTTCAATAATTATGTCATTCAGCACATGTAATTGAGTACTCTACTACCAATTTCTTGCTCATGACTGTGTATACAAGGGCTTCACTTGAAAATAAAATATGATGTTGTGAAATTCAAGCTGTGTTTGTAATCCATGTAACCATGAAATAAAGAGATTTAGAAAGGGATGACTTGAATCAATTTCTATGCACATGTAAACAGAGACCATCCATAATTTTATAAGATTTATATTCAAGGACTTGAAGATAAATTTATATAAATAAGAAATGCCTGTAAGCAAAGTGATGAGAGGTTCCATTGCAGCATGCTGGTCAACTAATGAATATGGGGCCTCCTAATTATATCCAAACATATGGTATTGGGGGAGAAATACCAGAGAAAATTTAAATTTTTTCTCAGGATCATTCTCTTCTGCTGGCAAATGGTGTCTCGGCTCTTCTAATTGAGAATGAAGAACTCACGATGTGGACTGTCTTACTTTGTTCCTGCCCCTGAAGTCAACACATGCACTTTGTGAATTCTGTTGTGCAGTTATATTTGTGAAAGTAACATAATGTTTCATGGTGATGTATAATATTTAGAGTGTTAGAGCATAACGTGAATGTTGCATAAGGATAGCCTTAGGATATAGAACAAGTTAGTATAGAGATAGGAAAAGGTTATAGGTGGACAATTCCTGGTAAGAGGGAATTCAGTCTCGGCTAGTGAAGTGTCAAGTGAGTTCAAGTTCAGGTGGGGTGGTGGGTTGTTATGGGCAGCATGTGTCGCTTCTTCCAAGCAGTGGGAGGCAATACTGGAATTCCAAGTGGTCTCTCCTTTCACGCCTGGAGCCTAAGGTCTGGTATAGGGGCTGCCAGACACATCATGTCCTCTGGATAGCAGGGAAGATGGACAATGACCTGCATAGACAGAAGGTGATGGCCGGTCCCAGGTGTGCTGCAGAGGTGGACAATAAATCCCTGAGACTGATAGAATTTTTGGCTTGGGGGTAGTCAAGGACAAGCTAGTGACAGGACTGAAGAAGAATTGTGTTAAGAAGGAGGAAACTGTGAACTGCTGTGCCCTATCGCACTTGTATCCACCGGGGTGCATTCTCTGCATCTGGAGGAGACCTTTTTCTATGACTATTAACTATCCAGAGAAAACTCTGTCAAATGGAGATATAATTTCCACTTCATAAAATGTTCCCTTTTTTATCTTTAAACATTGATATTAGAATTAGGTTGAGTGTGGTACCAATGATGACAAACTTTCTTGGTGTCTACCAGATAAATATCTAATATCTAATATAGCATTATTTATTAAAGGGATGAGAGGGTACCCCATACATAATTGCACTGTAAATAGTGCTGCTATGTGAGATAGAGCTACAGAGAAAATCTGCAGTGTAAAATAATACATTTACCCTTATGTACAAACTGAATGTTCCTTATTATGCTGTGGAGTCTTTCCAGATCATAGAGCATAATAAACGTAGGATGCACAAAAATGTAATACCAACGTCACCTCTCCCACTGTCCGCACTGCCTGTCATCAGGTCCTGTGTATATATTATTTTATCCTTCCTCACCTTGTGAATTCTCTTTACCAGACTTTGCTCCAAGACATAAATGCTGGCATAACCTGGACTCATAAGTCACTGGGGTGTTACTTGGAAAGTGCTTGTTGTGATATTACAATGTGCACTGCGTTGGGACTTCAGGGGCCTGGTTATGCTGGATGACCTGACCTGGAGTACACTAGGTTGAAGAGCCTGCGATGGGGAAAGTGGAAAAAAAGAGACCCGGAGAACAATACAGTTGGCTGCCGGGATGGTGTGACAGGTGAACAATGAGGTAAGTATTATTTTTTTAATAATTTGCCTGGCACTTTGCAATTCAGCAAAATAATAGAGGCTATTTTGCTGAGCTCATCTGGAGCAAATTACAAAATATCTGTATTCTGGAGAAAGCTAATTTTTGTAAAATATAAGGAAAATTCTATTCCGCAAGCTATGAAAAAAACAGTGATCTTTGATCCTTAACATGACAACTTTAAATGTGACCTAACAAGGTCTAGATTTTTAAATTTGCAAATTTATGACCAAAGAGCTATGAAACAACCACTCAACACATGTGGAAAGCTTGGAAACCATTAGAAACTAGATTCTCAACTTTTGTCTTTGAAGATGTCTGATTTTTTTTTGTTTCCCTTTAAAGCATTAAATTGCCTATGATAATTATCTACATCTGTATCAGGACAGTCCTTATCTACAAATTAATACAGCAGAATAATAGTTTTACTTTATGCTTGTAGATTCATGCCCTTTCTTTACTTATGTCTGCCCCAATATCTTTGCATATCCTATATTTTAAAAACAGCCTGAATAATGGAATGCAATAACTCAAATTCTAGCTTTCTAAATTTGGGATAATAAATTTCTTCTATTAAACTTTTTGCAGGACTCATTTTTGCCTTGCGTTGCTTTCTTTCAACAGCTAGCCTCATGGAAATGCCTACAGCTTACATTCCAAATGACGAATAAGTCTATTTCAGTGGAAGTAGCAGTGCCAGATTAAGGGGATAATAAGCTATAAGCATAAAATAATGATGAGCCTATTCTGAGACTTGGATTGGTCTCACTATTTCCTAGCAATCCTTTGTCATTACTAATAGCAGAGATTACCAAATGTGTTAAATACTTTCTTCATTAACAACTGTTAAAGATTCTCTGCCATCAGCTGTTAATATGTTCTTTCAAACATTTCTGATACTTCATTTTCAGAGAACAAAACATTTCTTCAAATGTGACAGCTTTTCTTTTCTATATGCACATATATGGTACTTATCACATTTTAGCTTTCAAAGGACAGCAAATCTGTCCTTAAAAACTATAAAAATAGTTTAATGGCATACTCCATACTTCTCTCTCCTGCATTTATTAGCGGCTGTCAAACTCCTTCCCTTTTGAGCTTTGCACTGTGCCTCAAAAGTAGTTTTTGACCACATATAAGGTGTCGGTGAACTCAGGAGAAATTGCAAAACAAATTTTGAGGTCCTTTTTCTCCTGCAACCCTTGTTATTTTTTTATTTGCACGGCTCAACATTGTAAACTTTTGTGAAGCACCTGGGGTTTCAAGCTGCTCAAGACACATCTAGTTAAGTTTCACAAGGGATCTAGTTTCCCAAAAGCAAATTGTATAGTGCAAGTTCTCCTGTTACACTTATGAAAATGCAAAATTTGAAGCTAAAAAAACATTTTTGAGGTAAAAATTGGATTTTATTATTTTCAAGACTCAACATCATAAACTGCCGTGAAGCACCTATGGTTTCAAGGTGCTCAATACACATTTAGATAAATTCACTGAGGGGTCTAGTTTAGAAAATGGTGTCATTTGTGGGGTTTCTACTGTTTAGCTGCAACAGCGGCTCTCCAAATGTGACAAGGCATCCGCTAATTATTCCCACAAATTTTACACTCAAAAAGTCAAATGGCACTCTTTCTCTTCCGAGCCCTGCCATGCATCCAAACAGTCATTTTTCCCCACATATGGGGTATTGGCATGCTCAGAAGAAAAGTCACAATTTATTGTATGGTGCAATTTCTCCTGTTATCCTTATGAAAATGCAAAATTTGCAGCTAAAAAACATTTTTGTGGGAAAATGTGATTGTTTTATTTTTACGGCTCAATATTATAAACTTCTGTGAAGCACCTGAGAGGTTAATGTGCTCAATACACATCGAGATAAGTTCTAAGGATGGTTTAGTTTCCAAAATTGTATCACTTGTGGGGGGTTCCACTGTTTAGGCACATGCACATCAGGGGCCCTCCAAACGTGACAAATTTTACACTCAAAAAGTCAAATGGCGCTTCTTCATTTCCAAACCCTGTCGTGCGCGCAAACAGTGGTTTACCTCCACATATGGAATATTGTTGGACTCAGGAGAAATTGCGCAGCAAATTGCATAGTTCAATTTCTCCTGTTACCATTGTGAAAATGCAAAATTTGAAGCTAAATAACATTTAGCATGCTCAGGTGAAAGTCCTTAACAAACTGCATGGTCCATTTTCTCCTGTTACCCTTGTGAAAGTAAACAATTGGGTCTAAAAGAAATTTTTTGTGAAAAAAAATTAAATGTTTATTTTTTTACTTCCACATTCTAATAATTCCTGTGAAGTACCTGAAGGGTCAATTAGCTTGAATGTGGTTTTGAGCACTTTGAATTGTGCAGTTTTTAGAACGGTGTCACGTTTGTTTATTTTCTGTCATATACTGTAGGCCCCTCAAAGTCACTTTAAATGTGATCCCTAAAACAAAAAGTTTCATAAATGTTGCTGTAAAAAGGAGAAGTTGATGGTCAAATTTTAACCCTTATAACTTCCAAACAAAAAAGTTATATTTCAAAAATTGTGCTTATGCAGACATGTGGAAAATGTTATTTATTAACTATTTTGTGTGACAAGACTCTTTGATTTAACCCCTTTCTGGCAGCTGATGGAATAGGACGTCAGCTGGCAGTATCCCACGCTTTGAGGTGGGCTCCGGCGGTGAGCCCACCTCAAAGCAGCGACATGTTAGCTTTTTTCAACAGCTGACATGTTCCTGAAATGGATGCGATCAGAATCGTGATCGCCCATTAACTAGTTAAAAGATGCTGTCAAACTCTGACAGCAGCATTTAACAAGCACTGCAGCCATGTGGCCGGAAGTACACGCACTGCTGACCCCCATCACGTTATCGGGGTTCATTAGTGCATTGCCATTACAACATGAGGTCTTCTTGAGACCTCTATGGTTGTTGATTGCAGATTGCTATGAGCACCACCCTGTGGTCGGCACTCATAGCAAGCCTTTAATTCTGCTACATAGAAGTGATCTGTGCACCACTTCTGTGTATCAGAGGCAATCGAGTAGTGGATGCTTCGAGCCTCCCATGGAGACTATAAAAGCATGCCAAAATTTAAAAAAAGTGTTTAAAAATGTAAAAAAATAAAAAAATATAAAAGTTCAAATCACTCCTCTTTCTCCCCAATCAAAATAAAACAATAAAAAAATCAAACCTACACATATTTGGTATCGCCACGTTCAGAATCGCCCGATCTATCAATAAAAAAAGGATTAACCTGATTGCTTAATGGCATAGCAAGAAAAAAAAAGCCAAAATTACATTTTTGTGGTCACCACGACATTGTATTAAAATGCAATAACGGGCGATCAAAAGAGCGTATCTGCATAAAAGTGGTATAATTAACCCCTTTCTGCCATTGGACGTAATATTCCGTCCATGTGGGGTGGGCCTTAATTCCCAAGGACGGAATATTACGTTCAGCGCGATCGGCCGCGCTCACGGGGGGAGCGCGGCCGATCGCGGCCGGGTGTCAGCTGCTTATTGCAGCTGACATCCGGCACTATGTGCCAGGAGCGGTCACGGACCGCCCCCAGCACATTAACCCCCGGCACACCGTGATCAAAGATGATCGCGATGTGCCGGCGGTGCAGGGAAGCATCGCACAGGGAGGGGGCTCCCTGCGGGCTTCCCTGAGACCCCCGCAGCAACGCGATGTGATCGCGTTGCTCTGGGGGTCTCTCACCTCCTCCCTGCAGCAAGTCCCGGATCCAAGATGGCCGCGGATCCGGGTCCTGCAGGGAGGGAGGTGGCTTACCAAGTGCCTGCTCAGAGCAGGCACTTGGTAACGCTGCAGCGCTGTTTGACAGATCGGTGATCTGTCAGAGTGCTGTGCAAACTGGCAGATCACCGATCTGTATTGTTGCCCCCTGGGACAAAGTAAAAAAGTAAAAAAAAAATTTTCCAAGTGTGTAAAAAAAAAAAAAAAGAAACAAAAATCATAAATAATGAAAAAAAAAATATTATTCCCATAAATACATTTCTTTATCTAAATAAAAAAAAAACAATAAAAGTACACATATTTAGTATCGTCATGTCCGTAACAACCCAACCTATAAAGCTGTCCCACTAGTTAACCCCTTCAGTAAACACCGTAAGAAAAAAAAAAAAAAACGAGGCAAAAAACAACGCTTTATTATCGCACCGCCGAACAAAAAGTGGAATAACACGCGATCAAAAAGACGGATATAAAAAAACATGGTACCGCTGAATGCATCATCTTGTCCCGCAAAAAACGAACTGCCATACAGCAACATCAGCAAAAAAATAAAAAAGTTATAGTCCTCAGAATAAAGCGATGCAAAAATAATTATTTTTTCTATAAAATAGTTTTTATCGTATAAAACCGCCAAAACATAAAAAAAATGATATAAATGAGGTGTCGCTGTAATCGTACTGACCCAAAGAATAAAACTGCTTTATCAATTTTACCAAACGCGGAACGGTATAAACGCCTCCCCCCAAAAAAATTCATGAATAGCTGGTTTTTGGTGATTCTGCCTCACAAAAATCGGAATAAAAAGCGATCTAAAAATGTCACGTGCCCGAAAATGTTACCAATAAAAATGTCAACTCGTCCCGCAAAAAACAAGACCTCACATGACTCTGTGGACTCAAATATGGAAAAATTATAGCTCTCAAAATGTGGTAACGCAAAAAATATTTTTTGCAATAAAAAGCGTCTTTCAGTGTGTGACGGCTGCCAATCATAAAAATCCGCTAAAAAACCTGCTATAAAAGTAAATCAAACCCCCCTTCATCACCCCCTTAGTTAGGGAAAAATTAAAAAATTAAAAAATGTATTTATTTCCATTTTCCCGTTAGGGCTAGGGTTAGGGTTAGGGCTAGGGTTAGGGCTAGGGTTAGGGCTAGGGTTAGGGTTAGGGCTAGGGTTAGGGTTAGGGTTAGGGCTAGGGTTAGGGCTAGGGTTAGGGTTAGGGTTAGGGCTAGGGCTAGGGTTAGGGCTAGGGTTAGGGCTAGGGTTAGGGCTAGGGTTAGGGTTGGGGCTAGGGTTAGGGCTAGGGTTAGGGCTAGGGTTGGGGCTAGGGTTAGGGTTAAGGCTACAGTTAGGGTTGGGGCAAAAGTTAGGGTTTGGATTACATTTGCGGTTGGGATTAGGATTAGGGGTGTGTCTGGGTTAGAGGTGTGGTTAGGGTTACCGTTGGGATTAGGGTTAGGGGTGTGTTTGGATTAGGGTTTCAGTTATAATTGGGGGGTTTCCACTGTTTAGACACATCAGGGGCTCTCCAAACGCGACATGGCGACCGATCTCAATTCCATCCAATTCTGCATTGAAAAAGTAAAACAGTGCTCCTTCCCTTCCGAGCTCTCCCGTGTGCCCAAACAGGAGTTTACCCCAACATATGGGGTATCAGCGTACTCAGGACAAATTGGACAACAACTATTGGGGTCCAATTTCTCCTGTTACCCTTGGGAAAATACAAAACTGGGGGCTAAAAAATAATTTTTGTGGGAAAAAAAGAGATTTTTTATTTTCCCGGCTCTGCGTTATAAACTGTAGTGAAACACTTGGGGGCTCAAAGTTCTCACAACACATCTAGATAAGTTCGTGGGGGGGTTTAGTTTCCAATATGGGGTCACTTGTGGGGGGTTTCTACTGTTTAGGTATATCAGGGGCTCTGCAAACGCAATGTGACGCCTGCAGACCATTCCATCTAAGTCTGTATTCCAAATGGCGCTTCTTCCCTTCCGAGCCCTCCGATGCGCCCAAACGCTGGTTCTCCCCCACATATAGGGTATCAGCGCACTCAGGACAAATTGCACAACAACTTTTGGGGTCCAATTTCTCCTGTTACCCTCGGGAAAATACAAAACTGGGGGCTAAAAAATTATTTTTGTGGGAAAAAATTTTTGTTTTATTTTTACGGCTCTGCATTATATACTTCTGTGAAGCTCCTTTTGGGTCAAAGTGCTCACCACACATCTAGATAAGTTCCTTAGGGGGTCTACTTTTCAAAATGGTGTCAATTGTGGGGGGTTTCAATGTTTAGGCACATCAGTGGCTCTCCAAACGCAACATGGCATCCCATCTCAATTCCTGTCAATTTTGCATTGAAAGGTCAAACGGCGCTCCTTCCCTTCCGAGCTCTCCCATGCGCCCAAACAATGGTTTACCCCCACATATGGGGTATCAGAGTACTCAGGACAAATTGTGCCACAACTTTTGTGGTCCAATTTCTTCTCTTACCATTGGGAAAATAAAAAATTGGGGGCGAAAAGATAATTTTTGTGAAAAAAAAATGATTTTTTATTTTTACGGTTCTGCATTATAAACTTCTGTGAAGCACTTGGTGGGTCAAAGTGCTCACCACACCTCGAGATAAGTTCCTTAGGGGGTCTACTTTCCAAAATGGTGTCACTTGTGGGGGGTTTCAATGTTTAGGCACATCAGTGGCTCTCCAAACGCAACATGGCGTCCCATCTCAATTCCTGTCAATTTTGCATTGAAAGGTCAAACGGCGCTCCTTCCCTTCCGAGCTCTCCCATGCGCCCAAACAGTGGTTTACCCCACATATGGGGTATCAGAGTACTCAGGACAAATTGTGCAATAACTTTTATGGTCCAATTTCTTCTCTTACCATTGGGAAAATAAAAAAATTGGGGGCAAAAAATTATGTTTGTGAAAAAAAAAGATTTTTTTTTTTTACGGTTCTGCATTATAAACTTCTGTGAAGCACTTGGTGGGTTCAAGTGCTCACCACACCTCTAGATAAGTTCCTTAGGGGGTCTACTTTCCAAAATGGTGTCACTTGTGGGGGAGTTTCAATGTTTAGGCACATCAGTGGCTCTCCAAACGCAACATGGCGTCCCATCTCAATTCCAGTCAATTTTGCATTGAAAAGTCAAATGGCGCTCCTTCCCTTCCGAGCTCTGCCATGCGCCCAAACTGTGGTTAACCCCCACATATGGGGTATCAGAGTACTCAGGACAAATTGTACAATAACGTTTGGGGTCCATTTTCTCCTGTAACCCTTGGTAAAATAAAACAAATTGGAGCTGAAGTAAATGTTTTGTGAAAAAAAGTTAAATGTTAATTTTTATTTAAACATTCCAAAAATTCCTGTGAAGCACCTGAAGGGTTAATAAACTTCTTGAATGTGGTTTTGAGAACCTTGAGGGGTGCAGTTTTTAGAATGGTGTCACACTTGGGTATTTCCTATCATATAGACCCCTCAAAATGACTTCAAATGAGATGTGGTCCCTAAAATAAAATGGTGTTGTAAAAATGAGAAATTGCTGGTCAACTTTTAACCCTTATAACTCCCTAACAAAAAAAAATTTTGGTTCCAAAATTGTGCTGATGTAAAGTAGACATGTGGAAAATATTACTTATTAAGTATTTTGTGTGACATATTTCTGTGATTTAATTGCATAAAAATTCAAAGTTGGAAAATTTCGAAATGTTCAAAATTTTTGCCAAATTTCTGTTTTTTTCACAAATAAATGCAGGTAATATCAAAGAAATTTTACCACTATCATGAAGTACAATATGTCACGAGAAAACAATGTCAGTATCACCAGGATCCGTTGAAGCGTTCCAGAGTTATAACCTCATAAAGGGACAGTGGTCAGAATTGTAAAAATTGGCCCGGTCCATAACATGCAAACCACCCTTGGGGGTAAAGGGGTTTAAAATGTCAGCTCGGCGCACAAAAAATAAGCCCTCACCCAACCCCAGATCATAAAAAAATGGAGAGTTACCGGTATCAGAAAATTGCGCATTTTGGGTTTTTTTTAGCAAATTTTGGAATTTTTTTACCGCTTAAATAAAAGAGAACCTAGACATGTTTGGTGTCTATGAACTCATAACGACCTGGAGAATCATAATGGAAGGTCAGTTTTAGCATTTAGTGAACCTAGCAAAAAATCCAAATAAAAAACCAGTGTGGGATTGCACTTTTTTTGCAATTTCACTGCACTTGGAATTTTTTTCAAGTACAGTACATGGTAAAACCAATGGCATCAATCAAATGTACAACTCGTCCTGCAAAAATTAAGCCCTCATTTGGCCATATAGATGGAAAAATAAAAAAGTTATGGCTCTGGAAAGAAGGAAAGCGAAAAACGAAAAAAGAAAAAACGGAAAAAGCTTCAGGGGTTAAGAGCATAAAAATTCAAAGTTAGAAAATTGCAACATTTTCAAAGTTTATTCAAATTTCAGATTTTTTCAGAAATAAACGTAAGTCATATCAAAGTAATTTTACCACTATCATGAATTACAAAATGTCTTGGAAAATGAGCCTCAGAATCATTGGGATCCATTGAAGTGTTCCAGAGTTATGACCTCATAAAATGACAGTGACCAGAATTGAAAAAAGATGGCCTAGTCAGGAAGGTGAAAACAGGCAAATTTATTTTTTTTCGTGGAGGGGGGTAGGTTGGCAACGCAGGAGAATTTTAATTTTAAATGCTTCTCTCATCTCTAATTGTAACTCTTTTGTTCTTATGGTTGGACAGAGCTGTCAGAATGTAGGAATGCTTATGTCTTATAATTGTTATGGGAAAGGCAGTTACAGCATGAGTTAACTATCCATGAAAGTTTAACACCAGACACGTGATGTTACATAAGATTTTCCCGTTAGCATTTATTCACCACCAATATGCATTGCATCCATATATACCAGGTCCTGCTATTCTGATATCCATACAACAGCAAAGAAACTGTATCTTCCTGATATAGTCATCAAGCAAAATACATGTTGAAATACAAGGTAATTATTTTCAAAAGTAACCTGTCATTAGTTTTTGCCTATAGAAACTATAGTTACCAGAGTCTTCTGCCTTTTAAAACATTCTTAAAAAGTCCATTATATCTCTCAAACAAACTGTGAAGTTGTCCAGTTCTGCATTCTAAAGTGCAGAAGAGTATATTCAGATGATCAGCGTCTCCTCTCTGCCTTGTAGCACCACTGCGCCACCGTATGATTGTACACAGCTGGAAGAGGACATGTGCATGCACTGGTGTGAGGATCTGCAGATTGTGTGGATGCAGTAGGAATTGTCATCCACATAATTCACAAGTGTGAAGGGCCATGTTACAAGGCAGAGAGGGGGCACCAAATTGAACAAACAAACTGAACTTTAGAGCGAAGTTCCAGCCAGTTACTGTTAAGGTAAGTAAAATCATAGAATGCATTAAAACAGACATCTATAATCATGATTACAACATAATATTTAGCTTAGAAAAATAAGACTTATGGTAATCATATTACAATGTGCAAATACATAAATGGACTATCTAGAGATCTTCTTATGATCTTTTTGCATGCACACACACAATGATACGTACATCTTGCTCATCTAGAGGAAAGAAAGTTTCATCATTATCACAGATGGCAATTCTTTACTGTGTGGGTAGTGAGACTATGGGACCATCTGCCACGTGATGTTGTATTGGTTGATTCATTACAAAAATTCAAGTAGGGCCCAGATACCTTTCTGAAAAATATAATACTACCTGGTATGGAAACTGGATTCTATATCGATCAAGGAAATTAGTCTGATTGGCATATGTGCAGTTAAAAATGATTTTTTACCCTTATATGGGCAAACAGCACTTTCCTCATGGGGATTTTGAATTCTTCTGGATTAACATTTTAAATTATAAGTTGGACTCTATGGACTTGGGTCTTCTTTCATCCTAAAAACTATGAAGAAATCTAGATGTGGTGAACAGAGTGTGCAATAAGGTCATACCCTATGGAGGGAGAGTGGGTAAGTGCTAGGTAAATGCTCACCTGGTAAAGTTGTAACACCTGCTGCTAGATCCTCCATGAAATATTGGATCCAGTTGGATCTGCGCAGTCAGAGTAAACCGATTCTTCAACAATGATGATAATACAACTTTTTTATTCACAAGGTGTTTCAATGCTGCACCAGTGTCTTTATCAAGTAAAAAAAATTAAATGTGACATTGTATTTTACACATGATCAAAATGCTGATGCGATGTTGAAACGCATTGTGAAAAGGAAAACCTTATTATTATCATTGTAGAAAAATCGGTTTACTCCAGCAGCACAGCCCACCTCGTGTGGTTTGTCCAACTGGATCCATCCTTAAAACTATAAAACTATTATGACAACAAATTTACTGTTGAAATGTGCAGAAAGATAAACTTTTGGAAATATAAGTCTACATAAAGAAAAAGTAAAGATGTCACAGATAGATCTGATTAGCTACAGGCAGGGCCAGGGTAATCAAACAAAGATTTTCTATCAAGTTCTAAGTTTGGAACCAAAATACTCCAATAAAACCTGAAGAAGTGATAAATCCAAAATCCTTAGAGTTTTATTTTTAATCTCACACATTAAAATCAATGGGCACAAAGGGATAGTTAAGAGTAATATTAATGAAAAAAATAAACATTTTCAATTTAGTAGAGTGGTGGACTGTCTCTCATGGTGGAAATGAACCATAAAAAATATGAGAGTTGAAAACCAAGAACTTTTCTATAAATATAAATGATCCTGGAAAATGATGCCCTTTTGGTTTAATGATTCATTTTGAAGCGAGTCTCAGTTATTTCATAAGGTGAAAAATATAAACAACCAATATATTTGGATAACAGATGAAATGATCAATATAGACTGACATTTTATCTTCAACAAGATCTAAACACACTGGGATGACTGATTGAAATCTGACCTTATGCAATTGCCACACTAGATATGGTCTCTTAGCAACATCTACTAACATGAAATTTAAATAGGATTAAGGAGCTCAATAACGTTGTGATTGAGGTTTAGATTGTTTATTTCAAATCTTTTTTTTCCCCACTGATTATAAATCATACCATTCATGTAAGTAATTAGTAAATCTAATTTTAATTTAAATATTTTAATTAACATAAAAAAATAAATGCTTGACTAGCAAAAGCTGCTTCTTCTCAAGGTAGCCCTTGTAAGAGGACTCTGTGTGCGCCAAATCTACAAATAAGGATTCTTAATAAAAAGGAAGATGAAAGCTAGACGTTTTGAAAGCAATGCTCTTTAAAGTTGTGAAAAATATATTTATGCAATAAAAGTAACATTTTAAATTATATTGAAATGCATATACACAGGTTAATGAAAATTAAATTGAAATAGGGAAATGTAAAACAGTACTTCCATGACTTTTATGTGCATAATGCAGTTTAATTAAAGAAGCACTCCCATCAAAATTTTATCCTCTTTAACTTACAATCAATATATTATATAACACTGAGTACTTACAATTTCTCATTTTGCCTATTTACCCAGTAAATTTGTCTCTTTTGTCTGCTCCATGTAGAAACAGTAAGTCTCTTGTTCCTGGAAAAATAATTTCCCTGTTCAACTACTGACCAAGCTGCTTTCCCTGCCAGTGACTTTTGCAGTGACTCATGGCTCATGCCGGGAAAATTGACTTCCTGTTTCTATGTAGAAGGATTCAGCTAGTCTGTTTTCAATCATGTTGTTAGGGACTGGCGGAATGCACCAAGTGTAAGATGATATGGAACTAGGTGCGTTCGCAGTCCGAGGTCCACCGTGCAGGTAAAAACCCTGCTGCTAGTAAAGACGGACTATATGGCGGTACTATAAGAATACACACACATGGGTTAACTCCACCCTGTGTGAAGGAAGCGACCCTGTTGCGTCACAGGACCGCGGTACCGCACATAGAGCGCAAGCAAGGAGTCTTTAATCTCAAACCCGAGACTGAGGGTTTGAGTTCAGAAGATCCCATGCGCTCGACACCGCAACTGGGGTGTCAGAGAAACATAAATAATAATGTATACGGCACGAGAGTGCGTGCGGTGCCGCACTGACGGACGCCACTAACCACCCAGGCTTGGGTAAGGAAAGCGCAGAGAAAGCGCACGGCGCCGTACTGGCAGACACAGCAACTGGACGCTGTGATGTGCGTTACGTGCAGATGGCTAGTCGGGCGCTAGTAAGCTACCAACATCCGCGAGCAGTCAACAACACTAGGGAGGGATACTCAGGAGCTTTCATCCATCGACATACATCCATCTACACACACACATATATCAAAGACAATACTAGCGCATGGCCGTGCGGTCATGCGCAGTTTATATAGTTGCAGCACAGGAAGCTGCTACTGAAGTTTTGCCCTTTCAGGACCTTCCTGGAGGACCAATGGAATGTGCTGCAGTACCTGAGCATGTGACCCTCGATCTCCAACAGGAGATCTTGCCCTGGGCATGCTCAGTGTGTGCAAATAAGGACTTAGTCCCAGAGAAGCCCGCTCGCCGCAGATCAGTGCAGGGTACAACAGGAGAGCCAGAAAAGGCAACAGTAACCCTTTGCACAGAATCAGTCCCAGCAAGACGCTGGGAGCGACGCCTCCGCTGAGCAGGACCCACTGCGGCCGGAACAGAATGGGAGACCGCAGCAGACAGGGATCGAGATTCCCCCTGTGCAGCAGAGGAAACTCGACTCCCAACATTACCCCCCCTCCTAGGGCCCCCCCTCCTTGGGCCTCGCTACGCTCGAAGGCAGCAATGAGCTGCGGAGCCCGAATGTGCTCAGCAGGCTCCCAGGACCTGTCCTCAGGGCCATAACCCTTCCAGTCCACCCAAAAAATTTTTTTACCACATACCACCTTGCACCCCAAAATAGCATTCACCTCATTATCATCCGAAGATGAACCCGATGTCCCAGCAGATGACTCGGAAAACCGGGACATGTACATGGGTTTCAGGAGGGACACATGAAAGGTGTCGGTGATACCCAGGCGTGGCGGAAGAGCCAAGCGATAAACCACAGGATTAACCTGTTCGAGCACTTTGAAGGGACCCAAGTAGCGAGGAGCAAACTTAGTGGACTCAACTCGCAGCCTGATGTTACGGGCGGAGAGCCACACCAAATCGCCAGGAGCAAAGGTCGGATCGGGGTGCCGATGAGCATCGGTGGAGGAACTCATTCTCTCCTTAGAGGCCCGAATGGCATCCTGAGTGCGGTCCCAAATATCCCGTGCCTCTACAGCCCAGTCTGCCACCCTGGAGTCTGCGGAAGACACGGGCATAGGCACAGGTACCCGTGGATGCTGACCATAGTTGAGGAGGAATGGGGTTTGTCCAGTGGAGTTGGCTACGGCGTTGTTCAGCGCAAACTCTGCCCATGATAGCAAGGATGCCCAGTCATCCTGCCTGGCTGAAACAAAATGTCGCAGGTATGTGACCAAGGTCTGGTTGGCCCTCTCTACCAACCCATTCGTCTTGGGATGATAAGCGGAAGAGAGATTCAACTCAATACTGAGAAGACGACAAAGCTCTCTCCAGAACCGAGACGCAAACTGGGGACCCCGGTCACTGACAATTTTGTCAGGCATACCATGTAGGCGGAAGATGTGTTTAATGAACAACGCTGCCAAGGCCCGTGCAGAAGGTAACTGTGGTAGCGGCACCAAATGCACCATTTTTGAGAAATGATCGGTGATGACCCAAATGATGGTACATCCGCGAGATTTAGGTAAATCCACGACAAAGTCCATCCCGACCATCTCCCAGGGCCTATCTGCCACCGGCAAGGGATAGAGCAACCCAGCTGGCCTTTGACGCGGAGATTTATTTTTGGCGCAGGAGACACACGCCAGAATATAATCCCTGACATCCTGGACCATACGCGACCACCAGTACGTCCTCGCCAGTAGCTCAGATGTCCTCTTTGTCCCAAAGTGTCCACCCACCCTGGACGAATGAGCCCAAGAGAGATCCTCCGGTCGCAAATTAATGGGCACAAAAGTCTTGCCCGGAGGCACAGACTCTAGCGAAACCGGCGCTACGGTTCTCAGGCTCTCGGAAGGGACAATAAGCCGAGTCTCCTCTTCCTCCTCCTCAGTTGACATAAGGGAGCGAGAGAGAGCGTCAGCACGGATATTCTTCTCCCCGGCGAGAAAATGAAGGGAAAAGTGGAACCGGGAAAAGAACAAGGACCATCTGGCCTGGCGAGAATTTAGCCGCTGGGCTGTTTGCAAATAGACCAAATTTTTGTGGTCCGTGTAAACTTGGAAGGGAAAGCGCGCACCTTCCAGAAGGTGTCTCCTCTCTGAAAAGGCCAATTTCATTGCTAGCAGCTCCCTATCCCCGATGGAGTAGTTTCTCTCCGCTGGCGTGAAGGTCTTAGAGAAGAAGAAGCATGGATGCTTCCGACCTTGAGCATCCTTTTGATAGAGGACTGCTCCAGCACCAACGGACGAGGCATCCACCTCCATTAGGAATGGCTTATCCACATCGGGACGATGTAAGATGGGAGCGTTAGCAAAGTGGGACTTAATAGAAGTGAAGGCCTTGGAGACCGCTTCCGACCACAATTTGGGATTCGCTCCCTTCTTGGTGAGGGCTACCAAGGGAGCTACCAGAGTTGAGAAGTGGGGAATGAACTGGCGGTAATTGTTAATGAACCCCATAAAGCGCTGCACCGCTTTAAGAGAATGGGGCTCTTGCCAGTCCATCACAGCCTGTAGTTTGGCAGGATCCATAGCCAATCCCTGGGCGGAGAAGATATAGCCCAGGAAAGGTAAGGACTCCTGCTCAAACATACACTTCTCCAACTTAGCATAAAGAGAGTGTTAGGAGTCGAGTTTCCTCTGCTGCACAGGGGGAATCTCGATCCATCTCCGCTGCGGTCTCCCATTCTCCTCCAGCCGCAGTGGAGTCTGCTCAGCAGGGACGTCGATCCCAGCATCTCGCTCAGTCTGACTCTGTGCGAAGAGTTACTGCTGCTTTTCCTGCTTCTGCCATTGAAGCCAGTGCTGGGCAGCGGCGAGTGGACGTTTCTGGATCTAAGTCTTTATTTGCACACACTGAGCATGCCCAGGGCAAGATCTCCTGTTGGAGATCGAGGGTCACATGCTCAGGTACTGCGGCACATCCCATTGGTCCTTTTGGCAGGTCCTGAAAGGGCAAAACTTCTGTAGCTGTTTCCTGTGCTGCAGCTATATAAACTGCGCATGACCGCACGGCCATGCGCTAGTATTGTCTTGTAAATATGTGTGTGTGTTGTGAGTGAAAGTCGCTCTTTAAATACCCTCCCTATTGAATGTCTGTTCGCGGAAGGTGTATGTTTGCTGTCTAGCGCCCGACTTATCCAACAGCACGTAACACACATTACAGCTGCCAGTTGCTGTGTCCGCCTGTACGGCGCCATGCGCTTGCTCTGCGCTTTCCTGACCCAAGCCTGGGTGGTTAGTGGCGTCCGTCTGTGTGGCACCGCACGCACTCTTGTGCCTTTATATTATTATTTAGTTTCCTTACACACCCAGTTGTGGTGTTGTGCCAGCAAGTGTCTAATCGGACTTCAATCCTAGTTGGGGTTGAGTTCGCTGACTTATTGCTCGCGCTCTATGTGCGGTACCGCGGTCCTGTGACGCAACAGGATCGCTTCCTTCACGCAGGGTGCAGTTAACCCGTGCGTGTATACTTGTAGTACCGCCATATAGTCCGTCTTACTAGCAGCAGGGTTTTTACCTGCATGGTGGACCTCGGACTGCGAACGCACCTAGTTCCATTTCATCTTGTACTTGGTGCGTTCCGCCAGTCCTAACATAATACTAGCGCCAAGGTCTGGCTAGTAAATGGCGGACGATCCACGTTTACAGCGGTACATCCAGCAGCTGGAGGGAAGGTTGGCGGCTCTAGAGCGTTCAACCTCAGCTGCGGATGTCACTGCTGTCGCTGTTCAGGCTGCTAGCGTGGCTGCAGCTATCTTGTCCACTGCCACCCCTGTTCCGACTCTATCTCGCCTCCCGCTACCAGAGAAATTTTCTGGTGACAGTAAGTCTTGTAGGGGTTTCGTGAGTCAGTGCTCTATACATCTCGAGCTTCTGGCATCTCGTTTCCCTACGGAGCGGGCAAAGGTGGGGTTTATCGTGTCTCTCCTGTCGGACAGGGCGTTGCAGTGGGCTACGCCGCTGTGGGAGCGTGGCGATCATGTGGTGCAGAGTGCTCCGTTATTCCTGAGCACTCTGAAACAGGTCTTTTTAGGACCTCGTGTCACCCATGATATGGCGCTCCAACTGTTGGCATTGACTCAGGGCTCGTCCTTGGTCAGCCATTTTGCCGTACACCTCCGCACCCTAGCATCTGAGCTGAAGTGGTCGGATAAAGCCCTTATTCCTATATTTTGGAGGGGGCTGGCTGACCACGTTAAGGACGCTCTGGCCACTAGAGAGATTCCCGCCACACTGGAGGAATTAATAACAGTATCCACTTGTATTGACCTCCGTTTTCACGAGCGGAGGTTAGAGCGAGCCCAGTGTAGGCAGAGGTTTCGGCTGGCTCCAACCTTCGCCAAACCTTTGGAATCTCCAGTCCAGGCCCCTGAGTCCCATGAGCCTATGGTAGTGTCACGAGCGGGATCTAAGTCCCGGACCGCTCGTGCACTCCAGGTTTGTCATGTGTGCCAGCAGTCAGGACATCTTGCCACCAGATGTTCCCAGCGGACGAGGAAACGTCAGCGTCTAGTGTTAGTAGGTGGAGGTACACTAGACATGGCGACGTTTGCCTCCAAACTGTCCTTTAAGGGGACAATAACATTAGGCTCATCCTCCCACTCGGTAGAGCTCTGCGTGGATTCTGGGGCGGAGGGCAATTTTATGTCTTCTGCCTTCGCCCAACGTCATGCAATACCCCTGGTTATGCTACCTCAACCAGTAATGGTACGAGTGGTGAATGGGTCGACACTGCCCTCAGAGATAACACATCAGACCATCCCTTTTACTCTGTCCATGTCGCCATCCCATCAGGAGATTATATCTCTGCTCATCATTCCTGAGGGAATTGATGAGGTCCTGTTGGGGATACCTTGGCTACGGTACCACTCTCCTCACATCGAGTGGTCCTCAGGCAGAATTCTGGGATGGGGTGAAAGATGTGGGGGTAGGTGTCACCGAGAGTGCGTTCAGGTTGCTACTACAGAGGTACCCGCAGATCTATCCTCTCTCCCCAAGCAATATTGGTCTTATGCAGACGTGTTCTCCAAAAAGGCGGCGGAGACCCTTCCGCCCCATCGCCCCATGACTGTCCTATTGATCTCTTGCCTGGTGCTGAGCCTCCCCGGGGTCGAGTCTATCCATTATCTCTCCCAGAGACGGAGGCAATGTCTCAATACATTCAAGAGAATCTGGCAAGAGGGTTCATCAGGAAGTCGGTGTCACCTGCTGGGGCAGGGTTCTTTTTCGTGTAGAAGAAGAATGGGGAACTACGTCCATGCATAGACTACAGGGGTCTTAACGCTATCACCGTTAAGAACAAGTATCCTTTGCCCTTGATATCTGAGCATTTCGATAGGCTTCGGGGAGCAAGGGTGCTTACTAAACTAGATCTGCGGGGTGCTTACAACATGATTCGCATCCGTGAGGGGGACGAATGGAAAACGGCATTTAACACCAGAGATGGGCACTATGAGTATCTGGTAATGCCCTTCGGGCTCTGTAATGCCCCAGCCATTTTCCAAGACTTTGTCAACGACATCTTCCGGGATATGCTTTCCACCTCAGTTGTAGTCTATCTGGATGATATTCTCATCTTTTCTCCAGATATTGACTCCCACCGGAGAGATGTTGGCAGAGTCTTCGACCTCCTACGGGCAAACTCTCTTTATGCAAAGTTGGAGAAGTGTATGTTTGAGCAGGAGTCTTTACCTTTCCTGGGCTATATCATCTCCGCCCAGGGATTGGCTATGGATCCTGCCAAACTACAGGCTGTGATGGACTGGCAAGAGCCCCATTCTCTTAAAGCGGTGCAGCGCTTTATGGGGTTCATAAACTATTACCGCCAGTTCATTCCCCACTTCTCAACTCTGGTAGCTCCCTTGGTAGCCCTCACCAAGAAGGGAGCGAATCCCAAATTGTGGTCGGAAGCGGTCTCCAAGGCCTTCACTTCTATTAAGTCCCACTTTGCTAGCGCTCCCATCTTACATCGTCCCGATGTGGATAAGCCATTCCTAATGGAGGTGGATGCCTCGTCCGTTGGTGCTGGAGCAGTCCTCTATCAAAAGGATGCTCAAGGTCGGAAGCATCCATGCTTCTTCTTCTCTAAGACCTTCACGCCAGCGGAGAGAAACTACTCCATCGGGAACAGGGAGTTGCTAGCAATGAAGTTGGCCTTTTCGGAGTGGAGACACCTTCTGGAAGGTGCGCGGTTTCCCTTCCAAGTTTACACGGACCACAAAAATTTGGTCTATTTGCAGACAGCCCAGCGGCTAAATTCTCGCCAGGCCAGATGGTCCCTGTTCTTCTCCCGGTTCCACTTTTCCCTTCATTTTCTCGCCGGGGAGAAGAATATCCGTGCTGACGCTCTCTCTCGCTCCCTTATGTCAACTGAGGAGGAGGAAGAGGAGCCTCGGCTTATTGTCCCTTCCGAGAGCCTGAGAACCGTAGCGCCGGTTTCGCTAGAGTCTGTGCCTCCGGGCAAGACTTTTATGCCCATTAATTTGCGACCGGAGGTTCTCTCTTGGGCTCATTCGTCCAGGGTGGGTGGACACTTTGGGACAAAGAGGACATCTGAGCTACTGGCGAGGACGTACTGGTGGCCGCATATGGTCCGAGATGTCAGAGATTACGTTCTGGCCGGTGTCTCATGCGCCAAAAATAAGTCTCCTCGACAACGGTCATCTGGGTTACTCTATCCCTTGCCGGTGGCAGACAGGCCCTGGGAGATGGTCGGGATGGACTTTGTAGTGGGTTTGCCCAAGTCTCGCGGCTGTACCGTCATTTGGGTTATTACCGATCATTTCTCAAAAATGGTGCATTTGGTGCCGCTCCCACAGTTACCTTCTGCACGGGCCTTGGCAGCATTGTTCATAAGACACATCTTCCGCCTACACGGCATGCCAGACAAAATTGTCAGTGACCGGGGTCCCCAGTTTGCGTCTCAGTTCTGGAGAGAGCTTTGTCGTCTTCTCAGCATTGAGTTTAATCTCTCTTCCGCATATCATCCCAAGACGAATGGGTTGGTAGAGAGGGCCAACCAGACCTTGGTCACATACCTGCGACATTTTGTTTCAGCCAGGCAGGATGACTGGGCATCCTTGCTATCATGGGCAGAGTTTGCACTGAACAACGCCGTTGCCGACTCCACTGGACAAACCCCATTCCTCCTCAACTATGGTCAGCATCCACGGGTACCTGTGCCTATGCCCGTGTCTTCCGCAGACTCCAGGGTGGAAGACTGGGCTGTGGAGGCACGGGATATTTGGGACCGCACTCAGGATTCCATTCGGGCCTCTAAGGAGAGAATGAGGTCTTCCGCCGATGCTCATCGGCACCCCGCTCCGACCTTTGCTCCTGGCGACTTGGTGTGGCTCTCCGCCCGTAACATCAGGCTTCGAGTTGAGTCGACTAAATTTGCTCCTCGCTACTTGGGCCCATTCAAGGTCCTCGAGCAGGTTAATCCTGTGGTCTATCATTTGGCCCTTCCGCCATGCCTGGGTATCACCGACACCTTTCATGTGTCCCTCTTGAAACCCGTGTATATGTCCCGGTTCTCCGAGTCATCTGCTGGGACATCGGGTTCGTCTACGGACGATTATGAGGTGAGAACGCTATTTTGGGGTGCAAGGTGGTACGTGGCAAAAAATTTTATTTGGTAGAGTGGAAGGGTTATGGCCACGAGGACAGGTCCTGGGAGCCTGTTGAGCACATTCGGGCCCCGAAGCTCATTGCTGCCTTCGAACGTAGCGAGGCCCAAGGAGGGGGGGCCCTAGGAGGGGGGGTAATGTTAGGAGTCGAGTTTACTCTGCTGCACAGGGGGAATCTCTATCCGTCTCCGCTGCGGTCTCCCATTCTCCTCCAGCCACAGTGGAGTCTGCTCAGCAGGGACGTCGATCCCAGCGTCTCGCTCAGTCTGACTCTGTGTGAAGATTTACTGCTGCTTTTCCTGCTTCTGCCATTGAAGCCAGTGCTGGGCAGAGGTGAGTGGACGTTTCTGGATCTAAGTCCTTATTTGCACACACTGAGCATGCCCAGGGCAAGATCTCCTGTTGGAGATCGAGGGTCACATGCTCAGGTACTGCAGCACATCCCATTGGTCCTTTTGGCAGGTCCTGAAAGGGCAAAACTTCTGTAGCTGTTTCCTGTGCTGCAGCTATATAAACTGCGCATGACCGCACGGCCATGCGCTAGTATTGTCTTGTAAATATGTGTGTGTGTTGTGAGTGAAAGTCGCTCTTTAAATACCCTCCCTATTGAATGTCTGTTCGCGGAAGGTGTATGTTTGCTATCTAGCGCCCGACTTATCCAACAGCAAGTAACACACAATACAGCTGCCAGTTGCTGTGTCCGCCTGTACGGCGCCGTGCGCTTGCTCTGCGCTTTCCTGACCCAAGCCTGGGTGGTTAGTGGCGTCCGTCTGTGCGGCACCGCACGCACTCTTGTGCCTTTATATTATTATTTAGTTTCCTTACACACCCAGTTGCGGTGTTGTGCCAGCAAGGGTCTAATCGGACTTCAATCCTAGTTGGAGTTGAGTTCGCTGACTTATTGCTCGCGCTCTATGTGCAGTACCGCGGTCCTGTGACGCAACAGGATCGCTTCCTTCACGCAGGGTGCAGTTAACCCGTGCGTGTATACTTGTAGTACCGCCATATAGTCCGTCTTACTAGCAGCAGGGTTTTTACCTGCACGGTGGACCTCGGACTGCGAACGCACCTAGTTCCATTTCATCTTGCACTTGGTGCGTTCCGCCAGTCCTAACAGAGAGTTTGCCCGTAGGAGGTCGAAGACTCTGCCAACATCTCTCCGGTGGGAGTCAATATCTGGAGAAAAGATGAGAATATTATCCAGATAGACTACAACTGAGGTGGAAAGCATATCCCGGAAGATGTCGTTGACAAAGTCTTGGAAAGGTGACACCTACCTCCACAAGATTCACCCCATCCCAGAATTCTGCCTGAGGACCACTCGATGTGAGGAGAGTGGTACCGTAACCAAGGTATCCCCAACAGGACCTCATCAATCCCCTCAGGAATGATGAGCAGAGATATAATCTCCTGATGGGATGGTGACATGGACAGAGTAAAAGGGATGGTCTGATGTGTTATCTGTGCGGGGAGTGTCGACCCATTCACCACTCGTACCGTTACTGGTTGAGATAGCATAACCAGGGGTATTGCGTGGCGTTGGGCGAAGGCAGAAGACATAAAATTGCCCTCCGCTCCAGAATCCACGCAGAGCTCCACCGAGTGGGAGGATGAGCCAAAAGTTATTGTCCCCTTAAAGGACAATTTGGAGGCAAACGTCGCCATGTCTAGTGCACCTCCACCTACTACCACTAGACGCTGACGTTTCCTCGACCGCTGGTGACATCTGGTGGCTAGATGTCCTGACTGTTGGCAAACATGGCAAACCTGCAGTGCACGAGCGGTCCGGGACTTAGATCCCGCTCGTGACACTACCTTAGGTTCATGGAACTCAGGAGCCTGGGCTGGAGATTCCAAAGGTTTGGCGAAGGTGGGAGCCAGCCGAAACCTCTGCCTACACTGGGCTCACTCTAACCTCCGCTCGTGAAAACGGAGGTCAATACGAGTAGATACTGTTATTAATTCTTCCAGTGTGGCGGGAATCTCCCTAGTGGCCAGGGCGTCCTTAACGTGGTCAGCCAGCCCCCTCCAAAATATAGAAATAAGGGCTTTATCCAACCACTCCAGCTCAGATGCTAGAGTGCGGAAGTGGATGGCAAAATGGCTGACCAAGGACGAGCCCTGAGTCAATGCCAACAGTTGGAGCGCCGTATCATGGGTGACACGAGGTCCTAAAAAGACCTGTTTTAGAGTGCTCAGGAATAACGGAGCACTCTGCACCACATGATCGCCACGCTCCCACTGCGAAACCCCTACAGGACTTACTGTCACCAGAAAATTTATCTGGTAGCGGGAGGCGAGATAGCGTCGGTACAGGGGCGGCAGTGGACAAGTTAGCTGCAGCCACACTTGCAGCCTGAACAGCGACAGCAGTAATATCCACAGCTGAGGTTGAACGCTCAAGAGCCGCCAACCTTCCCTCCAGCTGCTGGATGTACCGCTGTAAACGCTGATCGTCCGTCATTACTAGCCAGACCTTGGCGCTAGTATTCTGTTAGGGACTGGCGGAACGCACCAAGTACAAGATGATATGGAACTAGGTGCGTTCGCAGTCCGAGGTCCACCGTGCAGGTAAAAACCCTGCTGCTAGTAAAGACGGACTATATGGCGGTACTATAAGAATACACACGCATGGGTTAACTCCACCCTGTGTGAAGGAAGCGACCCTGTTGCGTCACAGGACCGCGGTACCACACATAGAGCGCAAGCAAGGAGTCTTTAATCTCAAACCCGAGACTGAGGGTTTGAGTTCAGAAGATCCCATGCGCTCGACACCGCAACTGGGGTGTCAGAGAAACATAAATAATAATGTATAAGGCACGAGAGTGCGTGCGGTGCCGCACTGACGGACGCCACTAACCACCCAGGCTTGGGTAAGGAAAGCGCAGAGAAAGCGCACGGCGCTGGCAGACACAGCAACTGGACGCTGTGATGTGTGTTACGTGCAGATGGCTAGTCGGGCTCTAGTTAGCTACCAACATCCGTGAGCAGTCAACAACACTAGGGAGGGATACTTAGGAGCTTTCATCCATCGACATACATCCATCTACACACACACATATATCAAAGACAATACTAGCGCATGGCCGTGCGGTCATGCGCAGTTTATATAGTTGCAGCACAGGAAGCTGCTACTGAAGTTTTGCCCTTTCAGGACCTTCCTGGAGGACCAATGGAATGTGCTGCAGTACCTGAGCATGTGACCTTCGATCTCCAACGGGAGATCTTGCCCTGCGCATGCTCAGTGTGTGCAAATAAGGACTTAGTCCCAGAGAAGCCTGCTCGCCGCAGATCAGTGCAGGGTACAACAGGAGAGCCAGAAAAGGCAACAGTAACCCTTTGCACAGAATCAGTCCCAGCAAGACGCTGGGAGCGATGCCTCCGCTGAGCAGGACCCACTGCGGCCGGTACAGAATGGGAGACCACAGCAGACAGGGATCAAGATTCCCCCTGTGCAGCAGAGGAAACTCAACTCCTAACACATGTGATGTCATAAATCTAACGGAAAACAGAATTAACTTCGTAGAATGGCAAAATGAATAATTGTACCTACACAGTGAAAGTCTTGAATGCAGACAAATAAAATAAGAAAAAAATATTAAACTGTCACATCAGTTCCTTCTAAATATATCTATAAGTTTAGATCAGTATTTTTACATTGCTGTTCAAAAATTTTGACTTTATTCTTTTTTAACCATTCTTCTGTAGAACGACTTGTTTGCTTTTGGTCTTGCTGCAAGACCTGCGTACTATAAAGATTCAGCTTATGGACAGATGTCTTTAAATTTGCTGATGATATTCAGAAATCATTGTTCCGTCTTAGAAAGCAGGCTGTCCTGGTCCAGATACAACAAAACAGGCCAAACCTTAATACTGCCAACATCATATTTGGTGATATGGTGTTTCTATGCTGTAATGCAATATGTTTCTTCTTATAAACATAATGCTTCCAATTTAAATAAAAAAACCTCTATTTTGGTCTAATCCATTTGCAAAATAATGTTCCAATAGCCTCCTGACTTCTACATGTAATCTTTATTAAACTACAGATGGACAGCAACATTCTGCCACGAGCAGTCATGCCAGATTGATGGCCAGAAAGACTGATAGGCAAGGGGAAATCCAAAAAGCCATGTCAAAATCAAGAAGTCCAAAACCAGGGGCAGTATCGTAATGCAAGTGGGTAGTTAGAAATCAAGCTGAGATCAATAACAAGAGATAATCCAACAATTCTGAAGATCAAACAGAACCAGCCTAGCTAAGCAATAATTGGCAGCCAGGGACTGACTGCTGGGGATTTAAATAGGAGGGAATCCCATATCTAGCACCAGCAGAGAATTGAAATTAACGAACTGCCAGAATAAAACAGCAGAAACAGACTGAAAGGACACAAGTCTCAGCAGTCCTAAGTTTTAACTGAACCACACTTATACTGCCCAGTGGCAACCTTAAACTTAATGCCGAACTATCTAGTAACATAGTAACATAGTTAGTAAGGCCGAAAAAAGACATTGTCCATCCAGTTCAGCCTATATTCCATCATAATAAATCCCCAGATCTACGTCCTTCTACAGAACCTAATAATTGTATGATACAATCTTGTTCTGCTCCAGGAAGACATCCAGGCCTCTCTTGAACCCCTCGACTGAGTTCGCCATCACCACCTCCTCAGGCAAGCAATTACAGATTCTCACTGCCCTAACAGTAAAGAATCCTCTTCTATGTTGGTGGAAAAACCTTCTCTCCTCCAGACGCAAAGAATGCCCCCTTGTGCCTGTCACCTTCCTTGGTATAAACAGATCCTCAGCGAGATATTTGTATTGTCCCCTTATATACTTATACATGGTTATTAGATCGCCCCTCAGTCGTCTTTTTTCTAGACTAAATAATCCTAATTTCGCTAATCTATCTAGGTATTGTAGTTCTCCCATCCCCTTTATTAATTTTGTTTCCCTCCTTTGTACTCTCTCTAGTTCCATTATATCCTTCCTGAGCACCGGTGCCCAAAACTGCTAATAATAGCCAACATGGCAGGAGCATGTGCATACATGGATGTTACTCGTTCTTCTTAAATGTGACTTTCTCCTTGCAATCCTGCCATTTACATAAATGTTTTTCAGTATTCTCATTAATTAATTTGAGAGATTCCTTTACGAGGCCTTTAGTCACTTAGAATTTACATTTGGTTCCTTTGTGAACTTGCTGACTATTATATACTTTGCTTTTGGAATGATCTTTAATTTCCTCTAAATATATACAATCTGTCAGTCCCTTGGTGGAGTCCAAATTGTTCAGAAATTGTTTTATAACCCTTGACAGCTCTTCTTCTGAGGTCGGTCCTCATGAATTTCAGTTCTTTGTGTCATGACATATTTCCACAATGAGTTGTGAAGATCAGACTTTGATAGATCCAAATTCTTTAAATAAATAAAGTCATGCACTCACACCTGATTGCCATCCCATTTATCGGAAGCACCAGACTAATTTAATCTTCAAGTTATTTCCTAATTCTAAAGGTTCATATACTTTTGCCACACACATGCACTTATTATTGGATTATCTTTCTCATTTAAAAAATGACAGCTTACATCCGTTACATCGGCTCCTTGAATTAAGTCCACGGTCATAGATTTCCACGTGTTCAAAAGCACTTTCTTGGCACCGACTCCATCATACCCCGGGCATATGACACATACCATGGCTTATTACAAGTAAGTCCCTTATTCTTTCACAGCATTATATACTATTGTTTTGCAAGTGGGGGCCGGTCTCACAGTATACAGTTACCAGGTTATCACTATACACCACCAATAATTCTCCTAGTGCATTTAGCAGTGGTGATTTCATGCTATTAGCTTACATGCACTGCACTGGATTCTTGGTTGTCCATTGTGTCAGTGTGTGTCTATTTGGGTCATTATAGTTACAGCTATAGCGCGGTGCCTTCTTTCCTCTTCTTTATTCACATTGTGACAGATTTGGCACAGAAGCTGTCTAGGCTCCAGCAGCTTTAGCTTACACTTATTTTGGGAGTGCCAGTATGTTTACAGCTTACTCTGCAAATTACTTTAAAACAGCTATAAAAGAAAACCTGACAGCTGATACATGCTGACTGATCCATAGTCAACATGTGTCAGGAATTGAATGTATAAACTCAGCAAAGTATGTTTGGCCTCTTTCCCTGAGTGCCAGCACAGCTTTATCTAGTTTGAGTTGAAGTTCTTGAAATTCTTGGTTCCATACGAATTCGGTCATTTTGAGTCTCGGTTCACAAAAGCAAACTTCCTTGCACCATTTCCTACACTGCTGAAGCAGAAGAGAGCGAACAAATGTTATTTGTCTTTACCACATGGGTTTCTCCATAATTCCCTGCAGCTATGATACAGTTTATCATACCTTGTACATTGGTAGTCAGTACCCGATCCATCAGAGATTATCATTGCAGGGTGGATTACACTTTGAGTGGCAGAGATTTTTTCCATCACGAGAGTCACTGGGTAAGTCTCTCTTCTGTAGACTATAAGTTTTTCTGATCAGCGGAGTCATCTCTCTCTCTCTCTCTCTCATTCTCACTTCTGTAGAGTGTAAGCTATTATGGTCAGTGGGGTCCTGTCTTTCTCTTTTGCTTTCTCTCTCTAGCATATAAAGTTTAAAGGGAACCTGTCACCTGAATTTGGCGGGACCGGTTTTCGGTCATATGGGTGGAGTTTTCAGGTGTTTGATTCACCCTTTCCTTACCCGCTGGCTGCATGCTGGCCGCAATATTGGATTGAAGTTCATTCTCTGTCCTCCGTAGTACATGCCTGCACAAGGCAATCCAATATTGCGGCCAGCATGCAACCAGCGGGTAAGGAAAGGGTGAATCAAACACCTGAATACTCCGCCCATATGACCGAAAACCAGTCCTGCCAAATTCAGGTGACAGGTTCCCTTTAAGCTATTGAAAATATAATATTGAAAGCACTCAGATGACATCTCACTGAAGTCCAATTTTTGTGACATCCCAGAATGGAGAAGATGGAGACAATTTTTTTCCATCTTGTCCTCATCGAGAGAATCAGATCATACTATAATCACACTCTGATCAAACATTGTGTAATTAACATATTTGGCCCAATACTCTAAGATGATAGAGAATATGGTCATGTGACACTGGCCTAACACATATTTCAGTTTCATCATAGATAATGACCTCCACCCATAAGAAGATAATTTTTAAGGCAGTATTCTATGGTCATGTTGAAATGGTTTTGCGTATACGTACCGTATATTTTAATTTACAAATCACTGACTTTGGCAAGATATGTCCCTGACAAGCCACATAACTGAAGATTTTATATATTCAGCAGAAAGAACGTGTCATTTTAATGATTCTGCCTGGTTTCTAAGCAACTGCAGATGTTTAAAATAAAAGAATCATGCGTGGCGCCTGTTTAAAGTTGGGTATCACACATAGAGATCATGTCCTGTACATCTGCTTCTTTGCTCTAGTACCGGAGTGATGACATAAACCAAAAGATGTGTACAGCGCAAATTAAAACATTTGGCACATTAAATTATGCTCTGATTTATTCTGACCTAACATCTGCCATGAAACAAATTATAAGATGTTTCAATCCAATTATCAGTCAATCACTTTTCCAACCTTTTCTTCCAAGCAAGCAGTTGATTTTTTTTTTAGAATGTTACCTGACATTAAATAAGTAAATTCTTTCAAAATAGTGCAGTAAGGTTTCCAAGACATCTGCCTTGCTGATTTCTTTACTAATTTGATGTGTATTTTAATTAGAATGAGACTATATATGTGAGTTAGAGGGCAACTGTAAACTGCAATGAGTTCATATATATGTACATGTAGATATATTAATCTCAGTGCTTTTATAAGTGCTAAATTTTTGAAATCTACAGGTTATTTTAAGAAAAAACATTTTGAGGATTTCCATGAAGGCTTTTCAATGTACACAACACTCGGCAATAAAAAACTTTATATGAGAACAGCAATATTACAATTCACTGCAATACCACAAGGGATCACATTTTCCTGACTAGGGGTATAAATTTAGAGGTGCAAAAAAGTGTGAACAAAAACAATAAAATATGTAAAAAAAAAAAGTATAAATTACTTCTAATTTCCCCAAGTGTGTAAAGCAAAAAGAAAAAAATAACATTTGATGTTGCCTAATTGCCCAAACTAGCAAAAATTAAAAAAAAATGCTATCCCCTGCAGTGAACACAAAATTGAAAAAATGGAAACATCAGAGCTGGTATGATTTGGTCTCCAAAGTTCACTCCAAAAAACATTATAAAGCAATCAAAATGTATTTATTGCAAAATGATATTAATACAAACGTCAACTGGGCACACAAAAATTAAGTTCCCTCACAGATATATCGATAAGAAATATAAGTTACAGATCTCAGAAGATGGTAACATCAACCATTTTTTTGCAAAGATTTGAACTCATTTTGGCTATTACCATTACAAATGAACAAATCCTTTGAAATTGAAGACTCAACTGCCATGAAATCAGCTTTTTTCTTAAATCCAACCACTTTAACCACAAACACAGCCTTAATAATGTTAAAGTGAACTCCATATGTATTGCAACCGGTAAATGGAAGCTATTGATTATTTACTGTTATGCTACAACACATGTTTTCTATAGAATTTATTTAGTGTTTTACGATTTTCTTTCCCTGTGACGTCATCTCATTATCCATATTCACCATAAAATGGCTGTGCATTCTGTGCTTCTGCTTTAGTAGAGTCTATAATAGACCATCCTGATTGGCTGTGTTAAACAATATGATGTGAAAACTGCAAGCCTTTATGGAGAAACCTGCCCGACCACCTCCAAGGTCATATCCGCCATCTGTGACTAATGTAATCTTCTGCAATGCTTAAAATAGCATTGACCATTTTAGAAGATTTGTGCAAAGAAAAAAGCTAAATATTTAAATTTGCCAAGATTAGCAAATTCCTAAAAAATTAGCGAAAATTAAATTAGCATCAAATCTATTCACTCATTTCTAAATAAAATATATAAAAAAACATAATCGCTCTGTTCTAAAGAATCATGTTTTCAGGTAATTTTTTCCACATAATGAAAGGCATAAAAAGAAAACATCAAAAAACCATGTTGGTTTTTCTTTTTCTTACCATTTTATTGCGCACTAAATATTGATTCTCATTTTTTGAGTAATATTATATGGCAAAATGAATGTTGTCATTTAATACAACAAAAGTCTTAGTCTTCTAGAGTCCAGCAATTATGATGCATATGGGAACATCCTAAGCATTGTCACTCTGCCTCTTCTGGTTTTAGTTTTTGGTCGAATGTAATTTAATTCCATTTTCGTTGTGTTGTATCTTAGTAAATTCTAGCTTTGTTATTAACTTATATTTACATTCTCAGCAGTATAAAACTAATTGCATTGTATATTATGCTTGAAGGGTTTGGTTTTAAAAACTCCTTTACATGCATGAAATAAACATTTGGAATAAGAAAACTAATAGATCCATAAATATATTTGACTAGATATCATTAAAACATGATTTTCCTTTATTATTAGATTATAAAAATGAATCTGTTGTCAGACCCAAAAATCTGCAAAATTCAAGTCTACAAAGAGTAAGAGTAGCAAAAAAAGGATTTACAAAATGTACTTAAAAAACTTGTGGGGGCAAAACAACACAGAACCATACTCAAAACAGAGGACAATAAAACATTCACACTTCTTATCTATGAACTGTTCCAATATTTATGGCCACAACTCTCCCATAATGATAGTTCTGCTTCACGTCACTTGTCTTATCTATTGCATTATTTCTTTCTGTGCTGTGTTCTGCATAAATATGTGATTCTTCAGATTTTGTGTTATTCTATGCCTGATGAAGAGACCTGAGTAGTCTTGAAAGCTTGCAATTTGTTATCATCTTTTTAATAAGAAACTCAAGAATTCATGCTATAAAAAATCATGACGTGCTAGTTAACATCCACCTTCTCTTTTCTAATTGAAAAGAATAATAATAGTATTTCTTTTTTAAGTCTATTTTCTTTACATCATTATAGGGCAGACATTTTGCTTTGTCTGCTACAACATCAACTCCAAAGATTTGCACCTGGAAGTTAGTTAAAAAATAGAACTATAATGGAAGATTAGAGCGATACATGCAAATGTCAGGGGAGGCAGTATAACCCCATCACCAATTTTCATTGATCTGATGCTGAATTATCTGCTTCTGGCTTTATTACAGAGATTAAACTTTTTATTGCAATCTCACATGTGATGGTAATGTAGTGACTGCTGAGAAATGATCTCTACAGAATAGAAAGTATCAGCCTATTATGAGGTCAGAAAGAATATATGCATTTGACATCAATATTTCACTTAAAGGGAACCTGTCAAAAAATAACATGATTTACCTGCAAATATGGGGTTAATCTGCTGGTAAATAGCATTCTGACACTGTGCCTTCACTGGGAGCCCCGCTGCTGGCATGAAATGAACTCAGCAGCATTCAGTATCCAGTCGTAGGGGTGGTGCAAGAGCAGTTTCAGTTACCGCTCTGTGTATAGACAATGTCAGCTGTAACCATGCCCCCTCTATACTGCCTGACAGCCGGTCAGCATTATGGCTTACAGTCATTCAGTGTTAGGGTGTGGCTACAGCCACTGCTTTCTATATACAGAGTGATTACTGAACCCCTGCCTGGGGGAATAAAATAAATTTTCTTCCAGCAGTGCAAGCAGTGCACAGTGCCAGAATGTTATTATCCTGCAGATTTACCCCATATATACAAGTTAATAGAGTTATTTTAAATGACAGTCTCCCAATAAACAGCAGTTGTTTTCTGATTTTTAAATTATTATTATCATAACTGTTACTAGTGAATTTGCATGGCTATATTCAAAAGTGTCAAAGGAAAAAATATATTTTCTCCCATAGGAACAAATTACAGCATAGATTTAATTTTAACAGGCTAGTTTAAAAAAATAGAGCTCAGCTCTCATTGTTTGCTATCAGAAAAAAAAATAATTCATTTTTGACCTTGACTCCAATCAACCTTAAAACTTCTCTTATTTGTGATCAGCACCAGAATATGCCTACAGGTCTGCTTCACCACCCTCATCACATCACTAGCCAACAATCCATAATGACTCTTGGAAACCTTTCACTCCATCCTGAGCCCTAAAGTACAGGCCCATGTAACCAACATCAGTGCTGCTGATCTGTCCTATTCACAGCAAAATCCAATGGTCACTACTCCCTTCTTTTTCTCCTGGATCTCTCTGGAGTATTTGACACTTTGGATCACCAGCTACTCCTCACCAGCTCCTACACAGTATATTTTGAGGGCTCTTTTTCCTTTACACTTCCTATGACTGTTAGGGTTCCTCAAGGCTCAGTCCTAGGCTCTCTTCCCTTCTCCTTATATACTGCCCCTATTGATCAATCCATCAGTAGATTTGGTCTCCAGTATCATCTTTATGCTGATAAACATCACCCCCACTTTAATACAAAATACAAGGGGTTATCTGACTGCAGTCTCTAACATCAAGTTCTCTATCTGAAATGGAATCTCTCCAAAACTGAATGCCTTGTGTTCCCCGCCCCCCCTCTACTAACCTAACTATACACAACTTTCAATTTCATTGGGTGGTTCAACCATAAATTCTCAAAAAGCAAGCTTTCTGTATTGAGGTCATATTTGCCTCAAAGCTTTTCTTTATTCCCTATATCCAATAGCTCATATCACCTGCACCATAAGAACGTCAACAAAATCTGAACTTTCCACACCTTTGAAACTGCAAAAACTCTTTCTATTGCTTATATTTACTCTCGTCTGGATTACTGCAACTCTTTTCTGATCAGTCTCGCTCTAACCAAACTTTCTCCTCTACAATCCATCCTGAATGCAGCAGCCATGGTCATATCTTTGTCCAGCGGCTTCACTGATGCCTATACTCTGTGCCAGTCACTGCATTGGATACCCATTCACTACAGATTCCAACATAAACTCATCTTTCTCACCTGCAAAGCTCTCCACATTTCTGGACTGCCCTATATCTCCTCCCTAATTTCTGTTACCTCACCCGTGCTCTCTGTTATGCAGCTTATCTAAGACTATCATTCTTCATTATCTGAGCCTCGTACCATCATCTCCAAGACTTCTCTCACACTGTACCAATCTACTGGAATGCTCTACCCCAAACAATCCAACTGATATCGAGCCCCCATGTTTATAATCATGCTTTAACCCCTTCATCTTGAAGCCTTTTTTTCTCCTTCCTGACCAGGCCAATTTTTTCAATTCTGACCACTGTTAATTTATGTGGTCATAACTCTGGAATGCTTCCATGAATCCCACTGATACCAATAAAGTTTTTAGTGACATATTGTACTTCATGATAGTGGCGAAATTTATATGATATAACTTACATTTATTTGGGAAAACATAGAACTTTGGCAAAAATTGTGAAAATTTAGCAAATTTTCAAACTTTAATTTTTATGCCCTTATATCAGAGAGTCATGTCACACAAAATAGTCAGCCGCCTATTTTGACCTTAATGACCTGGCCATTTTTTGCAATTCTGATCAGTGTCCATTAATGAGGTAATAACTCAAGAACGCTTCAACGGATCCTAGCGATTCTGAGAATGTTTTTTCGAGACATATTGAGCTTCATGTTAGTGGTAAATTTAGGTCAATAATTTTTGCATTTATTTGTGAAAAAAATGGAAATTTGGCGAAAATTTTGAAAATTTTGCAATTTGCTAATTTTTAATTTTTATTCTGTTAAACCAGAGAGTTATGTCACACAAAATAGTTAATAAATAACATTTCCCATATGTCTACTTTACATCAGCATAATTTTGGAACCAAAATTTTTTTTGCTAGGAACTTTTAAGGATTAAAATTTGACCAGCGATTTCTCATTTTTACAACAAAGTTTACAAACCATTTTTTTAGGGGCCACCTCACATTTGAAGTCAGTTTGAGGGGTCTATATCGCTGAAAATACCCCAAAATGACACCATTCTAAAAACTGCACCCCTCCAGGTGCTCAAAACCACATTCATGAAGTTTATTAACCCTTCAGGTGTTTCACAGCAGCAGTAGCAACATGGAAGGAAAAAATTAACATTTAACTTGTTAGTCACAAAAATGAACTTTTAGCAACAATTTTTTTATTTTTGCAAGGGTAAAAAGAGAAAATGGACCCTGAAAGTTGTTGTACTATTTGTCCTGAGTACGCCGATGCCCCATATGTAGGGGGTAATCACTGTTTGGGCTTACGGCAGGGCTCGGAAGGGAAGGAGTGCCATTTGACTTTTTGAATGAAAAATTGGCTACAATCTTTAGAGGACACCATTTCACGTTTCGAGAGCCCCTGTGTGCCTAAAGATTGGAGGTCTACTGCAAGTGACCCCATTTTGGAAACTAGACCCCCCAATGAACTTATCTAGATGCATAGTGAGCACTCTCAACCCCCAGGTGTTTCACAAATTGATCCGTAAAAATGAAAAAGTACTTTTTTTCACAAAAAAATTCTTTTAGCCTCAATTTTTTCATTTTCACATGGGTAACAGGATAAAATGGATCCTAAAATTTGTTGGGCAAGTTCTCCTGAGTATACCAATACCTCATATGTGGAGGTAAACTACTGTTTGGGCACACGGCAAGGCTCGGAAGGGCAGGAGCACCATTTGACTTTTTGAATGAAAAATTAGCTCCAATCGTTAGCAGACACCATGTCGTGTTTGCCTAAACATTGGAGCTCCCCCACAAGTGACCCCATTTTGGAAACTAGACCCCCAAAGGAACTTATCTAGATGCATAGTGAGCACTTTCAACCCTCAGGTGCTTCACAAATTGATTCATAAAAATGAAAAATTACTTTTTTTTCACCCCAAAAAATTTTTTGCCTCAATTTTTTCATTTTTACATGGGCTACAGAATAAAATGGATCTTAAAATGTGTTGGGCAATTTCTTCTGAGTACATTGATACCTCACATGTGGGGGTAAACCACTGATTGGGCACACGGCAAGGTTAGGAAGAGAAGGAGCGCCATTTGACTTTTTGAATGAAAAATTAGCTCCAATCTTTTGCGGTCACCGTGTCATGTTTGGAGAGCCCCTGTGTGCCTAAACATTTGAACTCCCCCACAAGTGACACTATTTTGGAAACTAGACCCCCCAAGGAACTCATCTCGATGTGTGGTGGGCACTTTGAACCCCCAAGTGCTTCACAGAAGTTTATAACGCAGAGCCATAAAAATAAAAAACCTTTTTTCTTTCCTCAAAAATTATATTTTAGCTCACAATTTTTAATTTTCACAAGGGTAACAGGAGAAATTGGACCCCAAAAGTTGTTGTCCAGTTTGTCCTGAGTATGATGATACCCCATATGTGGGGGTAAACCACAATTTGGGCGCATGGCAGAGCTTGGAAGGGAAGTAGTGATGTTTTGGAATGCAGACTTTGATGGAATGGTCTGCGGGCGTCATGTTATGTTTGCAGAGCCCCTGATGTGCCTAAACAGTAGAAACCCTCCACTGGGGTTGAGCGAAACGGGTCGGCCATTTTCAGAAGTCGTCGACTTTTGGCAAAGTCGGGTTTCATGAAACCCGACCCGACCCCTGTGTGGGGTCGGCCATGAAGTCGGCGATCTTCTGAATCTGGTATCGGAATTCCAATCCCGAGTTCCGATATGTTTGCAATATCGGAAATCGGTATCGGAATCCATATTTAAAGGGACACTGTCACCTGAATTTGGAGGGAACAATCTTCAGCCATGGAGGCGGGGTTTTTGGGTTTTTGATTCACCGTTTCCTTACCCGCTGGCTGCATGCTGGCTGCAATATTGGATTGAAGTTCATTCTCTGTCCTCCATAGTACACGCCTGCGCAAGGCAAGATTGCCTTGTGCAGGCATGTACTATGGAGGACAGAGAATGAACTTCAATCCAATATTGCAGCCAGCATGCAGCCAGCGGGTAAGGAAAGGGTGAATCAAAAACCCAAAAACCCCGCCTCCATGGCTGAAGATTGCTCCCTCCAAATTCAGGTGACAGTGTCCCTTTAAGTGTAAAATAAAGAATTAAAATAAAAAATATCGCTATACTTACCCTCTGACGCGCCCTGGTACTAACCGGCAGCCTTTCTTCCTTCGAATCAGCGCTTGCAGGACCTTGCGGTAACGTCGCGGCTTGTGATTGGTCGCGCGACCACCCATGTGACCGCTCGCGCGACCAATCACAAGCCGCGACGTCACCGCAAGGTCCTGCAAGCGCTGATTCTTAGGAAGGAAGGCTGCCGGAAAGAAGCAGGGCACGTCCGAGGGTGAGTATATACCTAATAGGAATATACTCACCCTCGGACGCGCCCTGCTTCTTTCTGGCAGCCTTCCTTCCTAAGAATCAGCGCTTGCAGGACCTTGCGGTGACGTCACGGCTTGTGATTGGTTGCGCGAGCGGTCACATGGGCGGTCGCGCAACCAATCATAAGCCGCGACGTCACTGCAAGGTCCTGCAAGCGCTGATTTGAAGGAAGGAAGGTTCCCGGTTAGTACCAGGGCGCGTCCGAGGGTGAGTATAGCGATATTTTTTATTTTAATTCTTTATTTAACACTTAAATATGGATCGCAGGGCCTGAAGGAGAGTTTCCTCTCCTTCAGACCCTGGGAACCATTGGAAACCCAATGCGCTGCATTGGGTTTCGAGTTTCGGCCGACCCCGACCCCGACTTTTTTATAGGATCGGCCGATTTCACTCGACCCGACTTTTGAAAAAGTCGGGTTTCGTGAAACCCGACCCGATCCTATAAAAGTAAAAATCGCTCAACCCTACCCTCCACAATTGACCCTATTTTGGAAACTAGAGCCCCCGAGGAACTTATCTAGATGTGTGGTGAGCACTTTGAACCCCCAAGTGCTTCACAGAAGTTTATAACGTAGAGCTGTGAAAATAAAAAATCATTTTTCATTCCTCAAAAATTATTTTTTAGCCCACAATTTTTTATTTTTACAAGGGTAAAAGGAGAAATTTGACCCCAATAGTTGTTGTCCAGTTTGTCCTGAGTACGCTGATACCTCATATGTGGAGGTAAACCACTGTTTGGGCAAACGTCAGGGCTCAGAAAGGAAGTAGTGATGTTTTGAAATGCAGACTTTGATGGAATGGTCTGTGGGCATCACGTTGCGTTTGCAGAGCCCATTATGTACCGAAACAGTAGAAACCCACCACAAGTGACCCCATTTTGGAAACTAGACCCCCCCAAGGAACTTATCTAGATGTGTGGTGAGCAATTTGAACCACCAAGTGCTTCACAGAATTTTATAACGCAGAGCTGTGAAAATAAAAAATAATTTTTTCCCACAAAAATATTTTTTTAGCCCCCATTTTTTAATTTTTAAAAGGGTAACAGGAGAAATTAGACCCCAAAAATTGTTGTAAAATTTTTCCTGAGTATGCTGATGCCCCATATGTTTGGGTAAACCACTGTTTGGGCGCACGTTGTGGCTCGAAAGGGAGGGGGCACCATTTGACTTTTTGAATGCAAGATTGGCTGGAATCAATGATGGCACCATATTGTGATTGGAGACCCCCTGATGTGCCTAAACAGTAGAAACCCCTCAATTCTAATGCCAACACTAACCACAACACACCCCTAACCTTAATCCCAACCCTAACCTCAACACACAACCAACCCTAATCCCAACACTAACCATAACCCTAACCACAAGCCTAACCCTAACCTCAACACACCCCTAACCCTAATCTTAACCCTAATTCCAACCCTAACCCAAATTCCAACCCTAACTGTAATTCCAACCCTAACCCTAAGGTTATGTGCCCATGCTGCGGATTTGTGTGCAGATTTTTTGGCACCGTTTTTGAAAAATCTAAAGGTAAAATGCACGGTGTTTTACTTGCGGAATTACTGCAAATTTCCTGTGTTTTTTTGTGCGGATTTCACCTGACGATTGCTATTGAGGAACAGGTGTAAAACGATGCGGATTCCACCCAAAGAATTAACATGCTGTGGAAAATACAACGCAGCATTTCCGCACGGTATTTTCCACATCATGGGCACTGCGGATTTGGTTTTCCATAGGTTTACATGGTACTGTAAACGTGATGGAAAACTGCCACGAATCAACAGCTGCAAATCCGCACCGTGTGCACACACAGTGGGGCAAAAAAGTATTTAGTCAGTCAGCAATAGTGCAAGTTCCACCACTTAAAAAGATGAGAGGTGTCTGTAATTTACATCATAGGTAGACCTCAACTATGGGAGACAAACTGAGAAAAAAAAATCCAGAAAATCACAGTCTGTTTTTTTATCATTTTTTTTTGCATATTATGGTGGAAAATAAGTATTTGGTCAGAAACAAACAATCAAGATTTCTGGCTCTCACAGACCTGTAACTTCTTCTTTAAGAGTCTCCTCTATCCTCCACTCATTACCTGTAGTAATGGCACCTGTTTAAACTTGTTATCAGTATAAAAAGACACCTGTGCACACCCTCAAACAGTCTGACTCCAAACTCCACTATGGTGAAGACCAAAGAGCTGTCAAAGGACACCAGAAACAAAATTGTAGCCCTGCACCAGGCTGGGAAGACTGAATCTGCAATAGCCAACCAGCTTGGAGTGAAGAAATCAACAGTGGGAGCAATAATTAGAAAATGGAAGACATACAAGACCACTGATAATCTCCCTCGATCTGGGGCTCCACGCAAAATCCCACCCCGTGGGGTCAGAATGATCACAAGAACGGTGAGCAAAAATCCCAGAACCACGCGGGGGGACCTAGTGAATGAACTGCAGAGAGCTGGGACCAATGTAACAAGGCCTACCATAAGTAACACACTACGCCACCATGGACTCAGATCCTGCAGTGCCAGACGTGTCCCACTGCTTAGGCCAGTACATGTCCGGGCCCGTCTGAAGTTTGCTAGAGAGCATTTGGATGATCCAGAGGAGTTTTGGGAGAATGTCCTATGGTCTGATGAAACCAAACTGGAACTGTTTGGTAGAAACACAATTTGTCGTGTTTGGAGGAAAAAGAATACTGAGTTGCATCCATCAAACACCATACTTACTGTAAAGCATGGTGGTGGAAACATCATGCTTTGGGGCTGTTTCTCTGCAAAGGGGCCAGGATGACTGATCCGGGTACATGAAAGAATGAATGGGGCCATGTATCGTGAGATTTTGAGTGCAAACCTCCTTCCATCAGCAAGCGCATTGAAGATGAAACGTGGCTGGGTCTTTCAACATGACAATGATCCAAAGCACACCGCCAGGGCAACGAAGGAGTGGCTTCGTAAGAAGCATTTCAAGGTCCTGGAGTGGCCTAGCCAGTCTCCAGATCTCAACCCTATAGAAAACCTTTGGAGGGAGTTGAAAGTCCGTGTTGCCAAGCGAAAATTCCAAAGACATACTGATAGGAAATTTAGATTGTGAGCCCCATCTGGGACAGCGATAATAATGTGTGCAAAACTGTAAAGCGCTGCGGAATATGTTAGCGCTATATAAAAATAAAGATTAAAAAAATAAAGATTAAAAAAAAAAAGAAAAGCCAAAAACATCACTGCTCTAGAGGAGATCTGCATGGAGGAATGGGCCAACATACCAACAACAGTGTGTGGCAACCTTGTGAAGACTTACAGAAAACGTTTGACCTCTGTCATTGCCAACAAAGGATATATTAAAAAGTATTGAGATGAAATTTTGTTTCTGACCAAATACTTATTTTCCACCATAATATGCAAATAAAATGTTAAAAAAAACAGACAATGTGATTTTCTGGATTATTTTTTCTCAGTTTGTCTCCCATAGTTGAGGTCTACCTATGATGTAAATTACAGACGCCTCTCATCTTTTTAAGTGGTGGAACTTGCACTATTGCTGACTGACTAAATACTTTTTTGCCCCACTGTAGCTTAATTCTAACCCTAATTCTACCCCTGACCCTAATTGCAACCCTATCCCTAATTCTATCCCTAATTCTAACCCTAATTGCAGCCCTAACCCTAGTTCTAACCCTAACCCTAGTTGAAAAATAAAAGTAAACATATTTTCTTTATTTTATAAGTGTTCCTACCTATGGTGGTGATAAAGGGGGGTTCAGTTACTATTTTTTTATTTTGATCACTGTGATAAAAACTATCACAGTGACCAAAAGGTACCTGGAATGAATCTGCCGGCCGGCAGATTCGGCGGGTGCACTGTGCATGCGCCCGCCATTTTGGAAGATGGTGGTGCCCATCGTTGAAGGCGGACGGACACCGGGAGGGACAACGGGACTTGGTAAGTATGGGGGGGTGGCATCAGACAGCAGGGGGGGCAGAAGGGTGGCCGGGGCAGGCGGAGGGTAGAGGAGGGCAGCAGTGCACAGAACGGAGTGGCAGATCGCTGCTGTCAGTCGGTGGAGGGGGCAGATCACGGTCTCTAGCCATGGCCGATTATATTACAGCATCGGCCTTGATCGGATTGTAATATTTCACCAGGTT